>NC_052165.1:47507055-47807055 GCF_902713615.1 Scyliorhinus canicula | reverse complement strand
GATCTGTTCTGGGGCCGTTGCTGTTTGTCATTTTTATAAATGACCTAGAGGAGGGCGCAGAAGGATGGGTGAGTAAATTTGCAGACGACACTAAAGTCGGTGGAGTTGTAGACAGTGCGGAAGGATGTTGCAGGTTACAGAGGGACATAGATAAGCTGCAGAGCTGGGCTGAGAGGTGGCAAATGGAGTTTAATGTGGAGAAGTGTGAGGTGATTCACTTTGGAAAGAATAACAGGAATGCGGAATATTTGGCTAATGGTAAAATTCTTGGTAGTGTGGATGAGCAGAGGGATCTCGGTGTCCATGTACATAGATCCCTGAAAGTTGCCACCCAGGTTGATAGGGTTGTGAAGAAGGCCTATGGTGTGTTGGCCTTTATTGGTAGAGGGATTGAGTTCCGGAGCCATGAGGTCATGATGCAGCTGTACCAAACTCTGGTACGGCCGCATTTGGAGTATTGCGTACAGTTCTGGTCGCCTCATTATAGGAAGGACGTGGAAGCTTTGGAACGGGTGCAGAGGAGATTTACCAGGATGTTGCCTGGTATGGAGGGAAAATCTTATGAGGAAAGGCTGATGGACTTGAGGTTGTTTTCGTTAGAGAGAAGAAGGTTAAGAGGTGACTTAATAGAGGCATACAAAGTGATCAGAGGGTTAGATAGGGTGGACAGCGAGAGCCTTCTCCCGCGGATGGAGGAGGCTAGCACGAGGGGACATAGCCTTAAATTGAGGGGTAATAGATATAGGACAGAGGTCAGAGGTGGGTTTTTTACGCAAAGAGTGGTGAGGCCGTGGAATGCCCTACCTGCAACAGTAGTGAACTCGCCAACATTGAGGGCATTTAAAAATTTATTGGATAAGCATATGGATGATAAGGGCATAGTGTAGGTTAGATGGCCTTTAGTTTTTTTTTCTCCATGTCGGTGCAACATCGAGGGCCGAAGGGCCTGTACTGCGCTGTATCGTTCTATGTTCTATTAAAACATGATCTGGCCAAAGTGAACTGGGAGCAGCTACTTGTAGGAAAATCCATATCGGAGAAGTGGGAGGAGTCAATTCAGAAAGGAAGTAGAGGTGACATGGTGGCGGTGATTAGCACTGCTGCCTCATGCCGCTGAGGACCTGGGTTCGATCCCGGCCCCGGGTCACTGTCCATGTGGAGTTTGCACATTCTCCCAGTGTCTGCGTGGGTCTCACTCCCACAATCCAAAAGATGTTCTGGGTAGGTGGTTTGGCCATGCTAAATTGTCCCTTAATTGGAAAAAAGTAATTGGGTATTCTAAATTTATAAAAAAAAGAAAGGAAATAGAGGGAGTACAGGGCAACATGTTCTGGAAAGGTAAAGGGTCGGACCAACAAGTCCAGAGAACCCTGGATGCCAACAGCAGATACAACGGGCTCAAAACAACGAATGCCCTAGAGCAGGGGTGGGCAAACTTTTCCGTGCAAGGGCCACATTCAGAAATTCACAATTTTAAAGGGCCGCATAGTATATTAATTAATAGTCCCGGTTGTAACCAATTAGCGTGCGGCATATACCTCAGCGCTTCCCCCGGCGGCATCCTGCCTTTAGCCCTCTTTTTCTCTACTTTTCAAAAATGGCGCTTCACCCGGTTATGATTCTGGGCGCCTCATATAGAACAGTACAGCACAGAACAGGCCCTTCGGCCCTCGATGTTGTGCTGAGCAATGATCACCCTGCTCAAGTCAACGTATCCACCCTATACCAGTAACCCAACAGGCCCCCCCCCCCCCCCCCCCATTAACCTTGTTTAAAAAAAAAATTTTAATTAAAAAAAAAAAAATTGTTTTTTTTGTAATGACTTGATCTTGGTGGGCCGCATAAAGACCTTTGGCAGGCTGCATGCGGTCCGCGGGCCGCAGTTTGCCCACCCCTGCCCTAGACGAATATGGAAAGTGCAGGAGGAGAGTACATAGACATTAGGAAAGCGAAGAAGGAGCATGAAAAAACACTGGTGGGCAAAATAAAGAAAAATACTAAGGTGTTTTGTAAGTATATTAAGGATAATCAGGGAAAGAGTAGGGTCTAATAGGGACCAAAATGGCAAACTGCTTGTGGAGCTGAAAGACGTAGGGGTGGTGTTAAATGAGTATTTTGCATTTGTGTTTACTATGGAGAAGGACAATGTAGGTATAGAAAGCAGGGAGGGGGACTGTGATATAATTGAACAGATTAGCATCGAGAGGGAGGAGGTGTTAGCGGTTCTAGGAGGCTTAAATGTGGATAAATCGCGAGGCCCAGATGAGGTGTGTCCTAGGCTGCTGTTTGAGGCAAAGGGGAGATTGTAGAGACTCTGATGTTAATATTGATCCTCTCCGGCCACATGAGAGGTGCCAGAGGACTGGAGGACAGCTAATGTGGTACCATTACTCAAGGAGGGAAGTAGGAAAAAAAAACAGATAATTACAGGACAGTGGTTTAATATCAGTGGCAGGGAAATGATTGGAAAATATTCTTGAGAGACAGAATTAATTTCCACATGGAGAGGCAAGGATAGTCAGCATTGCTTTTTGAATTTTGAGAGGAGGTGACTAGGTGTGCAGTTGGCAGTGTGTTGATCTTGTCTACATGGACTTCAGTAAGGCTTTTGACAAGGCCTCGCATGGGATTCAGGCAATTTGGCAAGCTGAACCCATAATTGCTGACTGGCAGGAGGCAGAAGGCATTTTTGTGACTTGAAACCTGTGTCCAGAGATGTACTACAGGGATTGCTGTTTTGTGGTGTATATTGATGATCTAAACACGAATGTGGGGGACATAATCAGTAAGTTTGCAGATGACATGACAATTGGTGGTGTGGTAAATAGTGAGGAGGAAAGCTTTCGATTATACAATAGAAAGACTGGTCAGATGGGCAGAGCAGTGGCAAATGGAATTTAACCCTGAAAATTGTGAGATGATGCATTTTGGGAGGACTAACAAGGCAAGGGAATACACAATGGATAGTAGGATGCTAGGAAGCAAAGGACCAGAGGGACCTTTGACTGTATCTCCCTGAAGGCAGCAGACAGGTAGATAAGATGGTTAAGGCAGCATATAGGACACTTGTTTTTATTAGCCTGGGCAAAGAATTTAAGTGTAAGGAGGTTACGATGGAGCTGTCTAAAACGCTTGTTTGGCCACAGTTAGCGTACTGTGTGCAGTTCTGGTCACCACACTATAGGAAGGATGTGATTGAACTAGCTAGAGTGTTTATTTCCACAGTCACGGTAGTCTGTTCCACACTTGGCTCAGGCACATCATCTAATAAAGTTGCTTCTTCTTCAGTTGCTGTTGGTTCAACTAATGCAGAATCTGAATTCGACTAAGTCATTATCATAGTTCTCGAGTGTCAGGTGTTGGCCTTTCACATATCTACTCTGCAAATTCTCTTTTCGAAGCGAGAATTTTAATTTTTTAAAAAATAAATTGAGTACCCAATTATTTTTTTTCCCCAATTAAGGGGCAAGTTAGCACGGCCAATCCATCTACCCTGCACATCTTTGGGTTGTGGGGGTTAAACCCACGCAAACACGGGGAAAATGTGAAAACTCCACACGGACAGTAACCCAGAGCCCGGATCGAACCTGGGACCTCGGCGGCGAGGGGCAGCAGTGCTAACCACTGCACCATCGTGCTGCCCTCAGATATGCCTTTTTGCAGTCTTCTGACCAAGTCCATTATTGTTTCGCACATAATCACGTATGAAATAGTTTTAATATGGTAACAAGATTGGGAATAAATTTTCCATAGTAATTGATAAGTCCAAAAAGTCTCAGTTGCGATATATTCTGTGGCCTCAGTGCATCTAAAAATTGCAGCTACCTTCTTTGGTTCTTTGTGGAGATCGACCTTATCAGTTACATACCCATGATAGCTTATTGATGATTGGGAAAAATTGTATTTCTCTCTCTTGACACAATGGTTGTCTTTCAAGATGCTTTGGTTGCTCCTGTTCGCTCCTGCCAGTAATTAAAATGTAGTCCAAATAAAACTGAACACCATTGAGGCCACTAAGGTTTTGATCAATGGATGTTTGGATAGGGTCGCTGCAGACATTATTCTGAACTATAGGCGCTTGTACCTGAACAGTCCTTCGTGTGTTACAAGAGGTTGCAACCCAAGCTGTTACCTTCATCTGGAGGTATTCTTGAGACAAATCTATCTTACTGAACTTTTGTCCACCCGACAATCCAGCAAATAGGTCCTCCATTAATGGTAAGGGATAATGGTCAGCACACCCTGCGCTAATCATTATTTTAAAATCGTCACAGATTATTACTGAACCACCTGACTTGGTAACTGGAACAATTGGAGTTGCCCAATTGCTCATTGTCACATCTCGATCATTCCAGGCACGATTCAATGAAAATATTTCTAAGTGTGGTGGCGAGCAGGAACCACCGCGAGCTTCCTGCCACTCGGCCCCACACAGCAGTCACTGCAATCCAATGTTAATTGGTCCACTTAAGCTCGAGCAGCGTGACCAGGAGGACTGGCAACCAGTGCTGCAAGAAGGTCAACAACCTACACCGGGTCGCAAGGGTGAGTTGGCACCGGACACCCCCCTCTCAGGAATTCACCTGGCACCACCCCTGCCCAGCATCGTGCCGTGCCCTGGCCCACCCATGCCACCCTCCCCCAAAATGCCCCCCCTCCCCACCCGAACCATGATTCTATGGATGGAGGATTTAGTTACTAGGTTAGGTTAGAGAAAGTGGGGTTGTTCTCTATAGAACAAAGGAGATTTGATAGAGGTGAATGGGATTATGACATATTTAGATAAGGTAGACAATGAAAAACTCTTCCCATTGGCTGATATACAAGGACTAGAGGGGACATAGATTTAGGATTTTGGGCAAGACAATCAGGGCAGTTGTGAGAACTCTCTCACACAGCGAGTGCTAATATCCAGGAACTCACTGCTGTGAGGCTGCTGGATGAGGAAATTGGATGAGTTCTTGAGGCAAGAAACTGACAAGATGGATTGGATAGTACTGCCTGAATTGCTCTATAGAGAGCTGGCATGGACCTGTAGGCAGAATGGCCACCTGCGCTGTAGTGGTGCTGTAGAAGCAACTAAAGCTTGTGCAGGCGGCATGGAAGCACAGTAGTTAGCACTGTTGCTTCAAAGCACCAGGGTCCCAGGTTCGATTCCCGGCATGGGTCAATGTCTGTGCAGAGTCTGCACGTTCTCCCGCTGTCTGTGTAGATTTCCTCCAGGTGCTCCGGTTTCCTCCCACAAGTCATGAAAGACGTGCTGTTAGGTAATTTGGACATTCTGAATTCTCCCTCCGTGTACCGGACGGAATGTGGTGACTGGGGGCTTTTCACAGTAACTTCATTGCAGTGTTAATGTAAGTCTACTTGTGACAATAAAGATTACTATTAGTAGAGCCTACAGCACAGCCTTCGGCCTTTCAGGCAGGTCTCTGGATAAATTGAAAATATCAAATTAAAGGTTGTTCATGATCTGTAATCCCGAATGTTTGAACAAACCTGAATACCAAATTAACCCTCATTCCAGAGATACTGGGATAGGACAGGAAAATAGAGCTTAGTTTGAGGATCTTTCATGATCTTATTAAATAGCGGAGCAGGCTCGAGGGGCTGAATGGTCTCCTCCTGTTCTCTGTTAATAACATTGCTGGTGCCATCCTCTGGACTACAAACAGCAAATAAAATTTAGGTGGGGAATAAAAGAAAATAACAAATGGACTCACTGCACAGGAAACAGCATCGATGGTAACTCCTGCCGCCACACTGCACCTCCTCTGCATGGTACACTGTTCTCTGGCAGCTCCCACATTTATTGCCGCCGCCCCAGTGAGACATCCTGCTCCTGTGAATAACACCAACACAAACAGTTGCATGGCATTTCTCAGAATAAGCAGTTGAGCTGTTTGTGGGATCTAACTGTGCCCAGATTGGTTGCCATATTTCCGATATAATGACAGTGACTACAGACAAAGAGGTAATTATTGAAATGCTTTACGACATCATGAGGTTGTGAAAGACACTATACAAATGCAAGTCCCCTCTTTCCTTCTACCAAAGGCAGAACCCCGAGTAGCAAAAACCCACCCGTTAACAACTTGACAGACAATTGGTTGTTTCAGCCTCACTGAGATGTAATCGGAACAAATGCAGAGCGAGATATTTCATTACTGAAACCTCACACAAAGAAGAGCTTATGAGTAAAAATGACAGAAGATTTTAAAACAACCTAACTGTAGGTGCCTTTTAGAGAAAGTAATTTACTGACCTTACCCAAATGGGATGCCAGTTGTTCAGCAACATGTTCTTACAGCACTAAAACCAATCATTCACACAAACTGGTCAGGTCAGGCCGTGGCGGACATGGTCTAAAAATATTGGTTGCCAGGAGACAAAGGGGGCCCACCCACAACTACAATGCTATCATTTAATTTTCATAACGAATAAATAAAATTTTCAAAAAATACATATGGAAAAAAGGGTACAATTAAAATTTTTGTGGAAAAAATGTGTATTTCTTAGTAATTCCAGTGTACATGTACTGTACATATTACTGGCAGTAGATACCAAATGTAAATACAGAATGTTATAATTGAATTTTTTATTTATTTTTTTATTTTAAGTAATTGGTTGATATTTTTTAAATAGTTTACTGCACAATTTACACATTAACAGATAGTTCAAAAGCACAATAGAGCATTGCATGCAGTCCACTATATTAAGAGCAATCGTTTGTGTTCGCTAGATGATTGTGCGAATCTGCCAATAATTGCTTCTGCATCCAATTCATCTAACAATTCCTTTTCAATGGATAGCAACATGATTCCAAATTCTCCTCAGACAACAAATTTCTTAACCTTGTCTTTATGATCTTTAGCTTTGAAAATGTCCTCTCACATTGGACTTGAGTAACTGATAGTGTGCAGTGTGCAGATGACTTTATAAAGTTCATAAAAGTTATCATATGCCTTGTCCAAGTCTGTTGGATGCCAGAATTTTTAGTACACACGGTGGACAAGTGCTGCAAATTTTACAATTGTTGCAACTGGAATCCATATTCTCACCATCATTAAGCAATAGCTCAAAGTTTGAAGCAAAAGAAAACAATTCCAATATTACTTGATCTTTGCTGATTTGTGGAAACAGCTTAATAATACCTTCCAATGCTTCATCTTCAAGGCCCTTCTCTGCAATAGTTTTAAACTTTGCTGGGTCCAAGCAGGACAAATCTTTATACAACTGTTTGTGTTGTACAAAGCGTGATTCTAGTGACTGGACAATGCGATCCATTATTAGGTTAAACACATTTACTCGAAAATCAGCTAGAGAATCTGAGGAATTTATTTCATCATCAATAAGCTCATCTGCCATTCTTTTCTTCTTCCTCTGCCTCTAAACTGATAATGCTGTTTCCAACGCATCAATTTCCAATGTTTGATTTTCATCCATATTCATCTGTGAAATCCTGTCGTTACATTTATTTACAAATTCCAAAGCCTTGCTGTGAACGTTATCAAATGTTCTTGTCTGTTCCTTCAATTTTGTTGTAGCTGAATCTACCAAACTCCATGCAGTAAACATATCTAAACCACTTGTCTGTAGATAACTTGATAACGGGGTTGTAGTTTCAAATATATACAAGTAAATGCTGTCAATATGGTTTCAAACTTTAGAAGACTTTGAAGTAAAACATTTGCTTCATGTTTTGTTTTTGCATCAAATTTTTCTGAATCTTGTATCATTGATAAGCATGTCAATAGATTTACGGAAGTACTGGCAGCGGCATCATCAAAACGTCCAAATATAGTTGTTGCTGCATTGGATTTTCCTGACCATCTGGTCTCACCAACTAGCTTTAATCGTTTCATTTTTCCTTGTCCTAGATCTTTTCCAACAACTTCTATCCATACAGCCATTCTCTTGTATGATGCTTTCACAAAAGTTGCTATATTCTGGAGCAAATTGAAAAAAGAAACTGCAGGCACACAACATTTTGTTGTTTCAGTTATCACCAAATTCAAGACATGAGCATAGCACCATATATGAACATGTTGATCAGCCACATCAGCAATTTTACTTTGTAAACCATTATACTGGCCATGGTAGCTTGCAGCGCCATCTGTGCTATCAGATAAACATTTTTGGGGGTCAATTTTAAGATGCTGTAATGTTTCAATCAATAGATCAAAAAGTCCCTGTCCTGTACCATCATTACTTGGCACAACTGAAAGTAGTCGCTCACAGATAATACCTTTAAGCACATACCGAATAATAATGCTAAACTGATCGATGGATGAATTATCTTGTGTTGAATCAACCTGAATAGAATAATATTTTGCTTGAGAAACTTCATGACTAATTCTTTCTTGTATCATATTCTTCATAATTTTGATTAACATGTTTATAGTTGTTTTACTCAGGTATCTAACAAGTCCACCACAGACTTTACTTTGAGCCTTTCCTTGTTGCTCTGATCGTTTGATTCTTTTTTTAAGACTTGTTTTGCACTGCAGAAACGTGAGCTGCCATAATGGGGTCATATTTTGCCATCAACTGCACTGTAGCTAAAAAATTGCCATGATTCAGAACCTCATTATCTAGAGTGTAGGCCGATTCATTTCTGTGACCTCGAAAAGGAAGTGCTTGCTTGCCTAACATCTTTATGATGTCTATAATCCTCATGACAATACTTCTCTGCTTCAATACTTCTTCTTTCCTTTTAATTAGTGATGCTGCAAAAAATTTATCTAAGGTGTCATCATTAACCACACTGATATATTGCTGAGCATTTCTGACATGTGTTGTTGTCGATTCATGTAAAGTCAAGCTCTGGCTAATACGTCTGTAGTCACTAAAGCCACGTACAAAGGGTGATGGATTCCAAGTGTTGGGAAACTCAAAGGCTAAGCAGTATGAACAATATAAGCATCTATTTTCTTTGTTATATGTTAGCCATTTTCTTGGGACTGAGTCATTCATAATTTTCCTCTCATACAAACAAGCATCAAATGGCAGATCATCAAGTGGCTGAAGTGGATGTTCAGCAAAAAACTGTTTTAGCTTTGCTCGTGATGGATATTTGAAGATTCCAGTAATTGATCTTTCATTTTCTTGCGTAGGTTCATTTACAGGATGTGCTTCAGAAACCAAGTCATTTATGCTTGAAGGAATATCTGATTCCCTGTCACTAGTTGAAGCTATGTGTTCAGATGTTGCAACTACAGGCAGTACAGATACCGGAACAAGAAAGCCAGAAGAAATATTGGGCCTGAGTTGATTAGTAATGGATGCACTTGTATTTGTCTCTACATTCAAAGTAGCTCTTCTCTGTTCTTGTAACTCGCATGTCATTGCATCATCACCATGAGAATTGTTTCTTGCTTCTTGATTATTTGTTGCAGAACTTGATATTGATGTGGATTGTGCTTGTGGTATTATAAACTCTGTAATAGGCCTGCATTGCTTGGCTGATTCCTTCCTTTCTGCTTCTTTCTGTTCTTTGCGTTTTAGTGACCCAGATTTATGCTTTTTCTTTTCCATGCTGATAGGGGTAATATTCCTGAAATAAAAACTTAATTAAAAATAGTCCACATTGGGAAAAATGATTGCAAGAATAACTTGAAGGAACGCCAGATAAACCCCTACTTGATAAAAAAATATAAAATAACTTCCTTACACTTCAATAGGCTATGTTCATTAGTCAATACTACTGTGGCCTATGCAGCTTCAGAAGAGGAGACAATCCACTGTACAGTGTTCACACCAGCAAGCAACTGAGAAAACTGTTGAAACTTAGAAGTTTGGTCCGACTATATTAAGACATTAAGAATGGTCCCACGACCAAAGTTAACATGTCCAGTTTGATACCAGTGTAGTGTTACAAGTCGCAACCCTTTGAGTTTGCCAATCATGGCTTATCACTTCAATATCTGTGACCTCATGATTCACGGTCAAAGGTACCGCTTCTCCTTTTCGGTGACCTCACGACCCTATGTACTGCTTGATATCCTTTCAAGTTGCCGACCATCTCAAATCACGAACAGTAACTTTATCTTTAAATTCACACACTCTTGCTGAAAACGTGGATTTCCAACTACGTCCGGCCCGGGTGAACCAGCTCCCCCCCCCCCCCCCCCCTCCCCCACTCCTTTTCACATCCGTTTAACACTGCTTCGTTCCTTCATACACTGAGTGATTATTTGTTTGTTTCTTTATTGCATTTTTATTTGGTATTGCTCTTTTTAAAAGCAATTATATTTTATTAAGTTAGAATACAAATCTCAGGAAAGAAGTTGGAGATTTATTTATCTAATTAATTATAATTTTTAAGGGCCCTTCAGAGATTCACGGGCCCCTTCTTGGCTCTCTGGGCCCTGGACCGATGTACCGGCTGAACCAAGACTACTGCTTGATATCCTTTGAAGTTGCCGACCATCTCAAATCACAAATTGTAACTTTATCTTTAAATTCAACCACTCTTGCTGAAAACATGGAATTTCCTTAATTATGCCCGACCCGGGTCCCCCTATTCCACATCCTTCCACTACCTCCCCTGCTTTATTCCTTTTCATGCACTACTTATTTGTGTCCTGTTCTCTTTTTTTCTTATTCCTTTTTATTACTAAAACAGTTGTCGGTGTTTGTTTCTTTATTGCATTTTTATTTGATATAGGGGGCCCACTTCATCAGGGGCCCACTTGCCATCGGGCACCCTGGCCAGTCCGCCACTGAGGTTCGGTCCTGAAGGACATCCATGCCAGGCTGAGCTTATGGCAGCTAGAGGGAAAAACCACATGCATCTGTCCATGACAGTATCAGTAGGAGTGACCACCACACAGTCCTTGTGGAGACAAGGTCCCGCCTTCGCATTGAGGATGTCCTCCATCCTGTTGTGTGGCAGTACCACCGTACTAAATGGATAGACTTCAAACAGATCTAGCAACTCTAGATTGGGCATCCATGAGGTGCTGGGGGCCACAGCAGCAGCAGACGTGTACTCACCCACAATCTGTAACCTCATAACCTGGCAAATCCCCCACTATACCAGTACCACCAAACCATATCCCCCATTCTACCGTTATCACCAAACTAGGGGATCAACCCTGGTTCAAAGAAGAGTGCAGGAAGGCATGCCAGGGGCAACATCAGGCATACCTAAACACAGGACATGCCAAACAGCGAAAGCAGATTGCAATACTCTGAACTAAGCAATCCCACAACAACCGTATCAGATCTAAGCTCTGCAGTCCTGCCACATCCATCTGTGAATGGTGGTGGACAACTAAACAACTCACTGGAGGAGGAGGCTCCATAGGTATTCCCGTCCCCAATGATGGAGGCGGCCGGCACATCTGCACAAAAGATAAAGCTGAAGCATTTGCAACAAACCTCAGCCAAAAGTATATCACAGATGCCAGTCTTCAGTCAATTCGATATGGCATCAAGAAATAGCTGGCCACTGGAATCTGCAAAGACTACAGGCCGTGACAACATTCTGCCAATGGTACTGAAGATGTGCTCCAGAACTAGACATGCCCCTAGCCAAGCTGTTCCAGTACAGCTAAAACACTGGCATCTATCCAGCAGTGTGGAAAATTGCCCAGGTATGTCCTGCCCACAAAAAGATGGACAAATCCAACCCAGCCATTTTCCAGTCTACTCTCCATCATCGGTAAAATGATGGAAGGGGTCATCAATAGTGCCACCAAGCGGGGCAGCACGGTGGCACAGTGGGTTAGCCCTGTTGCCTCACGGCGCCGAGGTCCCAGGTTCGATCCCGGCTCTGGGTCACTGTCCGTGTGGAGTTTGCACATTCTCCCCGTGCTTGCGTGGGTTTCACCCCCCACAACCCAAAGACGTGCAAGGTAGGTGGATTGAATACGCTAAATTGCCCCTTCATTGGAAAAAAAATGAATTGGGTACACTAAATTTATTTTATTTTTTTTTTTTAAATAGTGCCACCAAGCAGCACTTTCTCAGAAATAACCTGCTCATTAATGTTCAGTTCGGGCTCTGCCAGGGTCACTCAGTACCTGATCTCATGGTTCAAATATGGACAAAAAAAGCTGAATTCCAGAGGTGAGGGGAGAGTGACTCGGAGGTGGGGGCAGCACAGTGGCACAGTGATTTGCACTGCTGCCTGACAGCGCCAGGGACCCTGGTTCAATTCCGGCTTGGGTGACTGTGTGGTTTCTCCCCGTGCCTACATGCGTTTCCTCCCATGGTCACAAAGATGTGCAGGTTAGGTGCGGTTATGGGTTAGGAGAGTGGGCTTAGGTGGGGTGCTCTTTAAGAGGGTCGGTGCAGACCTGATGGGCCAAATGGCCTCCTTCTGCACTGTAGGAATTCTAAGATTTTATACCCTAGATATCAGGGCACGTTTTCATCGAATTTGGCATCAAGGAGTCCCAGCAAAACTAGAGAAAATGGGAATCAGGGGAAAAACTCTCCACAGATTGGAATCATAAGGGAAGACGGTTGTAGATTAATCATCTAGGTCCCAGGGCATCGCTGCAGGAGTTCCTCAGAATAGTGTCCTTGGTTCAACCAAGTTCAGCGAGGAACTCTCCACCTGACTCCCCAAAGCCTGTTCACCATCTACAAGGCACAAGTCAGGAGCGTGATGGAATACTCTCCACGTGCCTGGATGACTGCAACTCCAAAACCATTTAAGAATCTGGACACTATCCAGGACAAAGCAGCCTGCTTGATTGGCACCTCATCCACCACCACTACTGATGAACAATGGCAGCCGTGTACACCATATACAAGGTGCACTGCAGTAACTCGCCAAGGCTCCTTCGACAGCACCTTCCAAACTCAGGACAACTACCACCTAGAAGGACAAAGGCAACCGATACCTGGGAACCCCACCACCTGGAGGTTCCCACCCAAGTCACTCACCACCCTGACTTGGAAATATATCTCCATTCCTTCACTGTCACTGGGTCAAAATCTTAGAACTCCCATAACCAATAGAATGAATGATTCTCTCTATGGTTCATGTTAGTATGGGCATAAAGATTGGTCTTTCACAACTGAAGGGCAGCACGGTAGCATTGTGGATAGCATAATTGCTTCACAGCTCCAGGGTCCCAGGTTCGATTCCGGCTTGGGTCACTGTCTGTGCGGAGTCTGCACATCCTCCCCGTGTGTGCGTGGGTTTCCTCCGGGTGCTCCGGTTTCCTCCCACAGTCCAAAGATGTGGTTAGGTGGATTGGTCATGATAAATTGCCCTTAGTGTCCAAAATTACCCTTAGTGTTGGGTGGGGTTACTGGGTTATGGGGATAGGGTGGAGGTGTTGACTTTGGGTAGGGTGCTCTTTTCAAGAGCCGGTGCAGACTCAATGGGCCGAATGGCCTCCTTCTGCATTGTAAAATTCTGTGAACATGAAAGAGCACTTTGGCAGTGTTGAGAATGTGACTGGACAGGGAGAATTGCAGCTTCATTATCAGACTGTTTCTCTCTGTTACTATGAGGTAGGACAGAATGGGTGGGTGAGATTACACTGCTGGAGCTAAGTGGGTTTAGTGACAGATATGGTCAGACGTTCAGTTCAGGGTCAATTAGAAAGCAGGGGCAGCACGATAGACCAGCCTGAGTTAGTGGCCAGGATAATGGAGACATGTGTAAATGTGGAATTTGCTATCATATTAGAGTGGTTAAGGTGAATAGTTTAGACGCATTGAAGAGGGTGTGGGATAAGTACGCAAAGGAGAAATGAACAGAAAGTAATGCTGAAAGTAATGAGGGACTGTTTTCATTTCATTCATTTCATTTCGTTGTGTGCAACACAAACATTGGAATGGATCAGTTGGGTTGAATGGACAGTTTCTGTTCTGAAGTATTATCTCATGGTGAGATATCACAATTAGCCTGAATATTCCAAGATTCGGGCAGAATTCCTGTTCCCAAGATTCAAAGTAACACAAAAACTCCCGTAAACTTTGATGCTGGTCAGTAATTTCCCCAAAGTTCTGTTATTTTGTATGAAACAAATTTCAACTACCCTGGCCATCAAGACAGATTCCTGGACATGCCTTCTCTGGAAAACACAAACCCCACATAAAGACTCCCACCACCCCAAACCACATACAGCCGTAATGCACCCCCCCCCCCCGCATCCACGCAACCCCCAAACACATCCCCCCTACACACGCACCCTCACATCCCTGCGCACCTGCACCCCCCACACACACACACACGTCTGCCCCCCCCCACACACGCGTGGGCCTGCACACGCCCCCCCCCACACACCCGCTCCTGCACCCCCCACACACACACCCGCTCCTGCACCCCCCACACACACACCCGCTCCTGCACCCCCCCACACATGCACCTCAACACCCCCACATGCACCTGCATGCCCCCCCACACACATGCACCTGCACGCCCCCCACACACACGTGCGCCTGCACGCCTCCCACACACACATGCGCCTGCACGCCCCCCCCACACACACGTGCCTCCACCTGCACACCCCGCCCAAAGACACATGCACCTGCATGCGCCCCACACACACACCTGCATGCCCCCCCACGCACTTGCACCCACACCCTCCCCCACACACGCACCCTTATCTGTACACCCCCACTCATGCAACACACAAACCCACCTCCCCCACACACGCATGCCCACCCACGCATGCAAATCACAACATACAAAGTCTCATGACAAACATTATGTTTTATATTGTCAAGCTGATCTCTGTTCGGTTGTGGGGACTTGTGTTAATAAAGTTAGTTCAATAATGGCTGCCTGGTGCTCTAAATCCACAAGTGCAATACACAGTTTGAAGATTATTGCACACTTAAATTTTCAAAAGCTCATGCAGTCCACTATTTACAGCACAGAAAGAGGCCATTCAGTTCCTTAGGTCGAGGTGGTGTTATACGCCACGAGGCTCCACCCTTCCCTCTTCATCTCGCCCTATCACCATATCCTTCTAATCCTTTCTCCCTCATGTGTTTATGCAGTGTGCTAGTCACCACTGTTGTATTGTGTATACTGCATACGAGTGTATTACGGTAAGGCCCCTGTATTACAGGTACGGGGGAAGATCCCTGCCTGCTGGCTCTGCTCAGAGGCGGAGTATAAATGTGTGTGCTATCTTCCTCGCCTCAGGTCATGTGCTGCCCGTTGGCGCCACCATCTTCCCCGCCTCAGGACCCCTGCTCGTCGGGCACCTCAAATCGGGCGGGCCGCTCATCGCCTGCAACCGCCGCCGGCCAGCCACATCCGGCCTCCATCACGATCGACCTGTCCCGACCACACAACCTCTCGACCGCGTTGAAGACAGTGAGGGTCGATGGGCACAAGATATCCTGCCTTCTGGACTCCGGGAGCACCGAGAGCTTCATCCACCCCGATACGGTAACACGCTGCTCCCTCACCGCACAGCCCATCAACCAGAGAATCTCCCTGGCCACCGGATCCCACTCCGTGGTGATCCGGGGGTACTGCACTGCCACCCTCACCATCCAGGGCGTATAGAGTTCAGCGGTTTCCGGCTCTACGTCTTCCTCCAACCTCTGCGCTGTCTTGCTACTCGGCCTGGACTTCCAGTGTAACCTCCAGAGCCTAACCCAGAAATTCGGCAGGTCCCTACCACCCTTTACTGTATGCGGCCTCTCGACCTCAAGGTCGACCCACCTTCCCTCTTTGCAAACCTCACCCCAGATTGCAAACCCATCGCCACCAGGAGCAGACGGTACAGTTGCCAGGACAGGACCTTCATCAGGTGTGAGGTCCAGCGGCTGCTGCGGGAAGGTATTAATCAAGGCCATCAACAGCTCCTGGAGAGCCCAAGTGGTAGTAGTAAAGACTGGGGAGAAAAACAGGATGGTCATGGACTACAGTCAGACCATCAATCGGTACACGCAGCTCGATGCATACCCCCTCCCATGCATATCGGATATGGTCAATCAGAATGCACAGTACCGGGTCTTCTCGACAGTGGACCTGAAATCTGCCTACCACCAGCTCCCCATTCACAAGGCGGACCGCCAGTACACCGCGTTTGAGGCGGACAGCTGCCTTTACCACTTCCTTAGGGTTCCCTTCGGCGTCACTAACGGGGTCTCGGTCTTCCAACGGGAAATGGACCAAATGGTTGACCGGTACAGACTGCGGGCCACTTTCCCGTACCTGGATAACGTCACCATCTGTGGCCACGACCAGCAGGACCACGACGCCAACCTTTCCAAATTCCTCCACACCGCCAAACTCCTCAACCTAACCTACAATAAGGAGAAGTGCGTGTTCAGCACGGACCGATTAGCCATCCTCGGCTATGTGATTCAGAACGGAATTCTAGGCCCAACCTTGACAGCATACGCCCCCTCATGGAACTCCCCCTCCCCCACTGCCCCAAGGCCCTCAAACGATGCCTGGGGTTCTTCTCGTACTACACCCAGTGGGTCCCCAATTATGCGGACAAGGCCTGACCACTCATCCACTCCATAGTTTTTCCCCTGACGGCCTAGGCTCACCAGGCCTTCAACGTATCAAGGTTACATTGCCAAGGCCACAATACACGCGGTCGACGAGACGCCCCCCTTCCAAGTCGAGAGTGATGCATCAGACGTCACTCTGGCCGCCACCCTCAACCAGGCAGGCAGGCCCGTGGCATTCTTTTCCCGCACCCTCCATACCTCCGAAATTCGGCACTCCTCTGTCGAAAAGGAGGCCCAAGCCAACGTTGAAGCTGTGCGGCATTGAAGGCGTTACCTGGCTGGCAGGAGATTCACTCTCCTCCGGTTGCCTTCATGTTTAACAACACACTGCGGGGTAAGATCAAAAATGATAAGATCTTGAGGTGAAGGATCGAGCTCTCCATTTCGCCTCCATTTCGGCAGCAGCTGCGGGAGGCTCCACATCTCTGCGTAATAAAGCCTCGTTACTCTCTACTCTCGTCTCGTCGTAATTGATAGTGCATCATGCAGCGACCTCTTAATTTCTCTAAACCATTCACCTCAACCACTCCCTGTGATAGTGTGCTCCACATTCTCGTCACTCTCGGAATGTGAATATTGCTGGCAAGGCCAACATGCATTGTCCATCCCTAAATGCCCGAGAGAAGGTAGCAGTGACTATATTGTATATCTGACCCCTAATTCTGGGCTCCCCTCACAAGTGGGAACAACCTCTCGTCTACCCTCTTAAACACATTCACAACTTTTAGAGAGATTTCTGTTAGGCACTCAGGCTGCCAGTTCAGAATTTCTTGACAGCAAATACACAAGTTAAATTAAAATCTTCAAATCCCTGCATAACAGCCCAAAGTGCCTCGTTTGCAAAGTAGACCAGGGGCTGGCTGCCTGGGCGGGGGCTCGCCGCACCAGAAAACGGTTGCGGCGGGAGAGAGAATCCTAACCCACGGGTTTGGAACGGGGGAGGGTGGGTGGGGGGGCAATCATCCAGTTTTACAATGTCTGTTGAAAATGAACCACAAATGCATCCTTGAGGATTTGGAGATAGATAAAATACAGATCAAGTTGTCCTGAACCCCCACGATAGGGCCAAATTGATGTCAACATTTTTTGTCGGTCTGTCAGAAGGTTTTAGACAAAGTGCAGCTGACCACACTGCACAACAACTGCTGCAGAAACAGTCCATAATTTAAACTAAATTGATTTAGAAAGTCTAGACTTGTGACCATCACCGGCAATAGCTGCTTGCATTGGATCCTTTCCAAAGAAAGAATATAGATTTTATTCACCAAATTTCATTCATTATGACCAGAAACTGTACTTTAAAGTTTCAAACAAATTAACAATTTTCCCCAATGTCAAAAAATGGACTTTGAACAAACAGTTGCTGATGGACATTTTCTTGCATATTAGTTTAATGCAACTGGCTGATGTTTTGTCCCCGAATTGTTTAGTGGCATAAAACCCTTTGACACTTATGTTAGCCCATCTGGATGTGCTATAACTTAAAGAAAACAGAAAATTCGAGACCAAAAAAAAGACTTTCAATGATCTCAGGATGTCTGAGAATGTTTTTCAGCCCATGCCATATTGTTCGAAACATAGTCACTACAGTAATGTAGGAAATATGGCAGCAAATTTGCATATAGCAAGATTCCACAAACATCAGTGTGATAATGACCAGGTCGCCTGTTTAAGTGATACCAGTTGCCTGATAAATCTTTATTATTGTCACAAGTAGGCTTACATTAACACTGCAATGAAGTTACCTTAGTCACCACATTCCGGTGCCTGTTCGGGTACACTGAGGGAGAATTCAGAATGTCCAATTCACCTAACAGCGTGTCGTTTGGGACTTGTGGGAGGAAACCGGAGCACCCAGAGGAAACCCACGCAGACACAGGGAGAACGTGGCAACTCCACACAAACAGTGACCCAAGCGGGAATTGAAACCGGGACCTACGCTGTGAAGCAACAGTGCTCACCACTGTGCTACCGTCCCGCTCATATTGGCAACCATTATGCCCTCTTTGAAATGGAGGCCAGACGATATTTTGTGTCGGCTGAGGGAGGCAAACGGGACCTTAGTTTAAGTGTCTCATTTGAAAGATGGCAAATTTTTGAGTGTGGCAACTGGATACCAACATACAAAATACCAAGAAGTAGACCCCTGAGAGCCTGCTGTGCCATTCAATCAGATCATGGACCATCAGGTTGTGTTCCACCTTCCCAGGTGAAGAAACAGCAGATTCAAGAACCCAGACTAATCACATTTCGTCATCGTGTTATTTCAATACTGTACTTACAGATTCAGAGAAAGATGCAGTAAAGAAATGCAGGCCCTTGACCTATCCTGCCATGAGCTATCCAATTAGTCTCATTTCTCTAAAGCCTTGCATTATTTTCCCTCTTGAAATATTTATCTAATTCCATTGCCCTTTCAGTCAGTGTAGGCATATAGAAAATATGGTCGTTTTTAAACATTTCATTTTTGAAAATCCCATTTTCCTCTTTTATAGATTATAGAGTTTACAGTGCAGAAGGAGGCCATTTGGCCCATCGAGTCTGCACCGGCTGTGTGAAAGAGCACCCTACCCAAGCCCATACCTCCACCCTATCCCCATAACCCAGTAACCCCACCCAACACTAAGGGTAATTTTGGACACTAAGGGCAATTTAGCCTGGCCAATCCACCTAACCTGCACATCTTTGGAGTGTGGGAGGAAACCGGAGCACCCGGAGGAAACCCACGCACACACGGGGAGAACGTGCAGACTCCGCACAGACAGTGACCCAAGCCAGGAATCAAACCTGGGACCCTGGAGCTGTGAATCAATTATGCTAACCACTATGCTACCGTGCTGCCCACTTCAATCCCAAATTTGTAGTACTCCCAGTTAAAACCTGGAATTCACTCTATCAAAGGCCCCCTGCTCCACTGTGTTAGAACTTCAGTCCACCAGTACCAGCGCTGTCACTCTCTTAGTATTGTTTAAAGAACATTAATCAATCTTCCTCTCCTCCCCGTGTGTTTTGTCTTAGAATCAGGTCTTGAAACACAATTTTCAGCTCACAGCTCAGGCTCACCCTAGATACAGAAACCTCACTGACATAAATCCAAACTGGTGCATTATTAAAAACCTAATTTTATAAATAGTCCTTTGTGGGTGGAATATTATCACCCAGTTGCCTTAAAAAGGGTGGGCGGGATTCTCTGTTGTCCAATGCCGATATCATAATCGGCAATTGGGTGGAGAATCCATTCCGACGCCCAAATCAGGGCAGGCGGCAGTTTGACGCCGGTCAGCCACGCTCCGCCATCTCAGATATGCCGTAATTGCGTTGTGCGCCGCACGCAGTTGCAATGGCGTTGGCGTGTCATCGGCAGGCCCTCCCGCTATGTTCCGCCCCCGATGGGCTGAGTTCTCAACCGTGTGGGGCACGTGTGGTCTCAGGGGTCGGGAACCCGGTGTAGCGGTCGAACGCTACCACACTCGACCGGGATCCGTGCCACTGGCCGGGGGTGTGGGCTTCCGCGAGAGCTGGGGGGACTGGTGGGGTGTGGCCTAAGGGGTCGCGGGTGGCGGAAGCGTGCATGGCTGGCACCATCTTGTACAGCATGACCGCTGCAGATCGTCGACGTGCGTATGCGCGACCAGGGCCCCGGCCATTCTCAGCACGGGTGCCAAGAGGTTTGCCCGGCGCCGCTGCTACCCCTCACCGGTCCCGGAATTGGTGAGGGGCTGGCAATGATTTTTGGGTCGTAAAACGCCCATGAATTCTCCGTTCAAACCGGCACTTAGCCGCTGAAACATAGAATCCAGCCCGGTGTTTTTTTGACACCAAATGGAGAATTTTAAGGCAGAACAACACGCTAAGCAGTTGCACCTACTTCAATGTGATTATTTTCAGAAGAACATTGACGCATATTGCACCCCTTCCTGTCCCACCAAACTTCTCTCAATTCCATCGACCCGTACACAGACTGCTCCTACTCAATTCACCCAGCCACACTCCTCCCATAGCAGACAAATTTTGCAAACGTTTCTTGAACCGTTTAGGGGCAGCACGGTAGCACAAGTGGATAGCACTGTGGCTTCACGGCACCAGAGTCCCAGGTTCGATTCCCCGCTGGGCCACTGTCTGTGCGGAGTCTGCTTGTTCTCCCTGTGTCAGCGTGGGTTTCCTCCAGGTGCTCGGGTTTGATCCCACAGTCCAAAGACGTGCAGGTTAGGTGGATTGGCCATGATAAATTGCCCTTAGTGACCAAAAAGCTTAGGAGGGGTTATTGGGTTACGGGGATAGGGTGGAAGTGAGGGCTTAAATGGGTCAGTGCAGACTCGATGGGTCGAATGGCCTCCTTCTGCACTGTATGTTCTATGTTCTATGAAATTCAGAGACAGAAATGCTTTTCTCAAGTGCTTTTATTTCATTAGCTGAACCTTTCCTCAGGGAAAAAAAGACTTTGTGCATCAGTGGTTTGTGAGCCCTGGTTTTAAAAGCCAGCTGTAAACAGCGAAGCGACCATGGTATAGATCCAGAGAGAGATCTGCTGTGAGATCCTGGGACTGTTAATCTGATAAGAGTGAACTAGAATATTCATTTGCACATTTTGTGATGGTCAGTTTAATGCATCACTCAAATCTCAATAGGCAGTATCTGCCTGGTGAACGTAGTCAGCCATGCAATTCTCTTCCCCAGGAAGCAGTGGGAGCTGTGTCAAAGTTCAAGGCTGAGTTAGATAGAGTTTTGACAGACAAGCGAGTCAAGGGTTATAGGAGCAGATGGCAGAAGTTGAGACCACAGCCAGATCAGCCATGATCGTATAGAATAGCGGAGCAGATTCGAAGGGCCAAAAGGTCTCCTGCTCTTAACTTCCTGAGGCACTGCGAGTGGCACAAAAATGTCAATAGTTTTAAAGCCAGCTTCAAAGACTTCAGTCTGATTCTCTTTTACAATCTTGTAATCCTCTAGGAATTTAACTCTATCTTTAAAGCTAATAACCTTACATTTCTCCAGTTCTCTCCTCCAAATGCAACCTCCGAGATTGGGGGGAAATCAGCTTTAGTGTCTCTCAGCCTCCTTGAATGTCTCCTAGTTTTTCAGTGACCAGAGATGTAAACAAAAGGCAAAAGGTGTGATCGCAGAGATCATTCTGCAGTCTGATTTTTTTTTTTCTCCACTGGTATCTACTGCTAAGGTTCCAAAGTTCAATCTATCAGTTTTAGAGGCCGTTGCCCTGTATTGGTTGGATATGAACAGGTACAGAAAAATTGTCAAAAGGGCGAATGGAATGCTGGCCATTATATCTGGGGCGCTCAAACACAAGGGGGTAGAAGTCATGCTTCATCTTTACAAACTCCTGGTCAGACCTTGAATCACTGGACGCCACACAAAGGGAGGATGGTCTTGGGAGGGAGATTTACCAAAATGATATCTGGACTCCAAGGGTTAAACTATGAAAATAATTCAACTAGGATCTTCCCTGGAATTTAGAGGATTTGTGGGTGATTTGATTGAAGCGATGATATTAAGGAAGACACGCAGGATAGATAGAGAGAACTATTTCCACTGATTGGGGAATCTGGAATTAGGGACTGAGGCAGACCTTTCAAGTGTGAAATGAGGCAACGCTTCACGACACAAGGGATAGTGGAAGTTCAGATCTCTCTTCTGTAAATGGTAATTGATTCTGAATCAATTGTTATCTTTAAAACAGATTGATAGATCTTCATTATTGAAAGGTATGAAGGGATATGGAGTGAAGATGGATTTATGGAGTTAATCTCATTGAATGTTAAAAGAAGCGCATGAGGCTGAATGGCCTACCCCTGTCTCTTTTAATGTAAATTGCAGTCAGCACTGAAACAATGGACTTATTTTTTCTTAATTTGCAAATCAGTGAAATGTGCAGAACAAAATTGCGATTACATAGAATTGACAGAAACAAGCCTTTCGACCCAACCGGTTCATACTGGTGTCTATCCTCCACTCCTGTTTCCCTCCCCCCCCCAACCCGGGCCCCTCTTCATCCCAGTCAATATAATCCTTTTCAACACATTTTCCGTTTACTCTAATATAATCCTTTTATTCATTCCATTCTCACGCGTTGAGCCAGTTTCTCCTGAAATGTCTCATTCACTAAAGCAGTTTGTCTAGTTTAATATACTTTGAACTGCAGAAATAATTATCGCCAGTAACCCCCAGACCCAATGCAATGATGTTGGGGGGGGGGGGGGGTCGTGTCAGCCCGGAGTGTCCACCAGTCAGGCCGAGTTTAGGGGAATGGGCCTTGCTGAGTTAGTCACAATTTGTTTCGTTGCTGCAGCTTCAAAACCTCACATGTAAAAATATATTAATGATTAGAGAATCCCTCCCGACTGCTGTAAACTCCGGGAAAATCCACAGCGAAATAACCCAGTTTCTCGTGTGTGGACTTCACTCCTTTTATATTTTATAGTGAAGAATCTGGAGCCACTGACGAGAGAGAAAGTTTAAAAACAAACCAAAAAACACGAGTTATGTACTCACCGGCGAGGACAGGAGAATGAATATTCACTGAGTGCCGGAACTGGCTCTGTCCAGTCAGTGGTTTTAACTTTGCTTCTGCAGAGGCGGGGGACTGACTGACCCCACCCCAATCTTCCCAAATCCTCACAGCTGGAGGGAGGGTTCAAGGTGAGTTTTCTAATTCTCAGATTCATCAGTACAGTTGCAGTTTCAATTATTTGGATTACACTGGATAAGGCAGAGAAACAGGCCATTCGGCCCAACCAGTCCATGCAGTGATTACGATCCAAACGAGCCTCCTCCCATTTCCCCTCATTAAATCGAATACTCTCCATTAGCACTTGTCTAACTTTCCCTTAAATAATCCATCTATGTTCGCTTCAACCACTCCCAGCTTAGTCAGTCCACATTCCCACCGAAAAGTTTCCTCCGCATTCCTGACTGGATTTCTTGGTGACCAAACCTATATGCAAACATACAAATCAGGAGCAGAAGACGACCATTCGGGCCCTCGAGTCTGCTCTGCCATTCATGGCTGACCTGATTGGGACCTCAGTGCCTCATTCACCTCTAACTCGCTGGTCATCCAAGACACACTGGATATATTTGTTGTGATGAAAGTAGGAATTTCAGATTTATGTTGTGTTATATGTAACTGGTGCAGTAATGGTTAAAAGTCTGGTTTAGGGTGTGTACGTGACTGCTGGAGTCATGTTTTTAAAAAATCCTTGTTTGAAAGCCAGCTAGACTTTGAGGCTACAGAGGTGCAATTAAAATATCTTAAAAGTAAGATTCATTCCGGCCTTTGGATATTGTAGGGCTATTGGAATTTTGTTTAAAGAAAGAAGATTCCCTGCGGAATAGATAACAGAGACAATGGGCAAGATTCTTTAGTCCCCCAGCTACATTTCTCAACGGCACACCATTCGCTGACAATGGGATTCTATCTTCCCGCGCTTGGCAATGGGATTTCCCATTGTAACCACCCCACGCCAGCTAGAAACCCGCTGGTGGGGAAGCACTGCCTGCAGGAAAAGTGAGTCACAATAACCGGAGAATTCCGGCCATTGTTTAGACTTAGTCAGATGGTCATAACCCAGTTCTTTGAAAAATATTTTTATTGAAAAGTTTACTTATAACAAAAATGACATTAACATCAAACAGCTCAGAAAAGGAATGTTGTATAGTATAATGTCATACAGTAAAAAAGCCACACAACTGAACATCCCTACGCAAAAAAGATAAAAATAACCTGCCATCAATAATAATATTAAATGAAAATCGCTTATTGTCACAAGTAGGCTTCAAATTAAGTTACTGTGAAAAGCCCCTAGTCACCACATTCCGGCACCTGTTCAGAGAGGCTGGTACACTGTTCCTTTAATAGCCAACTATTTAGCCCAGTGTGCTAAACCAGCCCCCACCCCACCTATTAACAGCTGATGGTTATTAATTATTTAAAGTAGTAAATGAATGGCTTCTACCTCAGATAAAACCCCTCCACTGATCCCCTAATGCTGTACTTGACCTCTTCCAGAGATAAGCACAGTAGCATCGTGGTTAGCACAGTTGCTTCACAGCTCCAGGATCCCAGGTTTGATTCCTGGCTTGGGTCACTGTCTGTGTGGAGTCTGCACGTTCTCCCCGTGTTTGCATGGGTTTCCTCCAAGTGCTGCGGTTTCCTCCCACAGTTCAAAGATGTGTGGGTTAGGTGGATTGCCCATGCTTAGTGCCCAAAAAGGTTAATTGGGGTTACTGGGTTAAGGGGATGGAGTGGAAGAAGCATGTACTTGAGTGGGGTGCTCTTTCCAAGGGCTGGTGCAAACTTGATGGGCCGAATGGCTTCCTTCTGCACTATAAATTCTATGATAACAATTCCATGAGGTTACCCAACCATGCCAGAAGAACTCGCCTCTGGGCTATCAACGAGGCAAAGGCAAGAATATCCACTTTCACACCTGTCTGCAGCTCCAGCAAGTCCAACATCCCAAAAATGCCATCAAGGCTCCAGATCAATGTTAACATATCGCTGACATGGTACTAATGATGGAGATCCAAAAGCTTACCAATCTTGGACATGACCAGAACATGTGGGTGTGATTAGCAGGGCCATCAGAGCACCGCTTCCACCTGTCCTCCACTCCCATGAAGAACTGACTCATCCTAGAGCCCAATGCACCGTTTTTGTAGACTCTCCGACATCAACTTCCATTGCTTGTCAAAGTGTTGTCAAACTGCTTTGCCAGCACACCCGATAGCATGTCCACTGTTATTGGGGCGGCAGTTATTGACAATGCTGGTGCCGCCATTTTTTCTGCTGGTGAACTGCACAAAGCCTCCGAGTCCGCTGAATAATTACCATCTGTGGGTTTCTTGTTTCCATTTTTTTAAAGGCATGTGTTCTGTGCGGGAACCCTGTTCTTCTTCCACCCCATCCCCTTACCAAACCAGAATGCTTTCCCTCAAAAACCTCCCCAAAAGACAATCAGGCAAAAAGCAGATCCTGGTTGGACCTGCCTAGTGAATGACCTCCCCTCACATGCCGCCACCGCATGTCCTTGGTCATAACACAGTTAGTGGAATAGAGGCGATGTGGTTAATGGGAGAAGCCACGGGCTAAAGCAGTCAGGTGCTGAGTTTAGTTTAGATCCATCTGTGAACAGACTAGCAACTTCTGAATAACTGAGTTAAAGATTTGACTGTGAACAAAACAGGAGCTTTTTACCAAATGGTGGGAAGTTCAACAGCGGCTTCACCCACACAAGGGTCAGCAAGCTGATTCCTAAAGGATTTCTCACTCTCTCAAAGCAGCTTTTCCAAGACAACTCTATACAGAAAGTATTCCTCGGTTGGCTAACTGTATATAAAAGTGGGTTTTGACCTGTGATTGGTTTTTGCTCGACTGGAAATAAAAAGATAGCAGTTAGGTTCTTTAGGTGTTTCATTGTATTGTTAAGCAACATTTAACCGGTTTTTATAAGTTATATTTTTGTGCTTTTGAAGGTAGCATTAATACTGTATTAATAATAAAGCTTCTTTAATACACCATATCCCTATTTGTGCGTGAGATCACTCCTGGAGCAAAGTAGCCGTTCCTCACAGTCTTACAAATTAAAAATTAAATATGGGGTTTTCTGTCTATCCTACCAACTGTTGGGGTTTGGTCCTGGATCGTAATAATACCTTTCCTTTTCATGGGATAATGTATTGACACTACCCGCAACGCTGTCTCTTTGAAGTTAGCCCATTGTTCAGCTACCGTCTTTTCTGCCAACATTTCAATCTAACTCACCCGACTCAGAAACACTCTCAACCCAACAAAGTTAGATTTCCCCCAGTTAATTATTCCTGCTCTGGATTGTTCCGTGTCCTTTTCTATCGGCAACCAAAACTTATGATACAATGATCCATTTAGGCCAACTAATTTCCCAGACTTGGGTCCGTGGTGCCTACCCCTTTGTCGGACTGGAAACATACTGCTGCAGAACACATTCCAGGAACTCTCGCCCTTGAAGGCCGTTTCACCCCCTTACTTATTAAGAATCTATCTAGCTCTGCCTGAAAAATATTCAAAGGCTCTGATTTCTCCACTTTGTCAAGAAAAGGGTTCCAAAGACTTGGGGCGCATTTCTCCGACCTCACGCCGGTTCGGAGAATAGCGGACCGCGCCGGTTTTTCACGCGACACGGTCCGACGGGCTCCCACTATTCTCCCAAACGAGAAAAATTTTTACATCGGTTTTCCCGCGGATAACCTCGTCAAACGCCTCGATACGGCCAATCACCGACTATCCGTCCCCCCCGTTATTCTCCGGCCCGGATGGGCCGAAGTCCCGACGTCGTGACGCCAGGTTATGACGCCGGCTATCACACCTGCTTTTTAAAGTCGTCAGCCAGTCGTGCTGGCTGACGAGAGGAGCGAGGAGGTGAGCGGACCACCAGAGTCTGGGCAAACCGGGGGAGGACACGGCCGCTGGTTGTCCTGTGGCGTACGGCCACAGGACACTGACGCACCGGTGAGGAGGACGTAGTTAACTGCCCGTTGGATGCAGAAAGTGACATGGGGTTAGGCTGGCCGCGTATCAGTAGCGCGACCAGGCCACCGGGTCACACAGGTATCCCGTGGCACGCGGCTGCCGAGGTGTCGAATGACCTCCGTCTAACATGTTGTTTCTCTGCCCCCCACCACCCTTCTGTAGGTTAGCAAAATGTATGCGAACAGAACGGCTATGTTCAGCGCAGTGGTTGGGGCTGCTGCACTGCATTTGGAGATGCAGCAGCATCCACAGTCACAACCCGCAGTGGATTTAGGGCCAGCTGCAGCAGCAGAGGGAATGGCCGAGGAGTTGCCAGTCGTTGAGCAGCATGGGGGGAGGGGGGGGGAGGAGGAGGAGGAGAGAGTGAGGGTGCAGCCAGAGGTGATGACCAAGGCCGAGGGTGTACCATGGCCGGATCTCTTTCCAGACAATGCCGGACATCACCTGCAGGAGGAGACTCCGGTTGAGTAGAGAGGCGGTGACACATATCTGTCACCTCGTGCCACGTGGAACGGGAGGAGGACACGCGATCCCTGTTGCCGTCAAGGTGACGGTCGCTCTTAACTTCTATGCGACCGGCTCCTTCCCGTCTCCGAGGGGGGACCTCTCCGGGATCTCTCAGTCATCGGTGCACAGGTGCATCCGGGATGTGACCGACGCCCTCTATGCGGACCGCTACATCACCTTTCCCGAGGACCGAGCAAGTCAACATTCACTAGCTCGTGGATTTGCCAGCGTGGCCGGGATACGGATGGTGCAGGGGTAATCGATTGTGTTCACGTCTCCATGCGCCCGCCTGCAGGGGACAGGGAGGTCTTCACAAACAGGAGGGAGACATACTCCATGAATATCCAGGTGGTATGCGACCCCCACATGAGGATCATGAACGTCTGCGCAAGGTTCCCAGGGAGTGTGCATGGCGCCTACATTCTGGCGCAGTCGTACATCCCTGCAATGTTTGAGGGGCGGCCCCCCCGGCTGAGGGGCTGGTTTCTGGGCGACAGGGGTTATCCGCTGAGGTCTTCGCTGATGACACCTATACGGAGGCCTCAGACCAATGCGGAAACCCGATACAACGAGGCCCATGCAGCAACCAGGGGTGTGGTGGAGCGCTGCTTTGAACTCCTGAAGATGAGATTCAGGTGCCTGGACCGCTCCGGAGGGGCCCTGCAGTACCAGCCTGACAGGGTCGCTCGCATTGTTGTGGTCTGCTGTGCGCTGCACAACATAGCGATGCAGCAGGGAGATGCCCTGGTGGAGGAGGCGGAGGGAGAAGCCAGTGGCAGTGGTGCCAGCACAGAGGAGGAGGAGGTTGGTGGAGTGGCGGGCGCAGCACGCAGACAGGACCCGGCTGCTGGTGATGCCCAGGAGGCTGCACGACGGACCCGGCGAGGACGGCGGGCACGCGATGCCTTGGCGGCAGCCAGATTCACGCATCACGTGCGACGGCTCCGCTGAACACCAACACTACCACCTGCATCGCCAGTCGCGCAGACGGTCAACACACAACTGCCACCCCCCCCCCCCCCCCCCCCACGCATCCCCGCTCTGCATACTCTGCTCCAGTTCTACATCACCCTTACCACTGCGGCACAACGGTATGGCACGACATTGATGGCTGTGTCAGCGGGTGTGATCAGTGCCATGTGGAATGATGACAGCCCGCTCTGCAAAGAGCTGTGAGCTCAGAATCGTTAGGGAGAGTCTGACCCATGGCAATAGCTGAACCATCCACCTCAGTGGCCGCTGAGTTCGTCAGGGACACTCCATCACGTGCCGGCGTGGGGTAGCTGTGGGAGGGGGTTGCGGGGGGGAGGGACTGCACACCCGGCACCGAAGTTTCACCGCTCGTCAACCCCAGCGACACTCGGTCACCATCACGACCCCTGTGGCAACAGAAACATCACACAGTCTTACAAGTTAGGTGCAACAGTGAGTTTAATGGTTAACATAGTTTACAGATGCCCTAGCCCCTACAACTAATCTGTGCCCTTCACCCATGCCAACTTACTTTGTGTCCCTCTTCGTTGTCTTACGGGCCCTACCACTACATCTAAGTGATTCCCCAGATGATACAGCAGGAGTGGAGGAGGACTGCTGCGAATCGCCCCCTTCGACATGTCCCCCCGTCGGCACTCCTTTTCCTGGGGCGACCCGGCCTTGACGGGCCAGGCTACTCTGCGGGCGTTTCGGATGACGTGGTGCCACCCTGCTCTGCCCGCTGCCCACCCGATGCACCAGGGATGGGACGGGGGGAGGCCGAGCGTCCCGGGGCGTCCCGTGATGGAGTTAATGGGACGGGCCCCAGAAACCTCCTCCTCCCTCGGGGAGCCCGGTGGCCCCCGGGCCTCACTTTTGGACAGAGGTGCGAGCGGGGAGGCGCCCCATCACCCCATCGACACCTGTTGCTGCCAGTCCTGGAGGCCTGCAACGGTTTCGACCAGGGTCCGAAGGTTCGCAGAGACGGAGTCCTGGGAGTGAGACATTCCCGCCAGGGACTGTGCGATCTCAACCTGTGAGTGCGCAACGCTATCCAGCACGTGCGTCAGGCGGTTGATGCTCTCCGCAACTGACTGGTGGGACTGTGCCATTTCCTGCTGGGACTGTGCCATGGCGTGCTGCGACTGGGCCATGGTCTGGTGAGACTCGGCCAAGGCCCGCAGCGCGCCGGCAATGTCATGTTGGCTCTGGCGCATTGCTGCCTGTGAGAGGGTAGCCCTGTCCAGGGCCGAGGATGATGCATGCAAATGAAGCCCAACGCCTTGCAGAACCTGACCCATGGCCAAAACCGTTTCACCCATTGCCTCGACCGCGGATGCCACCCGTGCGGTGTCGGCCTGGGTGGCTGCCATGAGCGGCACCACTCCCTGCTCCTGGACGCGGTTCGACTCCTCTAACTGCGTCTGCAGCTGCTGGAAGACGGCCCTCATCCCGTCATTGTGTCCCTCGGTTTCGAGATGCATCGGCTGTGCGGGTGGGTCAAGTAAATCCAGGAACCCAGGAAACGTCTGGGAGCCAGCTGCATGCTGGGCCTGGCCTGCCCTCCAACAGTCCAGGCCCTCGGCTGCTCCGACCTCCACCTGCTGTACCTGCTCAGCTGTGTTGTGCGAACCAGACCGTGACCCGGGAGCCTCATCACTGAATTGCCCAACCAAGGTGAGTGTCTCTGTGATGGTGGATGGTGTGGGAGATAGCAGTGCCGCAAGCTCGAGGTCCTCGTCTGTACAAATGTCGTTGGGGTCTTCGGCCCACTGATGAGTGGCCGCAGGGTGTTCGCGGCCCATTTCTCCCTCTCCCTCGGTCACTGTCCTCTACGCCTCCTGCTCCACAGAATCTGTTTGGGAGGATGGCACCCCTGACTGTGCTCCCGGCACCCTCTGGCGTGCGGCTCTGGGTGCAGTGGTGGTGGCAGGTGCTCGTCTTTGCCTGGACGCAGACGGCCCTGGTTGTTCGACAGCACATCCTTGGGAAGAGAATGAAACGGGGTTATTTAGAAACACTCGGCCGGGCGTTGGATGGTCCAGTGGGCAGAGTGTGAAGGGATTGGGGGGGGTTGTCATGCAGGGTTGTCTCACTTTGTTTGTTCATCCCCTCCAACCTCACATTACACGACCTCCCGGGTGGCAGATCCCCCAGCAAGGTCCAGTGCCCTCTGCTCAAACGTGGTCAGGGGGTGGAAAATGGGCAAACCCCCTCCGGTCATGTTGCGCTCCCGATTATTGTGAGCAGTCTTGGCCTGTTGGGGGGAGTGGGGGCATAGATAGATCAATTCGGCAGGTATCATCAGGGCGTTCACATATTGGAGAAGGTTGGGGGGGTCAAGCTGTAACTGAACCATTGCATCTCTCCAGGGGGTCGCAGCGCTCATGTGGGTCTGTGACTACTTGGTAAACCACCCTCCACTCACTCTGCCCCCCTCCCCCTCGTGCCGGGGGGGGGGGGGGGAAGGTGGGAGATTAAGTACATGGGAGGGGGGGGGGGGGAAGGATTGTTGTAACCCAGGGGCACCCTCTTGGCACTTACCCTGGCAGCCCTGGTGAGGTCGTGGAGCTTCTGGGGATTGCTCCCCAGACCGAGGGGTCTGCCCCACTGCACTCACAGCAGTGCCTACCTCACGCCAGGCACGTCGCACTACGCTGGCAGGGTGGCGGTGCCCTCTTCTAGGGCAGATGATGCTCCTCCTCCGCTCCACCTCATCCAGGAGCGCTTCAATATCTGCCTCGCCAAACCTCGGGGCGGCCCTCCGTGGCTCCGACATCTTTCTCCTCCCGTTGCTGTGCTCGCTTGCGTCGTCGGGTATGGCGTCATTTTTCACGTGTGGTCCACGGCCCCGGTTCTAGCCCATTTCCGGGGCGTGAATAGCTCGTGAGCGGGGCATATCGGGCCGTCGTGAAAGTCAGCTGATTTCACGACGGCATTCGTGATTTTCCTCGAGAACGGAGAATTCAGCCCGTAAGACCTACTAAGAGAAGAAAATACAAATTTTTCTCTTAAATGAGCAACCACTTATTTTTAAATAAGTGACCCCCAGTTCTAGATCTTCCCACAGGAGAAAACAGCTTCTCCACATCCACCCCATCAAGATCCCTTGGTGACTATCTTATATTGATGGCGTCAAGCTCTGCTCTTCCCCACAAAAGGAAACATTTTCTCTGTATGCACTCCATCAAAGCTTTTCAGAATTGTAAAGACCTCGATGAGTTCACCCTAGAGATCACAGGTCTAGAGAATAGACCAAGTCTGTTAATCCTTCTTTGATATGTAAGCCCACATATTTGCTTGTATCATTCTTATAAATTTGTAAGGGCAACACTGTGGTTAGCATTGCTGGCTCACAGTGCCAGGCACCCAGGTTCAATTCTAACCTTGGGTGTTGAGTTTGTCCTTTCTCACCTTGCTTGCGTAGGTTTCCTCCAGATGCTCTGGTTTCCCCCCCCCCTCCCCCCCCCCCCCCCCCCCCCCCCCCCCGCCCAAAGATGTGCCGCTTAGGTGCATTGGTCATGCTAAATTGCCCCTTACTACCTAAAGATGTGCAAATTAGGTGGGATTACACGGATATGGGGTTCACCATCTACATGGAACAAGTCAGGAGTGTGATAGTATACTCTCCACTTCCCTATATAAGTGCAGCTCCAGCAAAGGGAGGTGGTGGCATTGTTACTGGACTAGGAAACCAGAGACCTGGAGTAATTCTCTGGAGATCCAGGTTCAAATCACGTCACTGCAGATGGTGAAATTTGAATTCAATAAAAATCTGGAATTAAATAATGAAGGAAATCTGCCGTCCTTACCTGGTCTGGCTTACATGTGACTCCAGATTCACAGTAATAATGTAGGTAACTCTTAACTACCCCCTCAAGGGCAATTAAGGTACTAAATGCTAGCGATGCCCATGAACAAATTTTTAAAAAAATTCAAGAACTTGACACCATCCAGGACAACGCAGCTTGTTTGACTGGCACACCACCATGTACTAGCTTAAACATTCACTCACTTATAAGGCTCCTTCAACAGCACATTCCAAACCCATGATCTCAACCACCTCAAAGGACAAGGGCAGCGGATGCAGGAGAATGCAGAAATTCCCCCTCCAAGTCATTCACCAACCTATCTTGGAAATATATCATCATTCCTTCACTTTCACTGGGTCAAAATCCTGGAACTCTGTCCCTAACAGCACTGCGGGTGTATCTACAGCACAGGGACTGCGGTAGTTCAAAAAGGCAGCTCACCACAAAGAGAGCCTGTGGTTGTTCTCCTCAGAGCAGAGAAGGCCGAGAGAGGACCCGATTGAGGAGGCTAAAATTATGAGCAACATAGTTAGGAAGAAACTTTCCTCCTTAGTTGAGGGGTCAATAATGTTGACTGTAAAATTCAGACACTTCGACCAGTTTATTATTCAAATGCTTTACCCAGGTGCCCTTGTTTAAGAGATTAACAAAATGTAGACGCAAGTTCATTCAGCCGAAGTTGGGGAGGAGGGCGGATGCCCTTGCCTGCCTGATCGCCCGCCATAGAATCCTGCTCCGTTGGCGATCAGCAGCACCACCTAAAGCTGTAGACTGGCTGTCCGACCTATCGGAATTTCTTCAAATGGAGAAAATCAAATTCACCATCCATGGGTCTGAAGAGGGCTTCCACAAAACATGGGAGCCATTCACCCAACTGTTCCGAGACCAGTTTGTGGCCAACACAAAGAAATAAATAGCCAGTAGCCAGGAAGAAATAGCCAGGACAAGATAGAAAGAGGAAAGCGAGGGAGGACCTGGGGGAGGGGAGGGGGGGTGGCAAGGTGAGGTAGCAAAACCCAGCAAGAATGAATGGGGGGGGGGGGGGGGCAGCAGTGAGAAGGGGGAGGGGAGCTGCAGAAGGGAGGATTGTATGCTGAGCCAGACTAAATAGTGGAACCCAATAAGAAACCGGTGACTGTACAATAAATTAAAACGAACGGCAAATGTAGATCATTTTGAAAACACAAATAAAGATTTTTTTTTTTAAATTCGACCGGTTTATTTTCAAACATAATAAAAAGTTATCCCTCAAATTACCCCAACTATAGAATGCCTTAGGATTCTTAATACTACCCGTGCTGATGAACTGAATTGTGCTGCGGGTCTAATCCTCTGAGTCTTGCTCATCACAGGGCCTTCATCTGCAGAGGTAAGTCTCGCAAGCTGCTTCCTTCTGTCCTCTGGTCCGCCGTTGAGTCCTCTCCGCTGCCTCTGTGTCGAGTCTTCGTTGGGGAGGATCTCTGGATGCCTCTTCCTTATAGCCCTCTTTGTGCCTTCCAGAAGATTCTCTGGCCCTCAGCCAATGAGGTCTCAGGGTAGGGGCTGTACCACCCAATGGAGTTGCCGATTGCAATTCTGCAGGACACCAGGAACCAATCCACAGGGATCCATCCTCAGGTGCATTGTCTGCACGTGACCGTAACCCATATAAGGTGATCAGGTGCCAGAAAGTCTGGCTTCATCTATGCAATCAACAACAATGGATCTATTTGAATGGGGCCAATAATCTTCCGATGTCAGCGCAGACTTGCCCTGGCTGTCTGTCCCTGGCCAATGTATTCAAGTTTGGTTTCCCATCAGGCTTGGCAGTGGTTCTTGCTAGCTTTAATTTAAAGTGTCCGATTCTGTATCGGGCCTAAGATTCAGGCAGTTTATGTTACCACAATAACCAGGTGAAATAGATTTAAGGTAATGGCCAGAAGATTTGAAGGGGAATTGAGGAAAAAGTTCTTCACCCAGTGTGGTTGGAATCTGGAACTCGCTGCCTGAAAGGGTGACAGAGGTGGGTGCCCTCACAACATTTGAGAAACATTAGATGAGCACTTGAAATGCAACAGCATAAGGCTACTGATCAAGTGCTGGAAAATGAGATTAGAAGAGATAGGTGCTTTCTGGTCAACACAGCCATGATGGACTGAAGGGCCTCTTTGTGTGCTGTAAATCTCTATGATCACCACCTTCTCAGGGGCAGGTAGGGGGGACCAACAAAACCTGGCCAAGCCAGCAACACCCACATCCCACGAGATAAAAAGTGAAGAAAGTTCAAAGTGTAAAGAGCATGGCCACCCACTAAGGAGACAAAAGTTATCTCTTGCCTCAGGTTACGAGCTGGCAGCAGGAATATACATAAATAAACCGAATGAGGAAGTTCGGCTGTGTAGATAGAGGTAATTTCTTCCCTGGAATTCTGGGCTTGATGACATTTGCAGCAGAGACAAAATAAATTAACCAGAAAGTAACAGGACTTTATCGCATCATCCATCACAATCCATTCTAGAAGCACAAAGATCCCTCCATATACAAGCCTCATCACTACAGCATGTGGAAACAGTTTAAAGAAATAAGAAATACTAATTTAACAACCTAGCAGTGCACATACATCCATTTACATACATTGCAGTGAGCAGCATCAAAATTAAAATAATCCAGCATTTAAATACAAAAACCAGCACCATATTGTATCTATTACAATGTAAACACATTTTTTAAAACAGTCAAGTATCATAATTTGATATTTTCACTTATGAATGGATAAACTCTATGGAACGGACTTCATTCCACTCTCCCAAAATACTACTTAGGACCCACTTTAACCATGAAGATAGTGACCCCTAACGTTCCTGGGGCAGGGAGGGGTTTCAGTGATACACAGACGGCCGTAATCTTCAATTTCATTGGAATTCCCAGGGATAATGGGGGGGGGGGGGGGGTCCCTAATACGGATGTATGGTTGTTACAATGTGTGCAAGGAAATGCAGTAACAGAATAATACCCCTACAAAAATCCCTTCCCTCCATACCAACAGTAGGGGCCACAGTGAAGCTCCCATTAGAACTAGAGCCAGACCCAGATTTCTAACCGGGATTGAGTACATCAGCAGCCAGTGGGCAGAAATGTAATTCTGCTCCCTCGCCTCCACACAAAAGAAACAGTTTAAGACCCGGGAAAGTGCAGGGAAGACAAAACTGCAGCTAGTTTGCTCTCTCCTACACAAGGCCGTGGATGTTGGTGGGGGAAGGACATCTGAAATGTACGGACTTTTGTTGGATAATCCCTGTAATCAAGGGATTAAGGAGCAAAGGTGGGAAAACTGGGCTCAAGTAAGATCAACCGTCTCTGATTGGCAGAGCAGGCTCGAGGGGCTGAATGACTTTCTCTCATTCCCATGTTTGCTACATCATCAAAGCTGCAGGCGTGAAGGGTTCGCCACTGCAGATCACATTTGATTGTAAAATAGCTCGAGGTTCTTTTGAACAAGGGAAAAGCAAGGGAGAGTACCTTAGGGAGTCATGACTGGCTACACTTAGACATGAACCGATAGGCTCTGTTAAAGTAAAACGCGTACCATTTTAATCCATTCACCCACTGCACCAAACCACATTCTAGGACATGGGATCACATTCAAAAATAAGGGGGTAATCATTTAGGACGGACACGAGGAGAAATATCTTCACTCAGTATTTTGTGAATCTTTGGAATTCTCTGCCCCAGCGCGGTGAGTTTATTTAAGGTGAAAATTAATAGATTTGTCAGCACAAAGGGAATTAAGCGTTCTAGGGGTTGGTGGGAAAGTGGAATCGATGAAAAGGATCAACAATGATCATACTGAATGGAGGGGCAAGCTTCAGAAGTTGTATGATCTGCTCCTGCTCCCGATAATTATACGCTTATTCTCTCTCGACAACTAAGTTACGGTCAGGTTTCACTAATAGATGCCTAGCAGCAACTGGACCAGGGTGGGAACAAAATGTGATCCCATCCTCACTAAACATCCCCATGTTGGTGATTTCTAGTGTTGACGTCACAGGGCAAGACACCCGCGTTATCCCTCACAAATCCAGAAACACAAATCCACAGGGACTCGGAGAGCAACAGAGACTAACCTAAAGGTTCCTGGTCAGAATTACTGAATCTTACTGCACAGGAGGCCATTCAGCCCACAGGTTAATTATTGCACAAGAGTGTTTGCCAAAAAGGAAGCTAGAAATCACTTCATAAATACTTTCTTGTTAAAGCATCTCAATTCTGATTGGAGGAGGAATAGGAAATGCTGTCATGTATTTGCTCTGGACACTATTCCTCTCAATGTGGAGATAATTGTGTGATAGCCCCCTTCCTTGTTACCTGCAATTGAACATTCCCAGCTCCAATATATAGATTCCCGGCAGGAATAACCTATTCACTGTAACTTATTACTGACTCATTACAGTCAATCTTCACTGACAATGCTGCAATAACAAGATAAGTGAGTACAGGGACCTTTTATACAAGGCCATCTTTTTGCAATATTGTTCATTTAAAAAACCCTGATGCCATCTACAGGATAATTCCAAGTTTACACAACTACTAAAATGATGTGACCACTTTAGGAGGTTCTGTCGTATGTTACTGGACTGGGAATGCAAAGATCTGGAAAAATTATCTGGAGACCTTAGTTCAAATTCCCTCATAGAAGTTGTGAATTTCAAATTCAGTTGAATAAATAAATCTGGACTAAAAATCTAGTTTCAGTAATAGTGACCATGAAACTATTGCATAGTTGCAACAACCCACCTGGTTTACAAACATTTTTTAGGGAAGGAAATCTGCCATCCTTACCTAGTCTGGCCGACTTGCCCCCAGAACCACCACAGCGTGGCTGACCCTAAACTGCCCTCTGAAAAGACCTCACAAGTCTCAGTATGGGCTCCAGAGGCTATGCCCATATTCAGGGGGGGTGATTATATTAATAAATTACCAGTCAGTACAACCAAAGCAATTCTCTCCTCCAGAGGCCAAGAGATACCAAATAATGTCCTAAACCTTTAGAAGAATAAAGAGAAACCGTTGAAAGTATGAGGGCATTGGTAGTGAATTGAAGACCTTTCTCAACAGCTAACTCAAACTTTTAAAAAAATATTTTTTTCAATGCAAGACATTTTGAAATAATACAACTTTGTTGCAGTGAAGGGGAGTGTCTAGGACACTGGAACAATTCGAGGCCACAGATTGAATCAGGATTGGCTTTGAAGTTAATGTGGATGATTAGTTGCAGCGCTGTGTTTGGGAGACGGGCTATACAAAGGATTCTTTAAGAAGCAGGCGAGGTGAGATTGTGAATTATAGTTGATCAGTCGCTCAGGAGAAACAGACTATATTAATCCTTAACCACCATTAAAGATGCAATGCACTACAGAGTGATAATCTCAGTTATACAGGGCAGGTCTGATCAGCCGGTGACTGTTGTCTAGTAATAATTACTAGAAATTAACACTTTGCCCCCACTGTTCTGAGGGGATTTGTTGGGACGGGGCATATTTAAACTTGCCAGTCAATAAGTAAGGATTAACACGCAGTACAATTATTCAAGTTGCAATATTTTGCAGTCATTTCAGACTCTCACATTACTAAAGCCCACCTTTGCCAGCGATGGCATTCTACCAAAGATTGGGCTCTGCACCAAACGTAAATACAAGTGACATTAAAGTTTTTTTTTCTTCACATAATAGAGTTATTAATCAAATCCAGTTCCTGTTGTGGATGACCAGTGTTTATTTTACATTCTCCCTGACCTCTATAAGAGTTCACCAGTTTTACGTTGAAAGGCATTTGCTGTTTCACGGCTTCAGACGAATCCAATCACCTGCTCGGAATTTTTCTGGCAACTTTAATATATTAAAATGTAAATTGTAACATCATTATAAAACCTCTCCCATAAACTGCAGGAAAAAAAGAAATTGATTGAAAATTCTTAGTGCTCGGGATGTCTCGTACATACACCCATTTACCTCAAGAGCAACGTGCTCTCAATTACTCAATGTGGATGGGCTTGTAAACAAATTAGTGAGTTACATTCTCACTGGAGTAAATGTCAGCGATCTCAACACCCTTCGCCAGGTGAAAATATTGCCAGCTGCTGTTAATCTTCCACTCATAACAATCAATAAGATGCTGTGTATAATCCATTATTTGGTCATGTTATTCTCAATTTCCAGCCTGCGTTGGGCAGGAGATGATGCCTTGATCTGAAGTCCCTCCAGCTTCTTGCCTTGCAATGTGGGAACAGGTGTATGGAAGTAACTTTCCACAAAGGACTGCTCACCATCCTTGGGCGTAATCGAAATTAACGACTGGAAAATAAAGAATAGAAACCATGTGTAAAATTCTATTCTCAAATTAATCCCTTGCATCACAAGAAATAGACGGAGAAGACCATTTGGCCCCTCGAGCCTACTCCAGCATTCTATATGATTATGGTTGATCTTCCACCACCACAAGTCCACATTCCCCCTCTATCCCCATCATCTCCCATGTCCTTAACATCCAAAAGTTTAACGATCTCAGGCTTGAAAACATCCTGGATGATATGAAACCAGAGACTGGCAGAAAAACTGTAACCTAACAGTGGGTGATCTTTAAGGAAGAGATGCTTCGAGGCAAGCTAGGTGCATTCCAACAAGAGCGAAATATAAAGGAGTCAAAAACAAGACTCCTTGGATGATGTGGCAATAGGGATCTTTTTTTTAAATATAAATTTAGACTACCCATTCATTTTTTCAATTAGGGGGCAATTTAGCGCGGCCAATCTATCTACCCTGCACATCTTTGGGTTGCGGGGCTGAGACCCAGGCAGACACGTGCAAACTGCAACAGACAGTGACCCGGGGCCGGGATCGAATCAGCGAGGCAGCAGTGCTAACCACTTCACCACCGTGCCAACCTGTGGAGATAGAGATCATGATGTACGATCCATACCCTGGATGCTCTTGAAGTGAGAATCAGGTTAAATACAATAGCTTGAGAGGGGAAAATTAAGAGGAGAATAAGACTGGCAAAGAGAAAATGACAATAATATATAAGTTAACATAAAAGGGAACCCAAAAATCATCTACGAGCACGTAAATAGTAGTTGGGTAGTAAGAGGTAGAGTGGGTCCTATTGGGGACAAAGAGGGAGACATATGTTCAGAGTCACAGTGCAAGGCTGGAATAATTAATAAATGTCATGGGAATGTCACTTTGTATTTTGGCCTCTCTCTGCATGCTAGAGAATGTCTCCAGATCACTTGATGATTTCTAAGTAATACCTGTTTCTGTAAGGAATGCAAACCTACTGTCTTTGTTAAAAAGGGTCTTTGACTTATGGATGTTGTTAGGAAAGTTACTACGGGTTACCGGATGTTGTTAGGAAAGTTACTAAAAGGGCAGCACGGTGGCGCAGTGGGTTAGCCCTGTTGCCTCACGGCGCCGAGGTCCCAGGTTCGATCCCGGCTCTGGGTCACTGTCCGTGTGGAGTTTGCACATTCTCCCCGTGTTTGCGTGGGTTTCGCCCCCACAACCCAAAGATGTGCAAGATAGGTGGATTGAACACTCTAAATTGCCCCTTAATTGGAAAAAAAATAATTGGGTACACTAAATTTATTTAAAAAAAGGAAAGTTACTAAGGGTTAACTATAGGGTATTGTATTTTTGGGTGGGGTATCAGTGTTGGTAGTTGATACGATGATTACTGTGTGTTTATAAAATGTTAACGTGATTCATAGAATAAACATTGTTTTGTTTAAAAATACTTTAGATCTGTTGCATCACACCTGTAAAGTGGGCCCTTTGCTCCCCATAACCAAAATGTATTAAAAGTTATGCGTCAGGTGAACATCATGATATACTTTGGCATTTTCTAAACCCTGGCCCATAACATGAGTACTTTACATCAGTCTTTACCGAAGAGAAAGCTGACAAAATATTGGTAGAAGCGGAAATAGGAGATATAACAGATTACGTGTAAATTGGTGGATAGGACGCAAGAAGAGGTTGGCACTTAAAATGGAGAATTAACCTGGTCTGGCTGGCCTGTATTCCATGTTGCGAAGGGAAGTGTGAGCAAAGATAATGGAAAGGCTTTGCATAATTTTCCAATCTTCTTTAAATATGTAGAGGCTCCAGAGGATTGGGGAGTGGCAAATGTTACATCCTTATTCAAGAAAGGGCATCGGTTCAGTCCAGGCAACTACAGGCCAGTTAGTTTAACATCAGGGGTAATGTTTTACAAATAATAATTAAGGAAAATAGTAACAAGCACTTGGTGAGGTTTGAGTTAATTAAGGAGAGCCAGCATCAATTTTTAAAAGGCAGATAGTGCTTGATTAATCTAATTGAATTTCTTGGTTAAGTAATAGAGAAGGTCGATGCAGGGAATGTGGTGGACGTTGTCTATCTGGATTTTAAGAAAGCATTTGACAAGGTATCACATAAAGGTTGGTTAACAAAATTGAGACCCATGGAATAGGAGGGTCAGTGTCAGCTTGTATAAAAAATAGATTTAAGGATAGAAAGCAGCGAGCTGTGATAGATTGGATAGTAAAGAGTGGTGCTCATCAACAGAGAGTGCCAGGATCACTGTGTATATATATACGACTTGGAATACAGAATTAAATTTCAAAATTTGCTGATGATACCAAACTTGCAGGAATGGTGGAAATGAAAATGATACCATATGACTGAACAAGATATAGATAGGCTGGCAGAACGGGCAGATAGAATTTAATACAGAGAAGTGTGGGGTGTTGCAGTTTTGCAGAAACGATAGGGAGAACCAATATAGACATAGAATTTACAGTGCAGGAGGCCATTCGGCCCATCGAGTCTGCACCAGCTCTTGGAAAAAGCACCCCACTTAAGCCCACACCGCCCCATACCCGTAACCCAGCAACCCTAGCCAAACCCTTTGGACACGAAGGGCAATTTATCATGGCCGATCCACCTAACCTGCACATCTTTGGACTGTGGGAGGAAACCGGAGCGCCCGGAGGAAACCCACGCAGACATGGGGAGAACGATCAGACTCCGCACAGTCATTGACCCAATCCGGGAATCGAACCTGGGACCCTGGAGCTGTGAAGCAACAGTGCTAACCACTGTGCCACCTTGACGCCTGTATAGACTTAATGTTGTAGTTGTAAAGAATGTATAGGGACGAAATAACCTAGAAGTTTATGTGCATCGATCTTTCAAGGTAGCAGGACATATGGTTAGCAAAGCATATTGGATCGTGAGCTTCAGAAGTAGAGGATTTGTTTTCAAAGGCAGGGAGCTTATGTTAAATCTTTATAAAGATGTGGCTAGGCCTCAACTAGGGCATTGCGTCCAGTTCCAATGGTCACATTTTCGGAAAGATGTGAGAGTCCTCGAGGGGGCGTGGAGATTTCCCAGAATTGTTTCGGGAATCGGGTTTTTATGCAAACATGTCTCCCACAAAACTGAAATAAGGAGATTTCACTTCACCAAATGAACAGGGAACTGGGGTTTCTGTACTGGCTGCAACTCAATGTGATGAAGAATGTATGGGTTTGATAATACTGTAGTCAGCCACTTACTGCAGTGACAACACTAAACATGGTAGTCTCTGCCACTTATTTATCCCACAAACTTGTACCTGTTCCTGGAGTTTGATAGTGACAGATTGCTGAGTGGGAGGCTCCGTTTTGGTGGGAAGATCTTTGCGGGAAGCCTGAGCGAGCATTGGAGAATTGATTTGTTGTTCCGGTGAGGAGGCTCTCAAACTGGCTCCGGTTGGCGTTGGCACTGAACCACCACCCATTAAAAGCTGGGCACTCGGTGCCAGGTTCAGGTTTTGCAGGTTGTAATGCACTCGGCCGCTATTGTGAATGGAGCTCCCAGCAGATTGGGTTGGAGGAACCGGCTGGCAAATCACTGGCACCATCAGCTGATAGGGGAGACTCACCGATGCCATCTGACCTGGGGATATGGCAATTCCACTGAGGTTCTGATTGGTGGAAATTAATAAATTCAATTCTCTCATACCTGTGAATTAGGGAGAGGACAGAAAACAAAAATCATTGTTTAAGCAACATTGAGGTATCTCCGGCTGTTGGTTTACAAAACACGAGAAAGGGAAAAGGGAGAAAGCGAGAGAGCGTGGCCATGGAGACAAAGGGGGCACAGCTGACAAGAGTGACTGGCATTTTGATTACAGGTTTCACTAACACAGGACAGTCAAAGCACTTTACAGTCAATGAAGTATTTTTGAAGCATAGTCGCTATTGTAGGGTTGCAAGTGGCTGAAGGCTAAAAGGACTGAGCATTTCTTGGTGACAAGGACTCCTGTAATATTAGTACGTTTTATATGTAGCGAAATGCATTTGCGTCCCAGCCACTTCAAATGAGTGGAATGATTTGAATTCAAACGGTGAGAAACCTATTATCATCACGATTGAACTAGTGCATTTGTAACTGATCACCAGTGTCCTCGGCATTTCAGCAGTTAGTGTGTGCGATACAGGATGAAGTTCGGACAACAGAATGTGACCGTGCTGCATTCTAAGAAAGCAGAGGACCACGGCAGCGCTTCGCAAACTATTCTCCAATTGGACCCCATTTTAATTCGTCGTCACCACCCTCTCAAAGGCAGTTAGGGATGGGCAGCAAATGCTGCACGTGCCCGTGTCATGCCAAGCCCATGCCACCCATTTCCCTATTCAAACATACAAAACATCTCTTGAAAATTAACTCGACGCCATAAACAAAACAGCAGAGTATTTATTAAAGTTCATACGTATATTTATAGATCAACATATACTGTATCATATGAATATGAAAACCTGTGTTTTAAAGCACTGTGAAAATATAATTTTTATGTAATCATATAGGTGTCTACCAATTGTCATGTTCCCCAATGACAGAAGGTTCACTGAAACTCCTTCCCACCCCAGCCGTACACACCCACCTCTTCCCAACCCACCTCCACCCATACTCATTCACTAGCCACTCTTCCCAAACCCCTTCCTCCCACTCAGCCTTTCCTTCCAACCCACTCATCCCCTCCTCCTGCTCCACTTTCCCACCATTGCTCCATTTTGCCCGGACCCAGCTCATCACTGCCCACGTCGGCTGGCAGTTCTGTGCTTCCTCCTTTGCTGGTGCCATGTGGATTAACACTGCCAGGGGAGGGCGAGCTGCCTCCCTGGGTTATAGGAGGTTGGGCCCTGAGAGCACAGACACCAGTGGACCAGGGAACACTACCTCTTCCATCACTGGGCAATTGGATAGTGTCGGAGTCCCGAGTGGCTAAGTCAGATGGGGTGCAAAACGGCGGCTGTTGCCACGGGTGGGATATAGCCAAGACCGTGGCAGTTTGGAGTCTCCCTCCAGGTCTTGAGCTGGAGTGGCCAACTATGGCTTGGTTGCGGCTGAGTCGTTCCATTGGTAACGGGTGCCACAGATGGCAGTGGGTTAAAGAGTGCGGCCAAGTGACGGCTCCCCATGGCCAGGTGGAGATGGAAATAAAACTAAAAGGACAGAATTCCACGTTAGATCCAAAAGTTGGAATTCCACCAAATGGAAGTGTCTCATTCTTGCTGTCGTAACGTGGAAAACGTTACGGCCAATTTGCACTGATAAATGGTCAGATGCCGTTTGTTTAAAGTGATGTTGATTGGTCAGACTCCCCTGCTTTTAGTTAAATAGTACCATGACATCTTTTATATCCATTGGAAGGGGCTTCAATTTAATGCCTCATCCAAGAAACAGCACCTCCAACAATTCAGCACTTGCTTAGCACTGCACTAATGGATTCATGCTAAAAAGGTGGATACATCAGTAAAGGAAAGGGTTTCATACCAAACAAGATGCCGATAATTGTTCCCCTCAAATGCACGGGGATATCGGTGAGAAAACAAACTGTGTGGCAACAGCTTCAGGTTTCTAAACATTCATTTAATTGGATGGAAAATTGAGAGGCTTTGGTTCAGGTGATACCATCGCCTGCCTTTGACCAGGAGGGTGAGTTAATGTTAAAAAGTAAAAAGAGGGAACTGTGTGCTAACGTGATGTATTCGAGATCAGAATTGTTGGGTCCTGGTGGCTCCACAACAGATCTGTTAACAGTAACACACCTTTTTATTTCTCAGTATTTTTCTTCCCAGTTTGACCTGCTGAACAATTCATTGATTGGAAATTAATGGCTTTTTTATTGCATAAATGAACATTAATAATGACCTGCGATCCACGCAGACCCCAGCACCATCATTCATGGTAAACCATGATGATTTGTTGATTTATAAAGGATAGAACTGAGAGATCAAAGTACAATATCCTATTCTACTGCTAAGTTAAAACATTGGGCCCAGAGGTCACAAGTTTAAATTTGACAATAGAACATAGAACACTACAGCGCAGTACGGGCCATTCGGCCCTCGATGTTGCGCCGACCTGTGAAACCATCTGAAGCCTATCTGACCTACACTATTCCATTTTCATCCATATGTCTATCCAGTGACCACTTAAATGCCCTTAAAGTTGGCGAGTCTACTACTGTTGCAGGCAGGGCGTTCCACACCCCTACTACTCTCTGAGTAAAGAAACTGCCTCTGACATCTGTCCTATATCTCTCACCCCTCAATTTAAAGCTATGTCCCCTCGTGTTGGTCATCACCATCCGAGGAAAAAGACTCTCACTGTCCACCCTATCTAACCCTCTGACTATCTTATATGTCTCTATTAAGTCACCTCTCAGCCTTCTCCTCTCTAACGAAAACAACCTCAATTCCCTGAGCCTTTCCTCGTAAGACCTTCCCTCCATACCAGGCAACATCCTAGTAAATCTCCTCTGAACCCTTTCCAAAGCTTCCACATCCTTCCTATAATGTGGTGACCAGAACTGCACGCAGTACTCCAGGTGTGGCCGCACCAGAGTTATGTACAGCTGCAGCATGACCCCGTGGTTCCGAAACTCAATCCCCCTGCTTATAAAGGCTAGCACACCATATGCCTTCTTAACAGCCCTATTAACCTGGGTGGCAACTTTCAAGGATTTATGTACCTGGATGCCGAGATCTCTCTGTTCATCTACACTACCAAGAATCTTGCCATTAGCCCAGTACTCTGCATTCCTGTTACTCCTTCCAAAGTGAACCACCTCACACTTTTCCGCATTAAACTCCATCTGCCACCGCTCAGCCCAGCTCTGCAGCTTATGTCCCTCTGTATCCTATAACATCCTTCAGCACTATCCACAACTCCACCGACCTTCGTGTCATCTGCAAATTTACTAACCCATCCTTCTACACCCTCTTCCAGGTCATTTATAAAAATGACAAACAGCAGTGGCCCCAAAACAGATCCTTGCGGTACACCACTAGTAACTGAACTCCAGGATGAACATTTGCCATCAACCACCACCCTCTGTCTTCTTTCAGCTAGCCAATTACTGATCCAAACCGCTAAATCACCTTCAATTCCATACTTCCTTATTTTCTGCAATAGCCTACCGTGGGGAACCTTATCAAACGCCTTACTGAAATCCATATACACCACATCAACAGCTTTACCCTGATCCACCTGTTTGGTCACCTTCTCAAAAAACTCAATAAGGTTTGTGAGAAATGACCTACCCTTCACAAAACCGTGTTGAGTATCGCTAATCAACTTGTTCTTTTCAAGATGATTATAAACCCTATCTCTTATAACCTTTTCCAACATTTTACCCACAACCGAAGTAAGGCTCACAGGTCTATAATTACCAGGGTTGTCTCTACTCCCCTTCTTGAACAAGGGGACAACATTTGCTCTCCTCCAGTCTTCCGGCACTATTCCTGTCGACAAAGACGACATAAATATCAAGGACAAAGGCTCTGCAATCTCCTCCCTGGCTTCCCAGAGAATCCTAGGATAAATCCCATCTGGCCCAGGGGACTTATCTATTTTGACATTTTCTAAAATTTCTAACACCTCCTCCTTTTGAACCTCAATTCCATCTAGCCTGGTCGACTGAACCTGAGTGTTCTCCTCGACAACATTGTCTTTCTCCAGTGTAAACACTGACGAAAAATATCCATTTAATGCTTCCCCTATCTCCTCTGATTCCACACACAACTTTCCACTACTATCCTTGATTGGCCCTAATCTTACTCGAGTCATTCTTTTGTTCCTGATATACCTATAGAAAGCCTTAGGGTTTTCCTTGATCCTATCCGCCAACGACTTTTCGTGTCCTCTCCTCGCTCTTCTTAACTCTCCCTTTAGGTCTTTCCTGGCTAACCTGTAACTCTCAAGTGCCCTAACTGAGCCTTCATGTCTCATCCTAACATAAGCCTTCTTCTTCCTCTTGACAAGTGCTTCAACTTCCTTAGTAAACCACGGCTCCCTTGCTCGACAACTTCCTCCCTGCCTGACAGGTACATACTTATCAAGGACACGCAGTAGCTGTTCCTTGAAAAAGCTCCACATTTCGATTGTACCCATCCCCTGCAGTTTCCTTCCCCATCCTATACCTCCTAAATCTTGCCGAATAGCATCATAATTGCCTTTCCCCCAGCTATAATTCTTGCCTTGCGGTATATACCTATCCCTGCCCATTGCTAAAGTAAACATAACCGAGTTGTGATCACTATCACCAAAGTGCTCACCTACATCTAAATCTAACACCTGGCCGGGTTCATTACCCAGTACCAAATCCAATGTGGCCTCGCCCCTTGTTGGTCTGTCTACATACTGTGTCAGAAAACCCTCCTGCACACACTGCACAAAAACTGACCCATCTATAGTACTCGATGACAATGACGAATTGTAAAGCTGAATTTAAATGAGATAGAGTTTGATTTTGATAGGATTGGCTTGTGGCCATCTACAATGGCCGCCCCCAAAGGATAATGGGAATTGTGGTCAGGTTGGAACACAGACAGTACACAGCCCCTGTGTATTGTGCAGAGGGAAACCAGACCTAACTGAAACTCACACCTGCTGAGGCACCCTCAATTACGATGCGAGAGCGAGGTCGGTAATCAAAAGGCTTTAATCTACAGAGAACAGGACAGCATTCAAGAGAAGTGTGCTTGCCACATGGAGCCTTATCCCATATACCGTTTCCTGGGGGCATAGCCAGAGGCGGAGTCCCCCAGGGTTCCAAGCCTCTTAAAGGGGCATGGTATTAAAGGTCAGGTACCGTTTACGGCAGTTATTAATACCGTTCATCACACCTGCTAAAGGTCAATCACCGATTTCCCCAAGATTGAAACATAGCAGCAGTAGCAGACTCGGGGGTGCCTATTTACCTTATTTGGGAGTACATACATGCCTTGGACAATAGCAGCCAGGACACACCCAGCCATCGAGGTACCCGCCCCTAATTGGCCAGAATCGATTAGGGTGATGGAAACCATATCAATCCATTGGATCCAGAGTTGGGACCACCCAAAAGAGCGCAAAAGCTCAGGGGATAAGAAGAACTGCGCAACCAGTAGTCGGCCTCTTTTGGGACCAGCCTCTGCCTCACCAATCGCAACACATTGACCAGCCAAGTTCAAGGACCCGCGATCGCTACCTGAAGGACGAGCCGCAACCGAGACAAACCTGACGACTTCCAGCCGTCACACGTGAGGATCCAGATAAAGGCCTTATCTAACCTGCACAGAGCCGGTCACTTGGAAGTTAAGTAAAGGTAATTTCAGTTGTTAGGTATAGTTTAATGTGTAGCCACGTGTAGATTCTCTAAATTTAAAATAAATAAATAAATAAATAATAAACTATAATTGAACGAATATACTGGTTGTGTGGTCATTTGTTCAATACACGGAAGTACTCGCATCTTGTGGTTCAGATAAAGAGCAACAGGCTGAATAAGAAAGAAACATTTCCAGCCGTGGTCACCACTGCTCTGTTTATTTTATTAAACTTAAAATGGCGGAAGCGATGAACGGGGCTGTCACACTGCACTCCCAACCTACCTGGAAATAGCACCGGTAATCTATGGCTGGCATCAGAGAGAAGCTTCCAGTTTTCTAGAGATCAAATGAGTTTGCCAATATCCTGCAAAGTAAGACAAAGCTTGCCACAGGGCGAGGTGGCTGAACAGAATAGGGAATCACTCACCAGGGGCACCTGCCAAACAGTAGCTCTGGCTATTTTCAGCTAACCCACACGGCACATGGACAACAAATGGAGCCGGGGCGAGATTTCCAGAGGACATCAGGGTCTAGGAGAAACAGCACCAGTTATCCAGAGTAACATTAGACACGTTATATTCCTTCACCCACTTCCCCTCAACATAAAATAGAAAGACAAATTAGATTTCAATAACAGAAACTATAAATAATGGATCTGAAATGGAGCATCTCTGGCCATCCATTACCCCCTCCCCTCCAGCCCCACTACCCCCGGGATCTCTGCTGTCTGGAGTATCCCCAATTTCAATCACTCAACCAACAACAGTGCTGGAGCTCTGGAATTTCTTCCCAAAACCTCTTCATTTTAAGCTTTTGGTCAGGTGTCCAAATATCTCCATAAACAACTGTTAAATGTGGTTTGATATTTGGAATGATTTACCATGTTAAAGGCACCATATATATGCAAGTTGTTGAGAGCCAGGTAGATCCCAGAAGCGGGCCCTCCTGGGAGCCTTTGGGAGTGGAGTGTGGAAATTTTCACGTGACAATCATCTGGGGGAATTCTGAGGGGAAAGCCAGTCACTAACTTGGGATCAGAGCGGAGTGTGTGTATTTGACCACAATCACCTTATGTGTTTAAAAGGGATTGTGCGACAATAAAGACCACTGTAGATTAAGATGTACTTTTGGGTGTAATTGTTAAACTAAGGGGGAAATAAAAGTGTATTGTATCATAATCCAATTTTTAAACGTTTAATAAATGCTTTTTCCTTGTTGTTCAAACTAATTAGCAGCTCTGTGACTCTGTTCCTCACATTTTATAGAAGAAAAAGTAAAAGATATAGTCTTTCAAGCCAGGGTTTCATCCTGGGATCTTCCCATCCACTTATAACATCAACTGGGATTGTAACACCTTCTACTCTGCTCCACTCCTTTTCTCCCTCTCTCAACTCTGAAGAAGAGTCGAAACATTAACTCTGTTTCTCTTTCCACAGATACTGCCAGACCTGCTGACTTTTTCCAGCATTTTCTGTTTTTATACCCTCTTTCACTAAAGGGTTAGTGGGTGAAGGATAAACCTACAGGCTCCTTCTCTGTTCCACTGTGATTCCACTCTTCAGTGTGCCTTGGGTGCGTGTGACAGCCGTCAGTCTGGGTTTCTGTAGAGGGGCAATTATTCTCCAGATTCACATTGGTGGTTTGAGTTGGAGGACATATAGCAGCCTCAGGGACATGGTCAAGACACTTGGTATGGTTTCTCAGAACCACTGCATGATGGGTAGATGATTTCTGAAAGAAAGATAAATATTGATTCAAGTTACAGATTAAGAGCCAACACCGTTACATTTTAAAGCAAATATCTTTATCTTCATTCTTCCCCCTCATTCCCTTGCCATGTGAAAAAAGGATCAAAGATTAATACGAATACAGTGCCGTAACATCCCAGAAACGTTCCAAACCTCAGCACGCGAAACAAATAACTCAGAAATTCTGAACTGACTCTCCTGTGGATCAATGGCAATTTACAGAGATTGAAGCATTTCTATTGGGTATGGGCTATCAAGGAATATGGAGTTTAGGTGGGTAGATTGATGAGAGATATAGACCAGGCATGTGTAGCAGAACAGACTTGAGGGGCTGAATGGCCTCCTTCTGTTCCTATGTTTCAATGACATGCACTTGTGGGTGAACACAGTCAGCAATTTGCACATAGTAAGGTCGCAGTAACGCGAGACAGCTGAACAATCTATCTGTTCGTTTAATCCTAGTACTCAATGGTGGAATGTTGGTCAGGACACCCTTTTCCTTACATGAAGCTATAATTATCCACATCAGTTGAACAGGCCCCAATTTCAACCTTTCACCTCAAACAGTGCGGCACTCCCTCAGTACAGCAAGGAAGCCATGTTGGTCTAGTTTAGATTTCATCTGTATGGCGGCTGGAACCCACTACCTTCCAACTCGTAAACAAGAATGTGACTAACAAAGTCAAATTGACAATAATGGCCCAAACCTCTGTGGTTGCCAATTAAACGTTCCCTAATGTCCTGGGAAATACGGATTGGAAGCCCATGCTGAGTGACAGTTAGCCTGTGTGGCTTTTATTGCGAGGGAAAAGCCTCCACGGTAACCTGCAATCAATTTTCACATGGCTCTCCAAATATCGTTTTAGCTGAAAGGCTGGCACCTGGCAGTCAAACTCCAGAAGCACAAAGAGAAATGGGACAATTACCAGATAATCCGATTACAGGAAAAATATCGAGGACGTCAGGGTGCTTCCCTGCTCTTCCTCAAAATTGCTCTTTCTTCTCAAATGTTCTGTGGGAATTTTTTATCCAGTTGAGGCAGACAGGGCTTCAATGTAACATTTCATCTGCAAAACGGTACTCCCTCAGCACCGAGCTCCCAACAGGGCGGTGATCCCTCATTGCAGCAGCCCCAACAGGGATTGGATTGGATTGTCACATATGTACCAAGGTACAGCGAAAAGTACTGTTCTGCATGTAGCTCAGACAGATCATTCCATACATGAAAAAAAAATACATAAGAGGGCAAACATAAAATACACAATACCCACAACTCTGGTGAAGATGTGTGAACAGATCAGATCAGTCCATAATTCCATCCGAGGATCGTTTAGTAACAGCGGGGAATTTGTTTTTGAATCTGTTAGTGCATGTTCTCAGACTTTTGTATCTCCTGCCCGATGAAAGAAGTTGGAAGAGTGAGTAAGCTGGGTGGGAGGGGTCTCTGATTATGCTGCCCGTTTTCCCAAGGCAGTGGTAGGTGAAGAGAGTTAATGGATGGGAGGCGGGTTTGTGTGATGGACTGGGCGGTGTTCACGACTCTCTGTAGTTTCTTCTGGTCTTGAGCCGAGCAGTTGCCAAACCAGGCTGTGATGCAGACTGATAGGGTGCTTTCTATGGTGCATCTGTAAAAGTTGGAGAGAGTCAGTGTGGACATGCCAAATTTCCTTTGTTTCCTGAGACAATATAGGCTCTGTTGTGCTTTCCTGGTCGTAGCATCGAAGTGGGTGGACCAGGACAGATTTGTGGAGATGTGCACACCTAGGAATTTGAAGCTGTCAACCATCTAAAAGGTATTAAGGTGGACTAAAAGGCATAAGATGGACAAGTCCCCAGGTCTTAATGGGATCTATCCCAGGTTACTGAGGGAAGCGAGTGACGAAATAGCTGGGGCCTTAACAGATATTTTTGCAGCATCCTAGAGCACGGGTGAGGTCCCGGAGGACAGGAGAATTGCTAATGTTGTCCCTTTGTTTAAGAAGGGTAGCAGGGATAATCCAGGTAATTATAGACCTGTGAGCTTGACGTCAGTGGTAGGCAAACTGTTGGAGAAGATACGGAGGAATAGGATGTATTCACATTTGGAAAAAAATAGACTTATCAGTGATAGGCAGCATGGTTTTGTGCAGGGAAGGTCATGTCTTACAAACCTAATAGAATTCTTTGAGGAAGTGAAAAAGTTAATTGATGAGGGAAGGGCTGTAGAGGTCATATACATGGACTTCAGTAAGGCGTTTGATAAAGTTTCCCATGGCAGGTTGATGGAAAAAATGAAGTCGCATGGGGTTCAGGGTGTACTAGCTAGATGGATAAAGAACTGGCTGGGCAACAGGAGACAGAGAATAGTGGTGGAAGGGAGTGTCTCAAAATGGAGACGGGTGACTAGTGGTGTTCCACAGGGATCCATGCTAGGACCACTGTTGTTTGTGATATACGTAAATGATCTGGATGAAGGTACAGGTGGTCTGATTAGCAAGTTTGCAGATGATACTAAGATTGGTGGAGTTGCAGATAGCGAGGCAGACTGTCAGAGAATACAGCAAAATATAGATAGATTGGAGAGTTGGGCAGAGAAATGGCAGATGGAGTTAAATCCAGGCAAATGCGAGGTGATGCATTTTGAAAGATCCAATTCAAGAGCGGACTATACGGTCAATGGAAGAGTCCTGGGGAAAATTCATGTACAGAGAGATTTGGGCGTTCAGGTCCATTGTACCCTGAAGGTGGCAACACAGGTCGATAAAGTGGTCAAGAAGGCATACAGCATGCTTGCCTTCATCGGACAGGGTATGGAGTACAAGAGTCGGCAGGTCATGTTACAGCTGTATAGGACTTTGGCTAGGCCACATTTGGAATACTGCGTGCAGTTCTGATCGGCACATTACCTTGAGGTGGATCCTTTAGAGAGGGTGCAGAGGAGGTTCACCAGGATGTTGCCTGGTATGGAGGGTGCTAGCTATGAAGAAAGGTTGAGTAGATTAGGATTGTTTTCGTTGGAAAGACGGAGGGTGAGGGGGGGACCTGATTGAGGTCTACAAAATTATGGGAGGTATGGACAGGGTGGATAGCAACAAGCTTTTTCCAAGAGTGGGGGTGTCAGTTACAAGGGGTCACGATTTCAAGATGAGAGGGGGAAAGTTTAAGGGAGATGTGCGTGGTAAGTTTTTTATACGCAGAGGGTGATGGGTGCCTAGGCATGATAGCATCATTCAAGATGCATCTAGACAGATATATGAACGGGTGGGGAAGAGAGAGAAGTAGATCCTTGGAAAATAGGCGACAGGTTTAGATAAAGGATCTGGATCGGCGCAGGCTGGGAGGGCCGAAGGGCCTGTTCCTGTGCTATAATTTTCTTTGTTCTATCTCCACCTCGGCCTCATTGATGCAGACAGGGGTGTGTACAGTACTTTGCTTTCTGAAAGCAATGACCAGCTCTTTAGTTTTGCTGACATTGAGGGAAAGATTGTTGTTGTTACACCACTCCACTAGGTTCTCTACGTCCCTCCTGTATTCTGACTCATCGTTGTTCGAGATCTGACCCACTACGGTCGTGTCATCAGCAAACTTGTAGATGGAGTTGGGAGCTAAATTTTGCCATGCAGTCGTGTGTGTACAGGGAGTAGAGTAGGGGGCTAAGTACGCAGCCTTGCGGAGCCCCGGTATTGAGTACTATCGTGGAGAAGGTGTTGTTGTTTACTGTTACTGATTGTGGTCTATGGGTCAGGAAGTCGAGGATCTATTTGCAGAGTGAGCAGCCTAGTCCTAGGTTTTGGAGCTTTGATATGAGCTTAGCTGGGATTATGGTGTTGAAGGCGGAGCTGTAGTCAATAAATAGGAGTCCTACATAGGAGTCCTTGTTGTTGAGATGCTCCCAAGGATGTGTAGGGCTAGGGTGATGGCGTCTGTTGTGGACCGGTTGCGTCGGTATGCGAATTGTAGTGGATCAAGGCGTTCTGGGAGTACGGAGTTCATGTGCCCGATGACCAACCTCTCGAAGCACTTCATTACGACAAGTCAGGGCCACCGGACAATTGTCATTGAGGCACGTTGCCTGGTTCTTCTTTGGCACCAGTCGGACAGTGGTCTTCTCGAAGCAGGTGGGGACCTCGGAATGGAGAAGGGAGAGGTTGAAGATGCCCGGAACCCATCTGCCAGCTGGTCCTCGCAGGCTCCGAGTGCACGACCAGGGACCCCACCCGGTCCCGTCCCTTCCTAGGGTTCACTTTCAAGAAGGCTGATCTGACTTCAGAAGCTGTGATGGGAGGTGTGGGCATATCCAGGGCTTTTGGGACAGCGGCTTGATGGTTTCCTGCTGAAACCGAGCATAGAATGCATCGAGTTCATCAGGGAGGGCTGCCCTGCTGCCAGAGATTCTGCTCGAGTCCTCGATAGGGCAGTGATCCCTCATTACCGAGCCCCTGACAAGGCAGAGATCCCTCAGTCCAGAATCCCCAACAGGGCAGCACCCCCTCATTAATGAAACCCCCCCTTTTCCCCTTTGCAGCCTACAGGGTAGTGCTCCTTCAGCACAGACCCCCCCCCCCCCCCAAAAAACAGTGCAGCACTCCCTTAATACCTACCCCCTGACAGGTAGTGCTCTCTCAGTACTGACGGCCCAACAGGGTGGTGCTAACACAATTAACATCACGCATCCCCCCCCCCCCCCCCCCCCCCAAAAACAGGGTGGTGCTCCCTCAGTAACGACCCACCACCAACCCCTAAACAGGGCAGCATTTCCTCAGTACCAACACCCGATAGGGCACCGCACCTTCAGTACCTCCCCCACCCCCTAAACAGGCCAACACTCCCTCAGCACCGACCCCCCCACTCCAGCCCCTGTTGGACGTGCTCCCTCAGTACTGACAGGGTGGTGCTAACTCAGTTAACAATGCGACCCCCTCCCTCACTGCCGACAAGGTGGCGCTCCCTCAGTACTGACACCCGATAGGGCAGCACCTCCCCCACCCGCCAAACAGCGCAACGCTCCCTCAGTCCCGACCGCCCCCCCCCCCCCCCCGCCAAACAGCGCAACGCTCCCTCAGTCCCGACCCCCCCCCCCCCCCCCCACCATTTGGTAGCGCTCCCTCAGTAATGATTATCATATTCTGTGGTGAGAGCAGTTGCCCCACTGAGTCACTCTTAGCAACATTCCTATTGCTTAGAAGAACCTGGTTTGCCCGACTATGTGACTGAAGTTTAGCCTGCTGCGTGGGGAAGAACATAACAGATCCCCAATATCTCTTTTTAGGAGATTATCTTCATTCAATACTGTCATTCAAACACATACCTGGTTCATTGATGACAAAGAAAGCACAGAAGGAAGACTTCCAGATGTATGTTCAAGGCAACAAAAAAATTTCCCCCGTTTAACCTCTGGTTTGTCATCTTGCCAAAGCCCATCAGGCAATGTACATTGTTCCGTATGACTGCGCTTCTGTGAGTTTCTAGTGGACACAGCAGCCTCCATCTCTCTGGGTACGAGTGATGAAGCGTCTTCATGTGGAGAAGGTTGAGCCTCACTGGATCCAGGAGAAGGTTCAGTGCTGGACTCCGTATTTTTGTACAGCAGGAGGACAGGGGCTGTCGGTAAACTCTGCAGGAACACAAATGGCTGCCTCTTCAGGGGGCAAGAGTAGCCTTCCTCTGTGTTGGGTGCAGCAGATGGGGGCATGGGTGTTGGCTGCCCAGGGGTAGCATTACGAAGGCAGAATGGTGGCGATAGTTCAGACTGAGAAACAGAGAAGCCATCCGGTGCCAGAGGTATCACAGGGGATTCAACAGTACAGGCCTTGCTAGTAATTAACAGGGGACAAGAAGCCATGGGAATGGACTTGGATTGATGGTCTTCCTGATTGCAGGGAGATTCCAAGCTCCTAAAGAAGAGGAAAAAGAAAGAAACTTTTTTTCAGCAAAATGAAATGTCCATAATAGCACCCGACTCCAGCCCTGCCTCAGCCATTCCACTGCTGAAACACAGATCCATGTTTTTATAACCTCAATATTCCCACATTCCTCTGACTGATCTCCCATCTTCCACTCCAAGCTCTGCTGCACTTGTCCTCCCTCACACCAAGTCCTGTTCGCTCAACACTCTCTGTGCTCACTGACCTATATTGGCTTGTGGTCAAGCAATGTCTCAATTTTAAAATTCTCAACCTTGTTTCGAATCCCTCCAGAGTTTCATCCCTCCCTCTCTCCACCATCTCCACAACCCACAAGATATCAGAGCTCTTCTGATTCTGGTCTCTGCACCCTGATTTAATCACTCCACCATTGGTGGGCCTAAGAACCAAGCTCTGCAATTCTCTCGCTAAACTTCATCTCGTTACCTCTCGCTCCTTCTTTCAACCTAACTGTGACCAAGTATTTGCTCACCTGCTCTAAAATCTCCCAATGTGGTTCATTGTCAAATTATTGGCGAATAACTAACCATGCCAAAAGCAAGGGCGGCATGATGGCGCAGTGGTTAGCACTGCTGGCTACGGTGCCGAGGATCTAGATTCGATCCCGGCCCAGGATCGCTGTCCGTGTGGAGTTTGCACATTCTCCTGGTTGCTACGTGGGTCTCACCTCCACAGCCCACAGAAGTGCAGGGTAAGCGGATTGGCCACGCGAAATTGCCCCTTATTTGGGGAAAACAAAATTGGGTACTCTAAATTTTAAAGAAAAAAACCAATGTGAAAAGTGCTAAATAAATGTAAACTATCAACTACTATTGTACGTCAATCTTCTACCTCCAAAGAATATTGCTCAAAGGCAGAATTTCATCATCAAAATTATACATCTAATTTGTTACGTGAGTGAGCACTGGATACAGAGGTTTGTGAGTGAGTGAGCACTGTGCTGGACGCAGAGGTTTGTGAGTGAGTGAGCACTGTGCTGGACGCAGAGGTTTGTGAGTAAGTGAGCACTGTGCTGGATGCAGAGGTTTGTGAGTAAGTGAGCACTGTGCTGGACGCAGAGGTTTGTGAGTGAGTGAGCACTGTGCTGGACGCAGAGGTTTGTGAGTGAGTGAGCACTGTGCTGGACGCAGAGGTTTGTGAGTAAGTGAGCACTGTGCTGGACGCAGAGGTTTGTGAGTGAGTGAGCACTGTGCTGGAAGCAGGCTTGAGAGTGTGCAAATACTAAGCTGGAAACAGAGGTTTGTGAGTGAGTGAGCACTGTGCTGGACGCAGAGGTTTGTGAGTAAGTGAACACTGTGCTGGATGCAGAGGTTTGTGAGTGAGTGAGCACTGTGCTGGATGCAGAGGTTTGTGAGTGAGTGAGCACTGTGCTGGACGCAGAGGTTTGTGAGTGAGAACTATCCTGGAAGCAGGCTTGAGAGTGTGCAAATACTAAGCTGGAAACAGAGGTTTGTGAGTGAGTGAATACTGCACTGTCAGATAGAGGTTTTTGAGTGAGTGAACACCACTGGATACCGAGGTTTGCGAGTCAGTGAATACTGCATAGATTTGAGAGTCAGTGAATACTGTACTGGAAACAGAAGTTTGTGAGTTAATACTGCATTGGATACAGAGGCTTGAGTCTGAATACTGTACTGGATACAGAAGTCTGTGAGCTAATACTGCACTAGACACAGAGGTTTGTGAATGAGTGAACACTACACTGTCATACAGAGGTTTCTGAGTCTGTGAATACTGCACTGGAAACAGGTTTAAGTTACTGAATACTGCACTGAATACAGAGGTTTGTGAGGTGAGTGAATACCGCACTGGATACAGAGATTTTCAGGTGAGTGAATACTGCACTGGATACAGAGGTTTGTGAGGTGAGTGAATACTGTACTGGATACAGAGGTTTGTGAGTGAATACTGCACTGGATACAGAGGTTTGTGAGTAAATACTGCACTGGATACAGAGGTTTGTGAGGTGAGTGAATACTGCACTGGATACAGAGGTTTGTGAGGTGAGTGAATACTGTACTGGATACAGAGGTTTGTGAGTTAATACTGCACTGGATACAGAGGTTTGTGAGTGAGTGAACACAACTGTATACAGAGGTTTGTGAGTGAATACTGCACTGGATACAGAGGCTTGAGTCTGAATACTGCACTGAATATAGAGGTCTGTGAGTCAGTGAACACTGCACTGGATACAGAGTTTGTGCATGTTCTGCTGCAAAAAAATACTTACTTCATGTCTTCTTCAAACTGCAGTCTGCAAGCAGCAGCCAGATGCACCATTTTACTGGAACAATCTTGTGCTTCAATGGTTTTCACTGCAAGAGGAATAATGGCACAAACTTAACATGGTTTCAGACACAAAATAAAAAGGCAAGGTTATAAAAGAGCAACCTTTTAGTCCTGGGAACAAAATCCATATTTTAACAGCCCTCTGCAGAGTCCAAAATTACTCACAAAAGGGAACTAAACAGTTTTTTGATTTAAAGGCTTAAGGAGAGTGAGTAGGAGATTAGATTAGATTAATTCACTCATAAGCAAAACACATCTTTTTATTTTCTCATTACCACTCCATCTTCACCCACAATATCATCCCTTTAGTTTCTGTAATTCATCCTGCTCTCCCCTTAATCACATTATATTTCCTCCTTCCCAGACCTACATCAAAACTATCAAATCACACGTTCCTTCCAGTTCAGGTAAATGGTCATCAGCCTGAACTCCTCACGAAGCTGCCAGACCTGCTGAGTATTTCCAGCACTTGTGGCTTTTACTTCAGATTTCCAGCATCCAGTTATTTTGCTTTGTGTGCCAGTGTTGACCTGACGGGCTGAAAGGCCTCTTTCTGAGCTGTAATGGTGGAGAATTCCAACACATCCCTGTATCTGCTTAATGGTGAATTAAAGGCCATTTGACAAGCCCACCCTATAAAACCCTAATGTCCCCCCTCCCCCAACTATCCTGCCCAAGTCCCACTGAACCCCCACAATCCTGCCCAAGTTCGACTGCCTCTCCGCCCACAAAATGCCTTCAATGGCTGCATTCTGCTTCTGTAACCTTCTGTAAGTCAGTGATCGCACTCATTCACTCTTCTAAGTCTGGTCTAACACGAACCTCCTCTTCATTCAATATTTAGTGACTGACCCATCAGCCAACCTTGTCCCTTCAGAAGCAGCCTTGAAATTTGTCCTTTGAACTCCAATTTGCGTTCTTTCCTGGGTCAGAGCAACTCCTCCCTCAATTCCACCATCTCCAACAGCGAGTTGCCTTTGAACATCGGCGCCACGATAAACCCATAGTTATAATTGGAACACGATCCAGACTCCTCTCAAAAGGCTGCCAAGGTTGATGGAGGGGCAATTGAAGTTTCAAAATTGAGATTTCTCTATTTTCGTTAAGTAAGGGCATTAAGGACTACAGAACCTAGGCAGGTGGATGGAGTTAAAGACACAAATCAACCGTGTTGTGGCTAAATGATGGGAAAGGTTTGGTGGGAGCCGGGTGGTGAATGACTTCCTCCTGTTCCTATCACAATGCTGCATCTCAGCACACGGATCTGTCCAAGGCACTTGAGGACCATGAGCGGCAGCACAGGCAACATTACCAGTGGCCATTTAAACCCACTGGAATTTTAGATGGGGGAGATGGGGTTGCGGATTTTGGGGGCTCGGACAGTGCAGGTTACCACCCATGAACTGCAATCCTTTTACAAAAACAAACCTTTTTGAAACCTGGCAGGGCTGTGCTGGTTGGCATGGGAACTCTGGATTGAAGCCGGACACTCTAACCTCTCCTTAGTGTTCACTGGGAACCCGGCCTCTGCAGAACTTGCCGATGCTAATAATGCAATAGAATGATCCGGAATACCTGCACAGAAATCAAGAGAAAATTTAATTCCAACATCTGACTGCAAAAAGAAAAGACTGCATTAGAAAATTACATTAATATGGCACCAATAATATAACGAAACACCCCAATGTGCTTGACAGGAGCAATGATTAAACACTGAGCCCCAGAAGGTGATGAGAGTCAGGTGACTAATAGCTTGGTTAAAGAGGTGGGTTTTGAGGATAATTGTGCAAACTGCACAGGGACAGTGACCCAGGGCCGGTATTCGAACCCGGGTCCTCAGCGCCGTAGTCCCAGTGCTAACTACTGCGCCACACGCCGCCCTTTAAGGATAATTTTAAGGAGAGAGAGGGAGAGACATGGAGCGATTTAGGGAGGGAATTCCAGATGTTTAAGGCCAAGGCAGATAAAGGCATGGAGGGATTTAAGTCAGGGGATGCTCAAGAGAACTTGGAGGGTATGGTATTAAAGCAGGAGGAGATAATTAAACAGAGATAATTAAATATTCACATTGGCTGCAATGTGCTTCGACTTTGGGGGTCTGTCGGTTTAACTGGGTTACGACTAGATTAAGTACACAAAAGTTGATTTCAAATCCCCAGAGCCTTGGACACTGAAGTGTATCCATACCCAGGTCCCCTTAACTCGCTGACATTTCAAGTTGCTGATAATCATGGACACTTCCATTAACCAATGAGATCCCCACTGAAAATTTCAAAACTGAGGACAGTGGAAGTTTTGTTAGGTTTGATTACAGGAATGGTGGAGTTAAGATGCACCTCAACCATCCACCTGATTGCATGACAGATAAGCAACAGGGGTTGAATGGCTCCAGATGATCCTATGAAGTGGCCCAGCAAACCACCCAATTATACTAAGGTACGATCTTGCCAATGACCCTCCGACACATTAAACTATCGAGACAGCCATAATGAAGAGTGCAGGAGAGCATGACCGGAGCAGGACCAGGAATAGCTAAAAATGAGGTGTCAACCTGGTGAAGATACAACACAGGACTACTTGTGTGCCAAACAGCATAAGATGCAATAGCAAAGTGATTCCACAACCAATGGATCAGACCCAAGCTCGCTTTGCAGTCCTACCACATCCAGCCGTGAATGGTGGTGGACAATTAAACAACTCACTGGAGGAGGCGGCCCCACAGATATCCCCATCCTCAATGATGGGGGAGCCCAACACAACAAAGCAAAAGATAAGGCTGAAGCATTCACAACAATCTTCAGCCAAAGTGCCAAGTAGATGATCATAAGACCATGCCATAGGAGTAGAAGTGGGCCATTTGGCCCATCGAGTCTGCTCTGCTATTCAATGTGATCATGACTAATATGATAATTTTCAACTCCACTTTCCTGCCTTATTCCCATAATCCTTGATTCGCTCAGTTTGGGTTCCATCAGTTCCTGCCCTCATTACAGCGTTGGTTGAAACATGGACAAAAGAGCTGAACTCCAGAGGTGAGGGGCGACTGACTGCCCTGGAAATTGAGGCAACATTTGACCGAGTGTGGCTTCAAAACTGGAGCCAATGGGGATCAGGGGGAAAATTCTCTGCTTGTTGGGGTCATACCTGGCACAAAGGAAGATGGTTGTGGTGGTTGGATGTCAGGCATCTCAGCTCCAGGACATCACTGCAGGAGTTCCTCAGGTTAGTGTCCAAGGTCCAACCATCTTCAGCTGCTTCATCAATGACCTTCTTTCCATCATAGAGTCAGAAGTGGGGATGTTTGCAGATGATTGTGCAGTGTGCAACACCATTCACGGTTCCTCAGATATGAAACAATCCATGTCCAAATGCAGCAAGACCTGGGCAATATCCAGGCTTGGGCTGACAAGTGGCAAGTAACATTTGTGCCACACAAGTGCCAAGCAATGACCATCTCCAATAAGGGATAATCTAACCATCGTCCCATGTCATTCAATGGCATTACCATCATTGAATCTCACATTACCAACATTCTGGGGGTTACCAGACCAGAAACTGAACTGGACTACTCATAAATACTGTAGTTACAAAAACAGTTCAGAGCCTAGGAATCCCGCAATGGGTATTTCACTTTCTGACTCCTCAACGTTTGTCCATAATCTACAAGGCACAAGCCAGAAATGTGAGGGAATACTCTCTAGATGTCTGGATGAGTGCAGCTTCAACAATACTCAAGAAGCTCGACACCATCCAGGACAAAGAAGCTCACTAGATTGGCACCCCATCCACAAACATTCACTCTCTCCACCACCAAAGAACAGTGGCAGCCGTGTGTATCATCTACAAGATGCACTGCAGGAACTCACCAAGATTCCTTAGACCGCACCTCCCAAACCCACAACCACTACCATCTAGGACGACAAGAGCAGTAGATACCTGGGAAGTCCACCACCTGGAAGTTCCCCTGCAAGTCACTCTCCAACATGACTTGGAAATAAATTGCCGTTTCTGGACTGTTGCTGAGTCAAAATCCTGGAACTCCCTCCGTAACAACTCCGTGGGTGTACCCACACCACAGGGTCTGCAGCGGTTCAAGAAGGCAGTTCACCACCACCATCTGAGGGCAATTAGGGATGGGCACTAAATTCTGGCCTAGCCAGCAACATCCCAATAAGAATAAAACACAATTTCACTAATAAACAGTATTGAGCAAACCTCACCTTCAGGCCGGTTCTGATGGATAGGCCCAACCCATTGGAATGCTGGTTTCCGACCCCTTTCTTCAGTCACATGAACTTTCCTAATGAGTCCCAAACTGGTCAACACGTTGGCAATGTCGTAGAGTCTGCGGATTTTAGCTGAAAAGGAAAACAAAGGTGAAAGTTTGGCAAAGTTTTCACCGCCACTATTCGCTGATTAGCAGCCAGGAAATAACAGAATATTCTGTAGAATAGAGGGAAGAGGTTTCAGAGGGAATGAGGTGATTCACACAGGTCTGTTTATGTTGGAAGGCTCACACAGTAGTTACTGTGTTCCGGGCTGGGATTCTCCGAGCCCCCCGCACCGCAATCGCGCCCGCCGCGGGGACGGAGAACGGGGCGTCGGACCCGTAACGCCTTCGCGCGATTCTCCGGCAACCGGAGAATTGCCTGCAGTCACGCGCGCGGTTGACACGCCACCGGTCGGTGCTGTTGAAAGAGGCCCCGGCGGTGATTCTTCGCGGTCGATCGGCTGAGTTCCTGCTGGTGTGGTTCTCGTATGGGGCCACCGATCGGCGGTGGCGCGTGATCTGGGGAGTGGCCTACCTTCTTCCGCGCCGGACTGCTGTGTCGGTCCGCCATGTCGAGCGGGGCTGGCGCCGCAGGCGGCCACCACGCGCATGCACGGACCCGCGGCCAAAGTGCAGGGTCCGTATCGGCAGCAGGAGCCGCATGGAGCACTCCGGAGCCCTGAAAGGCCCCTTGAAGTCGGAGAATTACTCCGGACTTTTTAGAAAGTAGTCCGGAGTGACTCACGCCCGTTTTCTGGTGGGCGTGGGGACCTAGCCCCGTTATTAATAATAACCGTTTATTGTCACAAGTACGAAGTTACTGGAGAATCCCGGCCCCTATTGGATGTGATAGTGCAGTGGCTCTGGTTTTGAAATTTGGAATGGCTGAGATTCAAACTGAGGAATTTCTGTTCACGTTTTACTTTTTTAACCAACTTACTCACAAAGGTAAACACCACTCTGAAGAATGGCAACAGATCGTTGATATATTCAATGAAGCCTATGAGAGCAAGAACCTTGTCCCAAACACCAGGAAGACCAAAGTCCCCAACCAACACACACCAAATGAATAAAATCCAACACCTTCAAGTGAGATTCATGGTGAAATGTTGGGAAACCTTCCCACATCTATCCCAAGGTAAATGATACTGATGAAGAGGTACATCATCCAATTGAATGTGCTAGCTCAGCCTGTGGTAACTTATACACTCGAGCTTGAAAATCTGGATATCAGGCTGGACTTTAAACTCAGTCTTTGGGCAGTGGCAATCCCCACACCTCCCTGGTGAAGTTTAGACAACTTAACTTGTAAATCAAGTGGGGGATTGCGGCATGCAAGCACAGTGGTTAGCACTGCTGCTTCACAGCACCAGGCTCCTGGGTTCGATTCCTGGCTTGGGTTAATGTCTGTGCAGAGTCTCCACCTTCTCCCTGTGTCTGCGTGGGTTTGCACCGGGTGCTCCGGTTTCCTCTCGAAAGACACGCCTGTTAGGTAAATTGGGCATTCTGAATTCTCCCTCAATGTACCCGAACAGACACTGCAGTGTGGCGACTAGGGGATTTTCACAGTAGCTTCATTGCAGTGTTAATGTAAGTCTACTTGTGACACTAATAAAGATTATTATAAAAGAACCAACATGAGCATCCAAGATAGACTTGCCAAGTCTAAAGCCAGTGATAATCTCACTTCAGACGAGATGGACGCACTGTCAGAATAGAAACATAGAATCCCGAGTGCAGAAGGAGGCTATTTGGCCCATCAAGTTTGCACTGACCCTCTGAAAGATTACCCGACCGAGGCCATTCTCCTGCACCTATCCCTGCAATCCCACCTAAGGGAATCATGTGGGGAGGTGAAGTGGAGGTAAAAGATCGTAGCCATTATCCTCAGCATTGCCTTGGGAGAGTCAGCTGGAATCTGTGCTCGAGTCTCTGTACTGGGATTTGAACCCACGATCTTCCGTCTCAGAGGCAAGTGCACCACTCGTTGTTACAAAGGAGATCATTTTGTTTAACTTCGGCCCATACTTTTCAATGACTAACGTCAACGAAGGCTGTCCCAGCCAGCAATCCACGATTTGAGATTGCTCACTTTGAATGAAATGCAGACTTTGAACAACAATTCCCGCAGTCCAACCTGCAAACTAAAACTGAACTTACTTTTAATATAAAATTAAACACAGAATTCAGAAAGAGGAAAAGAGTGGGTAAAAAAAAAAGGCACTAAAGTGGGAAACGGGGTTTATATTGAAGAGAGTTTGAAGACAGAGGACATAAAAACTGCAGGGAAAGGGTCAGCCAAACCTTCAGATCTGAAATAAAAGCAAAAAATGTGAGAAATCCCGAGCAGGTCTGGCAGCATCTTGAGAGGGAGAAACACAAAGTTAATATTTCAGAACGACGGCATTTACTCTCTCTCCTCAGATGCTGCTGAATACTTTCCAACATCTAGTATTGAATTTTGCTTCACTTACTTTTAAACTTGCTGTTATCAGCAGAATCCTGATGACTTTCTTCAATTAGGATTTTAGCAGCAATATCGAGAGCAACTGTTTTGGGTTCAGACACAAGGAAAAGCATCACAAACTTCTCACTCATAATGCGTAGAGACTTGTCCTTCCTGCTGTTCATAGATGCTGAGATTTAAAAAAAACAGCACTATTAGGGGGTAAAGACCAACATCTTCTACCTACTTAAGTTCTGCATATTTATTATGTCCATCAAAATAATGAAATTTTTAAAATTCCATTGGAGAAGACAGAATGGAATTGTTTAAATCGCCAACAGTTGTTCACCGATCAACCAGAAGGGAGCAGCAGAGCACAGCACAAGACAGACAGCCATTGTCAATCTGCTCGCTAGGCACCTTCACTCTATTTAACACTACAGTATAAACTGGGACCGAAATTCACCTTAAACACCAGCAGCAGATAAATCTGGGACTCAAAAGCTGCTTGGCCAGCTAGCCACCCATTACTATTAATGTAAAAAAAAAGACCTACATTTCTACAGTGCTTGTCACCACTTCAGAGTGTGCCAAAGCCCCTGTACGGCTAACGAAGCACGTTTGTTTCAAAGCGTTGTCAATGTCGGATCCACAGCATCTATCTGCAGGTAGCAAATTCCCACAAACAGCAATAACAAGCCGGGCGATTTGTTATAGTAGCAAACCAAAAGCAAATACTGTGTTCTGCTGGAGTTGGGAAGGCGGGGTGGGTTTGTTGTACACAAAGCAAATCAGCGGGTATGGACATGGCATAGGAGAGTGGATCTGGTATCGAAGATTAAGCAGGAACTTATTGGATGGTGAAGCAGATTCAATGCCTGATTCCTGTTCCTATATCAATTCTTAGGGATTATGCACAGAACGAATGCAGCAATGCTGCTACTTAAACGGTGAGCGTTTGGAAATAATACCGGATTACACCACCGTATAATAAGTCTTACCCGATTTACTCTCAACCTCCACAGACTTTGTTTCCCTGCTCAGCTCCGGGCAGCTGGCCCATGTTTTCCGGGCTGCCGCTCTCTTCTCCATTCCCTGCCCACTGAGGTTGAGTACTTTGTGGCGGATGTAAGACAGCTGCTCCGCATACCTCTGCTGTTCTCCTCTCTTCTTCAATGCGGCTAAGGTCTGCCCGAGTCCGAGCAGCCCGTGCCAGGAATACTGGTTCTTTGCCAGCCGGCTGACCAGTTGCAGAGACTCCAAGATGTTCACAATGTCGTAAATACGTCTGCGTTCCACTCCTGCAAGCACAAGGTTCAGGATCACTCTCTGTCACTAAACAACAGCTCAAACCATAAACCAACACAGAGACTGCAGAATTTACTATCACAGTAACAATACCCACAGGTCATTTCTCGGCAAATGGTGCAAGCAACATCAGGAGTGAAGCAGATAAACATCACTAGGCAAAAGCAGCTTCAAATAATCTGCAGCTCCAACCTTACCGTTGACAAGCATTGAGTAGTGGGAAATTGCTGTATTTATGCTATGGACACAATCTAAATACTAATCTTTTAATAGTGTGATAATATTTAATGATGGCCAATCAACAACCAGGGCATTAAAAATTAACCATTAACAAGCATGGAGTCTCAGCCCTTCAGGTTTTGAAGAATTAAAGTGAAGTTTCAAATTCGAATGTCTTATTGTTCCTTTCTTATTTAATATTAAATTCCCCCATTGTAGTTGAAAATAACGATAGACGTGAATTTCAATGGAATTTTCATGACTACAGGGTATTCTAATGAGCTTTACAGCCATTGAAATATCTGAGCTACGGGCCACTGTTGTATTATAGGAAATGCACCAGCCATTTTTTACACAACTCCCAAAACAATGTGGTAATGACCCAGGTAATCACTTTCTAGTGCTGTCGATTGAGTGATAAAGATTGAATGAGATGCCATTATATTTTCAGTCCTTGCACTGTTAACTTCCCAATATTTCAATTGCAGAGTCCCTCCTTGTTCACTTAAATCTCAGGATTCCCAATTTCCCCTTTTGCTCTCATCCGCTCAAACTTCTGGTAACCGGGCAAAAACTGGTTCGAGGCAACAGGTGCGGAGAAAGTCTAAAGCAAGTTACACACCGTTAGATATTCAACTCCAACAGCAAAAAAATCTGACCCATCATATTCCCCCACCCGACTATCTTCATTCCTGGGCTCCCCGGCCTCCCTGTAACACGAGCTCACCAAGTTCAGTTGCCACTTCGTCCAGGGAGATTTCGGTTTTCTCGGTTGAAATGGGATAATTCGGATAGCGAGCAAGAAATTTCTGGCACAGAAGCCCAAGACTTTTTTGTTTCCTACTTGGCCGTTGCTGCTCAAATTCATCTGCGGCACTGTCATCAATAGCAGAGAGCTGAAGGTAAAATAAAGAACCTGTTTTTACTTTACTGAGCTACCACCGTCACTCTTTCCACAATTTGTTGTGTTATGCTGCTTCAGATAACACAGGCTGCTACTTGATGCAATCTTAACTAAAGGGTGCTCCAGACTCTGAAATGAGTTCAACGTGTTTATTGAACTATTAACACAGTTCTCAAATGAGTTTGACTCTCTGCTAATCTAACTGTAGTAACTCAGTCTAACTGTACCAGCTTGCTCTGAGCCACGTGTTGGGGTGTGATGCTGCTGATCAACCCTGTCTAACTCTCGAGATGTCTGTCTGTGGAAAGAGGCAGGGTGTGAGTGCCTCATCCCTTTTATAGTGTTTATGTCATGCCCCCTTGTGGTGATGCCACCTCTGAGCGTCCTGACTTCCCATTGGTTGTGTCCTATTCCGAGTGTTCATTGGTTGCATGTTTGCATGTCATGACAGACTTCTCACAAACTCTCATTCCAGCAACAAAAATGTGTCTTTAGTCAGAAACCAAGAAGGAAATGGCGATGAGGCAGTCTCTCTATTCTACAAAAGAGCATGGGAAGAGGCCGTGAAAACACTTTCGCTTGCAAGGCGACCAAAAATAGGGATCACGCTCATGGAGCCGTCCCTCACAGACACGGGACCGACCCTCACAGACACAAACAGGAATTCAGGAGAACTTTTACCCACAGTGGGGAAATTGTGGAACTCACAGCACAGGCAGTGGTTGAGGTGAATATTAAATATGTATTTAAAAGATGTTATGAATGAAATGAAAATCACTTATTGTCACAAGTAGGCTTCAAATGAAGATCCTGTGAAAAGCCCCTAGTCGCCACAATTCCAGCGCCTGTTCAGGGAGGCTGGTACAGGAATTGAACTTGCGCTGCTGGCCTTGGTCTGCTTTACAAGCCAGCTTTTAGCCCACTGTGGTAAACCAGCCCCTATAGGTAAACAGATGAGGAAGAAAGAAATAGAAGGATATGCTGAGAGGGTTGAATATTGTTAAACACATTCAAGCGATTGTCATTGTTTAAGTACGGGCGAAGAACAAACGTGAAGAATCAGCTGGAACAGCGGGTTAGACTTCAGGAGGCAGAGATCAGCAATATTGCATCCGGGGAATAAACCTACTAACAAAGAAACGATCCATGCCCTCTTTCTTATTTCATCAACTGGATCCATTTAACAGTGTAAACACACCAGCATGGATCAGTTGGGCCAAATGGCGTGTCCCCCGAAAAGGGGGGGATGCGCAGCGGGGACCCCGGAGAGGACGCAGGGGGGACACCGGGGTGGACGCAGGGGAGACCCCGGGGTGGACGCAGCGGGGACCCCGGGGTGGACGCAGCGGGGACCCCGGGGTGGACGCAGCGGGGACCCCGGGGTGGACGCAGCGGGGACCCCGGGGTGGACGCCTGGGCTGGAGAGCCGGTTTCGAATTTGGGGTTGGTGCAAATAGTTGCGCAGTTATTTGACCAGGAAATGTAGGTTGCTGGGGAAGTGGAAGTGTTTTCCATATACACTGTTAAATCTTACATTTTGATGTGCACAAAACCTCACTGATAATTTAATTTTATTACTTGAGACACAGATAATCAAACCCATTCACACATCCCGCATTCCGAATGATTTTCCGTTACGCAGTGAGTTGTTGTGATCTGGAAGGAGCTGTCTGAAAGGGCGATGAAGCAGATTCAGTAATAACTTTCAAAAGGGAATTGAATAAATACTTCAAAAGGAAACATTAGTGGGGATTTTGGGACTGGGATTAATTGGATGGTACGTACAGAGTCAACACCGAGACGATGGAGTAAATGGTCTCACCTCCGCCTGGATTATTCTCTGAATGTTAAACTGTTAGATTTCGTCCTCAGCTAAATCCAGATCCAAAAGGATTTTTTTTTAAATGTCTTCTTTCGTGGGATGTGGCCGTCACTGCCAAGGCCAAGATTTATTCCCCATCCCTAACTGTCCTTGAATTGAGTGGCTCTCTCGGAAAGTTCAGCGGACATTCAAGAGTCAACCATGTTCCTCTCGGTCTGGAGCAGGTTTCCTTTCCCTAAAGGACATAGTGAACCAGATGGGTTTTTAACAATAATGGGTTTCATGGTCACCATGAATGAGACTAGCTTTATCTTCCAGATTTATGGATTGAATTTAAATTCCACCACTGCCATAGTGGGATTTGAACCCATGCACCCAGAGCATTAACCTGGTACTTTGGATTACTAGTCCAGTGACTTTATCACTATACTACTGTGACCCCCATTGTGCACCACATAGAAGCAAACTTGTTTTCTTTCATTTGTTTAAGGGATGAGATGTACCAGGCTAGGCCAACATCGTTTCCCATCCCTAATTGCCTTCGAGAAGGTGGTGGTGCGCTGCCTTCTTGAACCGCTGCAGACCATGTGAACTATTCTCTTTGTAGCAGTTATTTGATACACTTGGCCATTTCCGAGGGCAGTTAAAAGTCAACCACATTACTATGGGTATGGAGACACGTAGGCCAGACCGGGTACGGTCGGCAGATTTCCTTCCCAAAAGTACATTCGTGAACCAGATGGGTTTTTAAACAATGATCTGGTAATTTTAAGGATACCAGGTTTTCCCTTCTGGGAGCGTCTAGGACCAGAGGGCACAATCTTAGAGCAAGGGGTCACCCATTTAAGACGGAGATCAGGAGAAATTCCTTCTCTCAGAGGGCGGTGAATCTGTGAAATGCTTTCGGCTGTAGAGGCTGCGTCATTAAGTCTGTTCAAAACTGAGATAGACTGATACACGAAGATCAGACAGGATTTGTCAAGGGACGGCAGCTCAACACGAATGTGCGGAGACTGCTAAATGTCATTATGATGCCGGCAGTGGAGGGGGAGGCGGAGATAGTGGTGGCGCTGGATGCAGAGAAAGAGTTTGATAGAGTTGAGTGGGGGTACCTGTGGGAGGTGCTGGAGCGGTTCGGATTTGGGGAGGGATTCATCAAATGGGTGAGGCTGCTCTACGCGGCTCCGATGGCGAGTGTAGTTACCAATGGAAGGAGATCGGAGTACTTTAGGCTCTACCGTGGGACCAGGCAGGGGTTCCCCCTGTCCCCCTTGCTCTTTGCACTGGCGATTGAACCTTTGGCTATGGCGTTGAGGGAGTCAGGGAGATAGAGGGGTCTGGTGCGGGGTGGGGAGGAACATCGGGTATCGCTGTATGCGGACGACCTGCTGTTGTATGTGGCGGACCCAGAAGGGGGAATGCCGGGGGTGATGGAGCTGTTAGCGGAATTTGGAGGCTTCTCGGGCTATAAGTTCAATTTAGGCAAGAGCGAGGTATTTGTAGTACACCCGGGTGATCAGGAGGAGGGAATTGGGAGGCACCCGTTTAAGAGGGCAGTGAAGAGTTTCAGATACCTGGGGGGTGCAGGTGGCTAGGAGTTGGGGGACTCTCCATAAGCTTAATTTTACTAGGCTGGTGGAGCAGATGGAGGAGGAATTTAAAAGGTGGGACATGGTGCCGCTATCGTTGGCAGGTAGAGTGCAGTCCGTCAAAATGACGGTGCTCCCGAGGTTCTTGTTCCTCTTCCAGTGTTTGCCCATCTTTATCCCTAGGGCCTTTTTTAGAAGGGTGACCAGCAGCATAATGAGCTTTGTTTGGGCGCATGGGACCCCGAGGGTGAAGAGGGTCTTCTTGGAGCGGGGTAGAGATGGTGGGGGGCTGGCGTTACCCAATCTCTCGGGGTATTATTGGGCGACCAATGTGTCGATGGTGCGCAAGTGGGTGATGGAGGGGGAGGGGGCAGCATGGAAACGGATGGAGAGGGCGTCCTGTGGAGATACAAGCCTGGGGCCTTGGTAACGGCGCCGTGGCCGCTCCCTCCCACGAGGTATACCACGAGTCCGGTGGTGGCGGCTACCCTCAAGATTTGGGGGCAGTGGAGGTGATATAGGGGAGAAGTGGGGGGCTCGATGGAGGCTCCGTTAAGGGGGAACCATAGGTTCGTCCCGGGGAACATTGATGGGGGATTTCAGGGTTGGCACAGAGCGGGCATCAGACAGATGAGGGACCTGTTTATTGATGGGAGGTTTGCGAGCCTGGGGGAGTTGGAGGAGAAATTTGGGCTCCCCCCGCGAAACATGTTCAGGTATCTGCAGGTAAAGGCGTTTGCTAGACGGCAGGTGGAGGGATTCCCTTCGCTTCCCGCGAGGGGGGTGAGTGACAGGGTGCTTTCGGGGGTCTGGGTCGGAGAGGGGAAGATATCTGATATCTACAAGGTTATGCAGGAGGTGGAGGAGGCGTCAGTAGAGGAGCTAAAGGCTAAGTGGGAGGGGGAACTGGGGGAACAGATCGAGGATGGGACATGGGCTGATGCCCTGGAGAGGGTTAATTCTTCCTCCTCATGTGCACGCTTAGCCTCATCCAATTCAAGGTGCTGCACCGGGCCCACATGACTGGGACGAGGATGAGTAGGTTCTTTGGGGGCGAAGACAAGTGTGTCAGGTGTTCGGGGAGTCCAGCGAACCATGCCCATATGTTCTGGGCATGCCCGGCACTGGAGGAGTTCTGGAAGGGGGTGGCAAGGGCGGTGTCGAGGGTGGTGGGATCCAGGGTCAAGCCAGGATGGGGACTCGCGATTTTTGGGGTGGGGGTGGAGCCGGGAGTGCAGGAGGCGAAAGAGGCCGGTGTGCTGGCCTTTGCGTCCCTAGTAGCCCGGCGAAGAATCTTGCTACAATGGAAGGATGCGAGGCCCCCAAGCGTGGAGACCTGGATCAATGACATGGTGGGTTTTATTAAGCTAGAGAAGGTCAAATTCGCCCTGAGAGGATCGGTACTAGGGTTCTTTAGGCGGTGGCAACCTTTCCTCGACTTTCTGGCTCAACGATAGGGTACGGGGACAGTAGCAGCAGCAACCCGGGGGGGAAAGGGGGACGATGACTATGTTTGTTTATTTAATTTTAATTTATGTTTCAGTTCTCTTGTTGTTTATTGGGGTTGGGGGGGGATGTGATACATGCGTTGATACAGTCTGGGGGGTGTTACAGTTATTATGGGTTATTTTGTTGCATTTCATTGTTTGTCATTATATTTTATATTTTCTGTAAAAAATTCCAATAAAAAATTTTTTAAAAACTGAGGTAGACAAATTTTTAATCAGTAAAGGTATAAGGCAGAAAAATTGAGTTGAGAATTATCAGATCAGTCGTGATCTCATTGGATGGTGGAGCAGACTCAATGGGCCGAATGGCCTTCCAGTTCTCCTGCATCTTATTACTTAGAGCAGCTTTTAACTCGAGATTTTAATAATAAAAGTTTCCCAGCTATCATGGCGTTTGAACTGAGGACACCGAGACCATTAGTCCAGGCTTGGTAGAAACCTGTGGACAGGTAGTCAGGGATAGAATGAGGAAGAGGGAGACAGGGCAAGAGCCAGAGACAGAGGTATCTCAGCGGGGTTGCAAGGTTGGAGGAGGAGGTGAGGCCACGGTGGGAATTTGAACAGGAGGCGGGACCAGTAAATCGAGTTGCCCGTTACCTGAATAATGTGATTGATGCTTCCGATATTCTCATTTTCAATCTGACGGAACAGTTCCTTTTTCTTCTCCCTGTCCCTGATGTCAGGACTCGCGGCGCTAATCAACATCTTTAGGTTTGCTGTGGGCGACCAGGCCTCAGGGGATGATTTGTCGGTGAGTTTAACTGGAGTGATCTGAACTCGGTCTGGGGTGCAGCCCTTCCGCCACGAGACCATGCTGGGCGTCAACTGGGTTTTCACTGGGGTTTTGGGTGACGTCCTCTTTGGTTCCATAAAGAGATTTTCCTAAAGCAGAAATAAAATCCCGCATGACTGAAAACCAGAGGTTTACAAATTAGCCGACAAAGAGGAGATACAACTATTGCATTATTCGACAAGGACAACACCATTGGTGGTTGTGCCTTCAACTCCTTGGCCCTTAGCTCTGGAATTCAATTTCAGAACAGTGGTTAGCACTGCTGTCGCACAGCACCAGGGATCCGGGTTAGATTCCAGCCTTGGGTTACTGTCTATGTGGAATTTGCACATTCTCACTGTGTCTGCGGGGGTTTCCTCAGGGGGCTCTGGTCTCATCCCATAATCCAAACATGTGCAGGTTACATGGATTCGCCATGTTTAATTGCCCTTTGGTGTCCAAAGATATGGGGGTTAGGTGGAGCTACGGGGATAGGGCAGGGGGGGTAGGCCATGTTAGGGGTGCTCATTCAGAGGGTTGGTATAGACTCGATGAGTCAAATGGCCTCCTTCTGTACTGTAGGGATTCAATGTTCCATGTTGAAAAATAGGATCTCAGAGGTAGTGCCATGTGCTAGACAGAGTAGAAATAGCAGGATATGTCAGATGAATACATGGCTGAAGAGATGTTCAGATTCTTGGGACGTTGGGACCAGTCCAAACTGGCCAGGTTACACCTGGGCAGCACTGGGACTGATGTCCTCGGGGGGTATTTGTTAGTGGTTGGGGAGGGTTTAAACTAAAATGGCAGAAGGATGGGAACCTAGGCAAGGAGTCAGAGGAATGAGAAACATCGACAAGAACAAAGGACAGAAAGGGGAATAAGAAAAGTGATAGGCATAGAAATCAAGGGACAAAATCAAACAGGTGAAAAATAATGGGAACAGGACAAGGAATGTTAAAAGACAAGCCTTAAGGCTTTGTGTCTTAATGTGCAGTACATTAACAATAAAGTGGACGAATTAAGCATGCAAATAGGTGTAAATAGCTATGATATAGTCGGCATTACAGAGACCTGGCTGCAGGGTGACCACGGATGCGAATTGAACATCCTGGGATATTCGGTATTTAGGAAGGACAGACAGAAAGGAAACGGTGGAGGGGTTGCATTGTTGGTTAAAAAGGAAATTAACGCAATAGCGAGGAAAGATATTAGCTCAGACACGACAATGTGGAATCTGTATGGATAGAGCTGAGAAATACCAAGAAGCAAAAAATGTTAGTGGGGGTTGTATATAGATCGTCAAACTGTAGTGCTGATGTGGGGATGGCATTAAACAAGAAATTAGAGAGACATGCGGTAAAGGAACATCAACAATTATGGGAGATTTTAATCTGCATATTGATTGTGCAAATCAAATTAGTAACAATAACATAGAGGAGGAATTCCTGGAGTGTACAGGGGATGGTTTCCTGGACCAACATGTTGAGGAACCAACTAGAGAAAAGGCCACCCTAGACTGGGTATTGCATAATGAGAAAGGAATAATTGGCAATCTAGTTGTGCGAGACCTCTGGGGAATGAGCAACAGTAATATGGTAGAATTCTTCATTAAGATGGAGAGTGACGGAATTGATTCTGAGACCAGGGTCCTGTAAAGGAAACGGCAATGATCTGAGGCACGAGTTGGCTATGATGGATTGGTGAACGTTACTTCAAAGGATGATGGTGGATAGGCAATGGCAAACATTCAAAGTGTGCATGGGTGAATTGCAACAATTGTTCATGCCTGTCTGCTTCAAAAATGAAACGGGAAAGATGGCCAAACCACCGTTTACAAGGGAAATTAGAGATAGTATTAGATTCAAGGAGGGGGACATACAAACTGGTCAGAAAAAAAACAGCAGACCTGCAGATTGGGAGCAGTTTAGAATTCAGCAAAGAAGGACAAAGGAATTGATTGAGATGGGTAAATAGAGAATAAGACTAAGTTTGGGGGAGGTGGGGGGGGGGGGGGGGGGACATAAAAACTGATGTAAAAGCTTTGATGAGTAAGTGAAGAGAAAAGGATTGGTGAAGATAAATGTAGGCTCCTTAGTCAGAAACAGAGGAGTTTATAATGGAGAACAAAGAAATGGCTGAGCAACTAAACATATACTTTGGTTCTGTCTTCACAAAGGAGGACACAAAAAACATACCAGAAATGTTGGGGAACACAGGGCTTAGGGAGAGGGAGGAACTAAAGGAAATCAGTAGAGAAATGGTGTTGGGGATATTGATGGGATTGAAGGTTGATAAATCCCCAGGGCCTGATAAGCTACATTCCAGTGTATTTAAGGAAGTGGTCCCAGAAATAGTGGACGCATTGGTGTTCATCTTCCAAGACTCTGGAACGGTTCCTACTGATTGGAGGATAGCTGTGATGCAGTGGAAGTCACAAATAACATGCCAAAAATTGATAGCAAGGAGGCTATGGCAGGCGAGGATCTAAAACGATCATTATCACTAAAGGAGGTAGTGTTAGTCAAGCAAATGGGGCTAAAGGTAAGTCTCCTGGTCCTTTTGGAATGCATCCCAGGGTCTTAAAAGAGATGGTGGGGAAAATAGCAAATGTGCTGGTGGTAATTTACCAACGGGTGTTTTTCTGGTTGGCGATTAGTGGCTAGTGGTGTGCCTCAGGGATCAGTTTATAATTTACATAGACGATTTGAAGTTGGGGACCAAGTGTCAAAGTTTGTGGATTACACTAAATGAGTGGTAGAGTAAAGTGTGCAGAGGACACTGAAAGTCTGCAGATGGATATAGATAGTTTAAGTGAGCGGGCATGGGTCTGGCAGATGGAGTACAATGTTCGTAAATGCAAGATCATCCATTTTGGTAGGAATAACAGCAAAATGGACTTATTTAAATGGTAAAAAATTGCAGCAGAGGGACTTGGGTGCTCTTGTGCATGAATTGCAAAAAGTTGGTTTGCAGGTAATTAAGAAGGCAAATGGAATTTGTCCTTCATTGCTAGAGGGATGGAGTTTAAAAATAGGGAGGTTATGTTGCAGCTGTAGAAGGTGCTGATGAGGCCACACCTGGAGTACTGTGTACAGTTTTGGTCTCGTTTCTTGAGAAAGGAAGTGCTGACACTGGAAGTAGTGCAGAGGAGATTCACTATGTTGATTCTGGAGTTGAGAGGATTGGCTTATGAGGAAAGACTGAGTGAACTGTACTCATTGAAATTTAGGAGAATGTGGGGTGATCTTATAGAAACACATAAAATGATGAAGGGAATAGATAAGATAGAAGCAGGGAGGTTGTTTCTACTGGCGGGTAAAATTAGAACTAGTGGGCATAGCCTCAAAATAAAGGGGAGCAGATTTAGGACTGAGTTGAGGAGGAACTTCTTCACCCAAAGGGTCGTGAATATGTGGAATTCCTTCCCCAGTGAAGCAGTTGAGACTACCTCATTGAATCTTTTACGGCAAAGATAAATAGATTTTTGAACAGTAAAGGAATTAAGGGTTATGGTGTTCGGGCCGGTAAGTGGAGCCGTGTCCATAAAACGATCAGCCAGGATCTTATTGAATGGCAGAGCAGGCTCAAGGGGTCACTCCTGCTCCTAGTTCTTATGTTCTTAAAGTAACCCCACTATCTAAAAAGAGAGGTAGAGAGAAAACAGGGAATTATAGATCTGACGTAGGTAGTGGGTAAATGCTAGAGTCCGGTATAAATGATTTAATAGCAGAGACTTGGAAAACAATGGCAGGATCGGACAGAATCAGTGTGAATTGGCAAAAGGGAAATCATGCTCGGCAAATCCACTGAAATTCTTTTGAGGATGTAACTAGTAGAGTTGACAAGGGGGAGCCAGTGGATGTGGTTTATTTGGCCTTTCAAAAGGCTTTGGACAAGGTCCCACTTCAGAGATTAGTGTGTAAAACTAAAGCACATGAGATTGGGGGTAGAGTATTGAGAAGGGCAGAAAACTGGTTGGCTGACAGGAAACAAAGGGTAGGAACAAACGGGTCTTTTTCCAAATTGCAGCCAGTGACTAATTGGGTACTGCAGGGATCAGTGTTAGGACCTCAGCTATTCACAATATATATTAATTATTTAGGTGAGGGAACAAAATGTAATATCTCCAAATTTGCAGAAAATGCAAAGCGGATGGAAGGCTGAGCTGTGAGGAGGATGCAGAGATGCTTCAGTGTGATTTGATCAAGTTGAGTGAGTGGGCAAATGAATGGCAGATGCGTAATAATGTTGGAAAATATTGGCAGCAAAACCAGGAAAGCAGATTATCTGAATGGCTATAGATTGAGAGAGGGGAATGTGCAATAAACCTGGGTGTCCTTGTACATCAGTCACTGAAAGTAAGCATACAGATGCAGCAGGTGGTAAAGAAGGCAAATGGTATGTTGGCCTTCAGAGTGAGAGGGTTCGAATACAGGAGCAGGAATGTCTTGCTGCAATTATAAAGGACCTTGGTGAGACCACACCTGGAATATTGTGTGCAGTTTTCATCTCCTTATCTGAGGAAGGATATTCTTGCAATAGAGGGACTGCAGTGAAAGTTTACCGGGCTGATTCCTGGGATGGTGGGACTGATGTACGAGGACAGATTGAGTTGGTTAAATTATATCCGCTGGAGTTTAGAAGAATAAGGGGAGGAATTTCACAGAAACCTATAAACTTCTAACAGGTTGAGACAGGGTAGATGCAGGAAGGATGTTCCTGATGGCGGAGATTCCAGAACCAGGAGCCACAAACTGAAGATACAGGGCAAACCATTTAGGACTGAGATTAGGAGAAATTTATTCCTGCAGAGTGGTGAGCCTGTGGAATTTGCTACCACATAAAGCAGCTAAGTCAAAAACATTGCATGTTTTCAAGAAGCAGTTAGATATAGCCCTTGGAGCAAAAAGGATCAAAGGATATGGAGGAAAGTGGGGACGTTATTGAGTTGGATGATCAGCCGTGATCATAATGAATGGTGGAACAGGTTCCAAGGGCCGAATGGCCTCCTCCTGCTTTCTATACTTACTTGACCCACCTAATTTCCAAGAACCAGGTGTAACGGGCTGGAGAGGGGCTGAATTTCCTCGTCCTGTTCCTATGTCATAGGCTGGAGAGGGGCTGAATTGCCTCCTCCTATCCCTATGTTACAGGCTGGAGAGGGGCTGAGTGGCCTCCTTCTGATCCTGAAAACACAGACTGAATTCCCCCATTCCAAAATGAAATATAACCCTGGCAAAGTTTGGGTTCTCGATTAATCTAGTGATCTGATCAGGTTTATGTATCCTCCAAGTTAATTTCAATAAAACGAATTAAAGTAATCTCCAGTTTTACCTTCTGAGTCACTTTCTTTCCATCATTCAGGGATTGCGAGGGGGAATCGTATTTTCCGATTTGTGTAGTCACGAGATCTTCCAATTTCAAACAGTTCATCTGGAATATAAAATTAATGTACATATATGTATATTTAAGAAAAAAGAATTAAAAGCTCCTTTTGAATTAAATAATCGTTACTTTGTCACCGGGCTGAAATTCACCATCGAATATACTAACATTATACCCTCACCACTTTTTAATGCATTCGCTCTTGTTGGAATAATTTAAACTTTGGAATATTCCTATCGTAGATTGACAGCCATCATTTCCCAGCACCTCCAGCCAATTCCTGCATAAATTCCCACCAAACTTGGTGGGGAAATCCTTTTACCCGCTCCTGTTAATCGGGTTTTGTTTTAAAATCAGGATCGCGTTGCACTGTCAATCCTGTCCTTGAGCTCATTGTAAAGTCTAAATAGCAGAATTACTTTAACCCCTTAAATTAATGTTTAAAATCGGGGTAAAGATAGAAAGTGGAGGCCAGGACTGGGCAGGCGAATTCCTGCAGGAATTCCGTGAAGGAGATCTCAGATTTTCAGAAAGGGAATCCGTTGCTGCAAATGAAAGAGGGCAAGCAGCTAAAAGTGTCAGAGATACAGATCCTGCCTCAATCAGATTCATTATTCGGTGTGATCCAGAAAATCAATTAAATACAGGAAAATTAACAAGAGAAAAACAGAAACATTTGGAAACATGAGATCAAACAATTTTTACATGAACAGTTCGAGAAAATATTAGTTACTAAGCATGAAATGATTGAAATTCACTCACTTTGCCGTTGTGCCTGGAACTTTTTCAAATGGAGAAATTGGATTTATTTGAACTAATTATAAAATCTGCCCCCACTGCATCCCGTTTAGTGGAGCCGCCTCTCCCTGTCCCCGCTCCCTCCTGTCCCTATCCCTGTGTGTCTGCCCCTCTGTATCCCTCTTCGTATCTCTCTATCTGTGTGTGTGTGTGTACCTCGCCTTATCCCTGTCTCTCTCTGTCCACCTATCCCTCTCTGTGTTCCTTTCTCTGTTCCTGAGCCGCGGAATCTGAGATTCTGGCGCGCTCCGACATTCCAATTGACGTCATCGAGCCGCCGGCCAATGGGAATCAGAGGCAGTGGATACATTCCGAGCCGGTGACCAATAGCGTTCAAACAGCCGCCAATGTCCGGGTTTGTTTGGCGCGTTACTCGGCGGGAGGAGAGATTGAATTAAAACTAGAGAAACTGCGTGAAATGGACAGGAGGCAGCGAATGATATTTATCAGAACATATACGACCGTAATATGGATGAACATATGATATACAGTGCAATATATACTGTAATATATTGATCATGATACAAAACGTGTAAAAGCCCCTGTAACTCTGTCACAATATCCCCCTCCTACTTCATGGTATTATTCCCCGACCACCTCTACCCCTATCCAATCTACCCTTTCCCCTTACCTCTTCACCTCTACCCTCACAATCCTCAACTCCCTCCCTCCTCCACCACCCTCCCTCCCTCCTCCACCACCCTCCCTCCCTCCTCGTGGTAAACCACGGTATTGCACTGTATGGCATTTTATTGTATTGTGCATGCCTGTGCTTATCCAAGTTGGCTCCGCCTGTGTGGCGGCATTCTCCCCTACCCGGCGTGACGGAGGGTCCCGGAGTAGGGGAGTGGCGCCAACCACTCAGGGGTCAGGCTTCCCCAAAGGTGGGGAATTCTCCCCACCTTTGGGGGCCAGCCCCGCGCCGGAGTGGTTGGCACCAGAAGACTGGCGCAAACAACCGGCGCCCCCGGCAGCGGTCTGGCCGAAAGGCTTTCGCCGATCGGCGCATGCGCGATGTGGGGTTCTCTTCCGCTTCCGCCATGGCGAAGACCGTGGCGGCTGCGGAGGAGAAATAGTGCACCCAGGGCACTGGTCCGCAGTCTGAGCGGGGGGCCCCAATTGCGGGCCAGGCCACCGTGGGGGCATCCCCCGGGGTTCGATCGCCCCCCGCCCGCCCCCCAGGACCCCGGGGGCCCGCTCGCGCTGCTGATCCCGCCGTTCCAGAGGTGGTTTAAACCTCGGCGGCGGGCGAGGCCTCCCAGCGGCGGGACTTTGGCCCATCTGGGCCGGAGAACCACCGCAGGGGCCTCTCCAATCGAAGTGGCGAGATTCCGCCGCCGCCACTTCCCGGGTCTCTCCATCCTCCCGTCCTTCCATCCTCCCGTCCCTCCATCTTCCCCTCCCTCATCTTCTCCTCCCCTCCCTCCCTCCTTCCTCCCCTCCCTCCCTCCTTCCTCCCCTCCCTCCCTCCTTCCTCCCCTCCCTCCTCTCCTCCCTCCTCTCCTCCCTCCCTCCTCTTCTCCCTCCCTCCTCTCCCTCCCTCCCCTCCCTCTCCCCTCCCCCTTCCCCCTCCTTCCTCCCCCTCCTTCCTCCCCCTCCCCCTCCTTCACCCCTCCTTCCTCCCCTCCCCCTCCTTCCTCCCCTCCCCTCCTTCCTCCCCGCCCCCCTCCTTCCTCCCCTCCCCCTCCTTCCCTCCCTTCCCTCCCTCCCCTCCCTTCCCTCCCTCCCCTCCCCCTCCCTCCCTCCCCTCCCCCTCCCTCCCTCCCCTCCCCTCCCTCCATCCGTCCCTCCCCTCCCTCCCTCCCACCGTCAGCTCCCACTGTCCCCTCCTCCCTCCCCTCCCCCCTCCCCCCCTCCCCTCTGAAAGCGGAGTCTGATGAAACAGGGATTCTGTCTCTCTCGGAAAATTGTGAGTACAGGCTGCAAAGGAAGGACTGTGATTCCCAAGCTGCAAGGGACCATCATCTGAAGCAAAGACTCTTTTCTCTTTCATTTCTTTCATCGGGCCTCACGGTAGCATGGTGGTTAGCATCAATGCTTCACAGCTCCAGGGTCCCAGGTTCGATTCCCGGCTGGGTCACTGTCTGTGTGGAGTCTGCACGTCCTCCCTGTGTGTGCGTGGGTTTCCTCCGGGTGCTCCGGTTTCCTCCCACAGTCCAAAGATGTGCGGGTTAGGTGGATTGGCCATGCTAAATTACCCGTAGTGTAAGGTTAATGGGGGGATTGTTGGGTTACGGATATACGGGTTGTTTGGGTGGGGTGATCATTGCTCGGCACAACATCGAGGGCCGAAGGGCCTGTTCTGTGCTGTACTGTTCTATTTAGGTTTTCCCCCCTTTTCCTCTGTGTTTGTTTTGTGTGTATGTAGAGGGTGTAGAGGGTGGGGCGGCAAGTTACAGTAGGAGTTAGGTACTTTAACCACCTGTATCTGCTGCATATTTTGCCATTTATCTTGGTATAAATAAATAGTAATTATTTACAAATCTGGTGACTGTAATTATTCAGTAGCCCAGGGCCAGGCGATTCTGAAGGTGGTGAAGGTGGTGGGTGAGCACGAGGAGTAGCTCACCATGATGGCCGCGGAGGTGGAGTTGATGAGAGATCAACAAAAGAGGCTGCAGGGTAAAGTGGAGGACCTGGAGAATAAATGGCATAGGCAGAATTTGAGGATCGCGGGCCTGCCGGAGAGCAGTGAAGGAGTGGACGCCGGTGCATATGTGGAACGAATATTCGAGAAGCTGCTGGTTGAAGGAGCGTTTGTTTGTCCCTTGGAGGTAGACCAGGCACACAGGTGCTTATGAGGATGCAGCATAGAAACGACCGGCCGAGGGCAATGGTGGTGCGATTGCACTGATTCCTGGATAAGGAACAAATTCTGAGGTGCGCCAGGCAGACGAGGCGCTGTACATGGGAAGGCAGCGTGCTGCGTGTCTACCAGGACCTGGGTGTGGAGCTGGCCAAAAGGAGGGCAAGCGTCAACAGGTTAAATCGGCCCTCTTTAAGAAGGGGGTGAAGTTCGGCTTGTGGTACCCAGCGCTTCTGTGGATAACGTAAGAAGGCCAGATACTCTCCTTTGGATCGCCAGAGGAGGCAATGGAATTTATTATAGATAAGACTGGCAGGAGAATGAGGACATTGAACTCTGGAGGGAGTGTTTATATCTTGTACTTTGTTTTTCTTCTGGTTTATATGGAACACTTTTGCACTATGTTTGGGGCTGTTGCTCTTCTGTTTTGGGTTTGTTTCGTTCTTGATGGGAGTGGTGGGTCGCTTTTTCTTCTTTGTGTTTGGGGAGTGTAAAGTTTGCACAGGGAGGATGGTTGAGTGGGAGGGTGGGGAAGGGAATCAGTGTGGGGGGGGGGGCTGGATGCTTGGTGCCATGGGCGGGGGCTCCCAGGCTAGCTGGGCGGGCTAGCTCACGGAAGTGCAGAGGGGGTTTAGCAGGAGGTGAGTGTGTTGATGGGGGTTGGGACTGTTATTTTATTATGGGTGGTGGGGAGTGAGGGGGAGGGGGACAGAAGTCTGCTAAAAGGGGAGGGACTGACGAAAGGTGACAGGATGAGGGTTGATGATGGTGGGTACCTGAGGGTGGGCCTGAAGAGGTGCGGGATGCAGGTTGGGGGCTGGCCTAGGAATGGCTATGGTTGATCGGCAAGGGGCAGGTGGGGGGCGCCCCCCAACCAGGCTGATCACATGAAATGTGAGAGGGTTGAATGGGCCAGTCAAGAGGGCCCATGTGTTCACGCATCTGAAAAGCTTAAAGGCGGACGTGGCAATGATACAGAAGCCACACCTGAGGGTGGTAGATCAGACTAGGCTGAAGAAGGGGTGGGTAGGGCAGGTATTCCATTCGGGGCTAGACTGTAAAACAAGAAGACTGCTGATTCTGATTAATAAGCAGGTGGCATTTGAAGTGGGAAGTGGGTGGATCCGTGGAGGTTTGGGTGGCCGAGAACGAAGGAGTTTTCTTTTTTTCCCCGCGTTCACAAAGTGTACTCTGGGATTGACTTTTTCATCACGGATAGGACTTTGCTGGCGGGGGTGGTAGATGCCGAGTACTCAGCGATTATTGTGTCGGATCATGCCCCACACTGGATGGATTTATGGGTGAGCAAGGAGGGGGGCCAGCGCCCGCACTGGAGGTTAGATGTAGGACTATTAACGGACAAGGAGGTGTGTGTGCAGGTTAGAGAGGCCATTCGGAGATATGTGGAGATAAACGATACGGGGGATGTTTCGGCAGCCATGGTATGGGAGGCGTTGAAGGCAGTGGTGAGAGGGGAGTTTATTTCGATACAGGAACACAAGGGGAACGTTGAGCGGGCGGAGATGGATAGACTAATGAAGGAGATCCTCCAGGTAGACAGAAGATGCTCGGAGGCCCTAGAGGCGAGGCTGTTGAAGGAGTGGCAGAATCTGCAGATGGAGTTTGGTTTGATATCTGATGTGTTAGGCAGGTTGGTTCGATATGGACCACTTGAAGCAGTGAAGTTAGAAACAGATCTCTAACACTGGAGACGATCCAACACGATTTTATTCAATGATAGAACTAATATACATGCTCAGCTATGGATCGACACTATACTGAATTTACTGGAGACATACTATAGCCTGACCAGACCTACTAGCTACCGCATGGTGTTTGCACTGGCTAGCTCGTGGACTCTGACTGTCTCAGTGGCTGGGTCCAGAGAGAGCTGGAAACCTAGTGCCCTCTGGCTTTATAATGGTAGTGTCCTGTCTGGTGATTGGCTGCACTGTGCTGTGTGCTTACTGGTCATCCTGTGTGTCAATCACTGTCTGTCTGCACTTCATTATATACATGAGTGGATATTGTGACATCTCATCCCCCTTTTTTTAGATAAATAAATACTAAGGTGTGCGTGCGTATATATATGTGCCTGACTATATACAAAAGGTGTCAAAATCAACGTATATACATAGAAAGGTGTCGATAGTGCAGATACATGGCAAACAAAACGATATTTACAGAGGTCAAATCGATGAAGTCACAAAATGTACAAAAGTTCAGCCTATAGATTTAGTCTACGTGGTGGGCAACGAATTCTTGTTCATCGCCGCAGAGGTGGATCAGGAGTTGCCTGCACTTGTATAGGTGGGATCACTGCCATTGTGGTGGTCGCGTGGGCCGGTAGGATTGCTGGTAGATCGGTGGAAGAATGCTTGGTCTGACGCGGATGGTGTCAAGATCGGATTTCAAGATGAGGTTCGCCGATGCGCCGGTGTGCAGCTTAAACCGGATGTGAGCCTTGTTAACTGTGAGGACAGCACACCACTCGTCATCGGGATCCACACTTGAGGATCAAGAGGTGCTTTGCCGTTGTGGTGGAAAGCAGCGCATGCGTCGTTATGATGCCCACTCGATATGGGGACTTGAGACACTCAGCCTCAGGGTCTGTTGGGCTGTTGGGATCGGAATCTGGCATGCCTTGTTGCATTGAGCGGACACTTCTGCACCGCAGCTGGGATCGCTGGCTGTTGAGCGGTGGAGCAGATCTGCAAAGGGCTGCGTAGTGGCCAAGCTTGCCACACTGTAGACATCAGCGTCCTTTTGCCGGACATTGCCGCTTTAAATGGGCGGAGCCATAAATCGGACATGTCATGACGCCAACGTCAGCGCGTTCCATGTGCCATTGCGCATGCGCAGTGCGGTTGATCGAAGTACGCACCTGTGCAGTCGGGTTGTCGGTCTTGTCGTCCACTCGGTCGTGGCGTGCATGCGCAGGGGCCCAGGAAAAGCGCGCAAAACGGCCACTCTCCTCGATGCTCAGGCCCTGCATCTGTGCGATGGCCTGCACCCGTTCCGCCTCGTGGGAGGCCAGCTTTGCAGTCTCTGCCGCCCTGATGTGGGAGTAACGATTCCTAGCATGTTCATGGACAACGCACGTCTCGATAGCGACAGGGAGGGTCAACTGTTTGACTTTCAGGAGTTGCTAGCGAAGGGAGTCGGAGTGGACCCCGAAAACGATCTGATCCCGGATCATGGAATCAGCCGTCGAGTCATAGTTACATGACTGCGCTAGGATGGGGAGATGGATCAAAAAGGATTGAAAAGGTTAATCCTTACCCTGAAGCCTCTGCTGGAAAACGTACCGTTCAAAGCTCTCATTCACCTCAATGTCGCAGTGGCTGTCGAACTTCAGCAGGACGGTTTTGAATTTCGTTTTTTTCTTCGCCTTCAGCGAATGTAAGGGAGTTGTAGATGTGGATGGCGTGGTTCCCCGCTGTGGAGAGAAATAGCGCAATCTTCCTGGCGTCCGATGCGGCTTTGAGGTCGGAGGCCTCGATGTACAAGAGGAACTTTTGCTTGAAGATCTTCCAATTGGCACCGAGGTTGCCGGAGATGCAGAGTGGAGGAGGGAGGATGTTTTCCATGTCACCGGATGGCTGCTTGCTGGTCAATGCTGATTCACTCGAGGTAGGTCCATTAATTTTCAGTATCACTCTCGTACCATGATGTGTGAGGCAGGTTGGTTCGATGTGGACTGCACTCGATGCAGTGAGGTTAGAAACAGATCTCTAACACTGGAGAAGATCCAACACAATTTTATTCAACGATAGAACTAATATACATGCTCAGCTGTGGGTCGACACTATACTGAACTGACTGGAGACCTAGTACTAGCCTGACCATACTTACTAGCTACCGCATGGTGTTTGCACTGGCTAGCTCGTGGACTCTGACTGTCTCAGTGGCTGGGTCCAGAGAGAGTGGGAAACCTAGTGCCCTCTGGCTTTATAGTGGTAGTGTCGTGTCTGGTGATTGGCTGCACTGTGCTGTGTGCTTACTGGTCATCCTATGTGTCAATCACTGCCTGTCTGCACTCCATTATATACATGAGTGGATATTATGACACTATCTACAGGGAAGGCAGTGGGGCAGTTGAGAAAGGCGAGAGGGGCAGTGTATGAATCTAGGGAGAAGGCTGGTAGGATGTTAGCACACCATCTTAGGAATTGGGAGGCCGCTAGGGAGATAGAGAAACTGAAGGATAGAGGGAGGAATACGATCTTGGACCCAGCGGGGTGTGAACAGGGTGTTTAGGGAATTTTATAGTAGGCTGTACGAGTCAGAACCCTCGACCATGGGGGGAGGGGATGAGGCGGTTTTTGGAGGGAATGGATTTTCCGAGGGTAGAAGAAGAGCTGGTGGAGGGCCTAGGGTCCCTGCTTGGGCATTTTGAAGTGCTGGAGGGGCTGGAGGCTATGCAGTCAGGCAAGGCCCCAGGGTGGGCGGGTACCTGGTGGTGTTAGAAAACGTTTTCAGGAGGGGTGGGGCCTTTGCTGGTTAGGGGATTTAATGAGTCTGGGGAGCGAGGTATACTTCCCCCCCCCCCCCCCCCCCCCCCCCCACCCCCCCAACGATGTCACAGGCCTCGATCTCACTTATCCTGAAGCGGGATAAGGAGCCCGAACAATGTGGGTCATACAGGCCAATCACCCTTCTAAATGTAGACGCCAAGTTGCTGGCCAAGATCTTGGCCTCGAGAAGAAAGGATTGTGCGCCAGGGGAATTGGTGACGACCAGACGGGGTTTGTGAAAGGGAGGCAGCTAACGACCAATATCAGAAGGCTTCCAAACATGATGATAATGCCCTCCAAGGGAAGGGAGGTGGAGGTGGTGGTCCCAATGGATGCGGAGAAGGCCTTTGGTCGAGTGGAGTGGGAGTACATGTGGGAGGTCCTGGGGCGGTTTGGGTTTGGGCAGGGCTTTGTGGACTGGGTCCGGCTGCTGTACCAGACAGCGGTGACGAGCGTGAGGACGAACTGAGTGAGCTCGGATTATTTTAGGCTGCACCAGGGGACGAGGCAGGGATGTCCACTCTCCCCACTGTTGTTTGCCTTGGCTATAGAGCCATTAGCGATGGCACTGAGAGCGTCAAAGGACTGGCAGGGGATAGTGCGAAGGTGTGTGGAGCACAGGGTCTCGTTATATGTGGACGACCTACTTTTGTATATTTCTGACCCGCTTTTGGGGGGGGGGGGGGGGGGGATTAGAGAGATTATGGGGATCCTAGGGAAATTTTGGGCGGTTTTCGGGGTACAAATTAAATATAGGCAAAAGCGAGATCTTTGCGATTCAGGTGAGGGGGCAGGAGAGGAGATAGGGGGGATGCCGGTCAAGGTGATGGAAGAGAGTTTTTGGTATTTGGGAATGGAGGTGGTGCGGCAGTGGGAACAGCTCGGTTAGTGGAGCAGATGAAGGAGGACTTTCGAAGGTGGGATGTGCTCCCGCTGTCACTGGCAGGGAGGGTGCAGACAGTAAAGATGACGGTTCTCCTGAGGTTTTATTTGTATTTCAGTGCCTGCCTATTTTTATCCCGAAGGCTTTTTTTAAGAGGGTGAACACGGTGGTCTCTGGGTTCGTATGGGTGGGTAAAACCCCGTGTGTAAAGAAGGTGCTGCTGGAGCGGAGCCGAGGGGAGGGTTTAGGGGCTGGCTCTACCAAATTTCAGGGACTACTATTGGGCGCCAAACATAGCAATGATCAGGAAGTGTGTAGTGGGGGAGGGGTCGGTGTGGGAGCGGGTGGAGGCGGCATTGTGTAGGGGCACAAGTTTAGGTGCACTGGTAACGGTACGTCTGCCGTTCTCGCCGGCTCAGTACTCCACAAGCCTGGTGGTAATGGCGGCTTTGAGGGTGCGGGGACAGTGGAGGGAGCGTCGGTGTGGGTTGCAATTTTTGGCAATCACCGGTTTGTGCCGGGGAGGGGGATAGATGTGGGGTTTCGATGGTGGCAGTAAGCTGGGATTGAGCGGTTAGGGGATTGTTGATTGACGGCAGCTTTCCGTGCTTGGACGAGGCGTTTGAGCTGCCAGGTGGAAATGGGTTCCGTTATCTGCAGGTGAGGGACTTTGTATGGAGGCAGGTTTCGACCTTTCCGCTCCTACCACTCCAGGTGTTACAAGACAGGGTAGTGTCAAAAACGGGAGGGGGGAAGGGAAGGTTTCGGAAATTTATAAAGAGCTCATGGAATGGGACGGAACCCGATAGGAGAGGTAAAGTGAAAATGGGAGGAAGAGTTGGGCAAGAGGCGGGATTGTGGGAGGATGCCTTGAATAGGGATCGTGTGCCAGGATCAGCCTGATACAATTCAAGGTGGTCCATAGGGGGAATATGACTGTGGCCCGAATGAGCAGGTTCTTTGAAGGTGTGGGCGGTGTGGGGGAGGGCCTGCGAATCATGTTCTGGGCATATCCGAAGCTTAGAGGACTCTGGCAGGGATTTGCCAATGTCATGTCCACGGTATTGAAGGTACGGGTGGTTCCGTGTCCTGTTTTTGGTGTATCAGAAGACCCGGGGGGGGGGGGGGGGGGGGGGTTAGGGAGGGAGGGGGGATGGTTGAAGCTGGATTAGTTAGTGGAGGAAGGGGACTGGGGACCTGTGTATGTAAGCCGTGTTGGCTGGGTGTGGTTTTGGTTGGGTGGGTGTTACTTACTTTGTTGTTTTTGCTCTTGAATTTGTTGTTAAAATTTAGAAATGCCTTAATAAAATGTTTTTTTTAAAAAAGAAGAAAGCAGTGTAATTTTCCTTCATAAATCTCGGAGGCGATTCATTACAAGTCAAGTCCTTTGAGATATCACTGAGAGATGTGATAAATGCAAGTTCATTAATTTAAAAAACCTTTTAATTGAATACATTATATGACAAGAATTTGCATATTCCAAAAATGATTCAACAGAATAATTAATAATAATTGGATCTAGCACGCTGTCATTGCTGAGCTTTGAGTGTCGAGGCAAAATATCAACTTGAATTTTCACAATACCTCAATGCGACCTATCGTGTGGAAAAACTCTGGCCGCGATTTAGCTGTCTTGACGCACCAGGCCTTTAATCTCACATGGGCCTCTCACGAGATGTGGGATGCTTGAAACGTCTCACGAGATTTAACAAAATCTCACAAGATGTCACGATCTGGATCTCGCCCTCGCTGGGCGTGGCCCAGATTAGCATATTTAAATGACCCGTCCATCTCATTTAAATATATGTTTGGCGGATTCTCCCGGTGTCCGGGACTCAACGGCCGGGCCTGGGGGAACATCGCCAGGGCGCTGGTCCACACAAACGTGGACCGGGCATAATGACCCCTGGGGGTGGTGGTCTCTCAGGCAATTGGAGACCCTTGGGTGGTCGGGTCAGGGCAGGTTGGTACTTTGGCTTTCTCTCTGGCACCTAGGCACCTTGGCACTGTCAGTCTATCACCCTGATTGTGCCACCCTAGCACTGCCAGGGTGCCCGGGTGACGCTGCCAGGCTCCCAGGGCACTGCCAAGGTGCCAGGCTGGCAGTGTCACAGTGCCCAGGTTCCAGGTTGGCAATGCCAGGGATCGGGGTGTTTCTGTGGGTCTCCCAAGGTTGGGGGGTGGGGAGTAAGGGGTCAAAAATAGGGCAGGACCTGAGGGGGAAGGAAACATCGGGGCAGCTTTTTAAAATGGCGATCTGAAGGGAGCCTTTCCAGCTGGTGAGCTGGAAATCGCTCTCTGTCCAGCCTTAGCGGAGAGAATCTCCTCGAGGCCAAAATAAAAGGCAAAGCGCCATTGAATTGCGAGATGTTTCTTGGTGCTCCAGCCATCGAGGAAAAACTCCACCAAACAGTCCCAAACAGTCAGGTCGGCAGTTCAAGAAGTTTGGAAGACGAAGCAAAAATTCTTCCTGTCGTGCTGGATTGTAATATTTAATTATTCAAGGAGTGGCCGACGATTCCAAGAAAAGGAGTGTGCCCAGGAGACGCATCAACCTGGAAAAGGTAGGAACTCGCATGTCAAATTGTGCCATCTGCTGCACTGAATTTACTGATGATTTAATGTTGGTGTGACGAACATATCAGCTAGGTATTCATAAATATATTCACCTCATTCATTAATTATACAGAGGCCTGGCTGAGACACAACCTCAATCCTGGATAAACAACAAAACTTACTGTTAATGTAGAAAGAGCTGACATCATTAAAAGTGCCAATGAAGCTTTTGGATGACCTTAAAAACACAACCGTTTTACCAAAGTTCTTCAGGAAAAAAATCTTCCTCCCCTACCCCCGTCACTGGGTCACTACCAAATACTCTCTGGAATACCCGAGCCAATCTGGCTCCCTTACCTCCGACACAGAGTCACTCCCAAATACCTTCTGAAATGCCCTAGGCAATCTGCCTCCCTTACCCCCTGACACAGAGTCACTACCAAATACTATGATCGTCCCGCATGCTTACACCCTCACTGAGAAGTGGCAGGGCATGGGGGCAGCAGTGTGAGCCCACCCTGTATTACAGCATCCCCAGTGAGTCAGCCCTAACCATTCACCATCTTCCGCAACTCCCCCAAATTTCACCCCCCCCCCAACATATTTGGGCCCGTGAAAGGATTGAGTGACACACATGCAGTGATCATCTGGCCGGACAATAGTATGTCATCTTCAAGACAGGAGTCAGACTCTGTCAGACAATGAGGAGCACCAGAGCTCATCATATAGCAAGTCGTTCATTATCCTCCATCCCGCAGACAAGACCTGTTGATCCTGCCAACCCAGGCCCAACATCCTGTGATGATGCTGATATGAGCCTCAGAGGGTGAGCTCTGGTAGTGGGAAGGATTGGAAGGCTAGGGTGGGAGAAAGATTGAGAGGCTCAGGGTAAGGTGGATTTTGAGTGTGTGTGGGGGGGGGGGGGGGGGATTGAATTGGAGGGTGCAGGGGGGAAGAGATGAGACAGGGTGGCGGGGCTGCTGGTTCCCCGGTCTCCTCATCACTTGAGGGCTGCCATTCTTCCACCACCTCCAGCAAGTCTCGCTACTGCTGCACGAGGTTATGGAGCATGCAGCAGGCTTCCATGATGCTCTAGCGAATATAGTGGAGCATCCGCCAGAGGGGCAGCACGGTAGCATGGTGGTTAGCATAAATACTTCACAGCTCCAGGGTCCCAGGTTCGGTTCCCGGCTGGGTCACTGTCTGTGCGGAGTCTGCACGTCCTCCCCGTGTGTGCGTGGGTTTCCTCCGGGTACTCCGGTTTCCTCCCACAGTCCAAAGATGTGCGGGTTAGGTGGATTGGCCATGATAATTGCCCGTAGTGTCCTAATAAAAGTAAGGTTAAGGGGGGGGTTGTTGGGTTACGGGTATAGGGTGGATACGTGGGTTTGAATAGGGTGATCATTGCTCGGCACAACATCGAGGGCCGAAGGGCCTGTTCTGTGCTGTACTGTTCTATGTTCTATGGTCCAGGCAACAGAAATATATCTTCAGAACGCCAATACACCGCTCAATGACACTCCTGGTTTCTGAGTGAGCATTGCTATAACGGATATCTGCCTCAGTCTGGGCCTCTGCCCAGGCATCCTTAGCCATGACCTCAGTGGATAAGCCTTGTCACCCACTAGCCAACCCCTCACCCAAGGAGCACCTTGAATGTGCTGGGAACTAATGAGCGTGCCAGGATCTATGTGTCGTGCATGCTGCCTGGATATTGGGCGCAGAAGTGCATGATGTGCCACTGGTACTTGCACACCAACTGCACATTCAGGAAGTAGAAGCCCTTCCTATTGGTGAAGGGCACGCCCTGAGGTGCACACCCTCGGAGGCCATCATGTGTGCCATCAATCGCCCCCAAGTCCAGCAGCCCCGACATCCTGTTGGGCCTGGTCCAGGTTGAAGTGATGTATATAGATGCCCTGGTGTATAGGGCAACTGTGACAGCACGGATGCACCTGTGCACCACGTCAGAATTAGCCAGATGCATAAAAGTTGAGGATCACCGTCACCTTGATGGCCACCGTGAGCGGGTGTCCTCCTCCAACTCCCCCATGATCCCCTGGTGAGCCAGAGTCTTCGGCAGCACAGTAGTCTGTCTGCTCCTCGAAGGACAGGCCCTAATGGTACACACGTGGCCTGACGCGGCACCACCTTCACATCTCGGCCTGATGGACGACCAGCACTTGAGCATCACCGCCTGGCGCCTGGTCTTCTGGGGCGGGCTCCTCTTGTGCAGGGTCCTCACCAGGCTGGCGCTGGCCCTTTCTCACCGTGTATCCACAACGGCTGCAGCGACCAGGTAGATAGTAGCATTGCTGGCTGTGAGTGGAAGGGGGAGAGACAGCGAGAGAGCAGCAGGACAGAGAGAGGGCATCATGAACCACACGCTTAATAATAAGAATAATTGCTTATTGTCACAAGTAGGCTTCAATGAAGTTACTGTGAAAAGCCCCTAGTCGCCACATTCCGGCACCTGTTTGGGGAGGCTGGTACGGGAATTGAACCTGCGCTGCTGGCCTTGTTTCTGCATTACAAGCCAGCTGTTTAGCCCACTGTGCTAAACCAGCCTTGGGCTTCATGCCTCGCAGGGCAATGGGGGGGCTATGGTGAGGGTCAAGTGTGGGCACTGCCGCTGGGCATGGGTGGGGTGCTCAGGTGGATGCCAGGGTGTGCTGGGGCACAGGTGCGTTATTGTGCTGGCAGGGGTGTGGTGGTGGAGAGCCAACCGCAGGGCCATGGAGGTTGGGGGTGGCGTCGGGGACGGGGGGGAGTGGCAGGCGGGACTGATGCCGACTTACCCATGTGGCCTGGTGGAGGTCATCGAGCTTTTAACGACACTGGGTGGCAGTCCTCCTGGTGACACTCCCCGCACTGATAGCTATTGTCACTGCCTCCCAAGATGCACTGGCTGCCCTGTGGCTGACCCTCCGACCCCCTTGGGGGAACAGAGTATCCCATCTGGACTCTACCGAGCCAACCATGGGCCAGATCGGCATCACCGAAACGTGGTACCGGTTTGCGCAGTGGCATGGCTGCGTGGTGTCTAGGGTTTGCTCCACGGGATCGGTTTAAGAGCTGCTCCCCTCGTTAGCGAGGAGATGCCGAGCATGGTACAAACAAATCAGCAGACGGGAGAGCTTTTTCACGCTGTGAAGCCCGTGGGGCATCATTAAGTGCTTTAATTAACGGGTCGGCCGTCGGGAAACGTCCAGCTCGCATCACATTTAGAAACTTTTCCGTTATATCACGCTCCTTAAGTCCCCTTCATAACTTACTGTCCTATCTATCGTTGTGTTATGAACAAATGTGGCATCATCCCATCCATTCCTTCATCCAAGTCATTTATATAATTTATAAATAGTTGAGGGTCGAACACTGATCTCTGTGGCACACTATGCATTACATCGTGCCAACCAGAAAATGACCCATTTATGTCTGCTGCCTGCTTCCTGTTAGCTAGCCGATCTTCAATCCATGTCAACATGTTACCCGCTACACCATCAGTTTTTATTTTCCACAATTACCTTTGATGGGGCACCTTATCAAATGACTTCTGGAAATTTAGGTACGGTACATCTACCAGTTCCCCTTTAACTACAACACGTGTTACTTCCTCAAAGAATTCCAATAAATTGCTTAAACACGATTTCCTTTTGATAAAACCATGTTGACTTTGCCTCATCACGTTGAATTTGTCCAAGAGCCCTGCCAAACATTTTCTCTTTGACAGATGTTAAGCTAACTGCCTGTAGTTTCCCGCTTTCTGTCTCCCTCCCTTTTTGAATAAAGGAGTTATATTTTCTATCTTCCAATCTAAGGGGGTGTTCCCTGAATCTATGGAGTTTTGGAAAATTGAAACCAATGCATCAATTATCTCACTAGCCAATTGTTTTAAGAGCTTACGGTGAATTCTATGAGGGCCCCGGTACTTGTCAGTCTGCAGCTTCAACAATTTACTCTGCGATTCTAATTTTCCTGAGTTCTTCCCTCCCTTCCATTTCCTGGTTTATAGCTGCTTTTGGGATATTATTTGTAATCTCTATAGTGAAAACTGAGACAAAAATACCTGTTCAATTCATCTGCCATCTCCTTGATTTCTATGATCAATTCTCCAGACCCACTTTCTATAGGACCAACACTCACTTTGTTAACTAATTTCTTCCTTAAATATTTATAAAACTCTTTTTATACCTTGAGACCTTGATTTCCGGTGCTCCCCCCTGTTCTGAGACCTTTCCCTGCAATTGTGTGTGATGTTCTCCAACATAAAGACAGACAGAGAGAGCGTAAGCAGGATGCATCCCTGGGCAGAGGAAAATGATGCTTGGCATGTGAGGATGGTGAGTGGAGCCTTGGCGGGATGAGGTCGCAATCTCCAGTGGAGATGAGGCCAGTTGGAGATGTGAGAATGTGTATGACAGTGAGAGGGGATGTCCCTTGAGCTAGCAGTGAGTGAGTTGCCAGTGAATGTGTGATGGACTTGAGTGTGTGAGTTGAGAGTGATGAGATGGTTGGCTTACCTTGGCAGAACGGATGAGAACATTGATTCTCTTTCTGCACTAGGTAGCTGACCTCTTGCGCATGGCGTTGGCACTGACCACCCCTGCCTCTGCTTCCGAAGCCAGATTGGTCACCTTGTTGGACCTCCTGCAGTCAGGGTGGAGGTACAGGACGTTATGATGGGCCTCGACTGCGTACAGCTGGCACCTCAGTGAGGCGTCACTCAATTTGGGGGCTGCTGTTTTCCTGGGTTTCTGGGTCATGTCGTCAGTGGAGCAGTCCTGGGCTGCAGACATTGAGAAAGCTGTGTGGAACTGCACTTTAAATATGTTGCGTGGAGTGAGGAAGAGTTGAGCTGACGGCGGGTTGGGAGAACCAGAAACTGCCCGCCAGCAATCCGAGTGTTCCCCAAGCATGCATAATTAATGTGGGGGGGCGTGGGCGAGACAGTGCGAAACCCCCCCATTGTGGCCTCCGGGTAGAACCCACACTGAGTGCAATGAGGAGAAAGGCCCCACCATTGTTATTCTGCTTGTTCCTGTAACTCAGGCAAATGTTTATAAATCCCACAGCATTACTTGAGGTAGAGGATGACCTTCTCCCATGTACTGGACAACATCCTCCTTCAACCACCACCAAACTAGTGTTAACTGGTCACCCTGAAGCCTGCTGCTGGCAATCAGTTCCCATAATACGTTTCAAACAGGAAGGGGATGAAAAGAAACATTTGCAGGTCTGTGGGGAAAGAGAAAAGGGAGTGAGACTAATTGCACAGCTCAAAGTATCATTCCTGTCAGGCTGACTTGTTCCGATGCTGTCTGTAGCTATGGTTCCTTTCATTTGTTGTCTGTGCGATCTAGTTATGTGTAAAATAGTGAGGGCACTTCACCCAGAAAAACAACAACGACTGCACTGCACTGTGTTTGATGATCTCCAGATTTATAACACAATATAACTGCGGGTTTTTTCCGAGTAAGTTGCAATGACCTTATTAAACCACTTTGCCTTTCCAGCCAGCTGTGTGATATGCCTTTCTGACTGAGGAACCTCATTATTAATTTAAAATATAGGAAGGAGCAAAGTATCTCATCTCACCCAGGTCTCATCCTCCAGCTCCCCTTTCGGAACCGAGCCTGACTATTTCCATCTCTTTACTAAACAAATCCATATTTCTCTCCTCATTGTTGAAGTAGGAATTGATTCAATTCCCTTTTGAAGGCTTCAGTTAAGGCAATGTCTATTACATTAGGTGGTAATCTACCCCATTAATCAATAACTTTTGATGTACAGGAGTTCTACACAATGTTAAATTTAGCTGACAGTTCTTTTGCTTATAATCAAGTCCTTGATTCTTCATGAGGACAAATCTAATTGCTTTCTCCTGTTAAGTGTGGTGCTGATCAGAACCAATTGTAGAACATTTGATATTGTCCTTTGATAACACAGAACTTGAGTCTTTCTGAAAAAACATTATTTGTCAAAGCTTTTTGTCTTGCACTCACTCATCAGGACAATTCGCAAGAATACCACTGTTGTATTATATTGTATATGCGGTCGATGGGGTGCCCGCCGGCGGGGTCCACGATGCACAGGGGGGATGGGCCGTGCGGTCAGGGGCATAAGCCTGTACGTTGCGTGAGGCGACCATGAGCGAGAGCGTTAATTTCTTGGTCACCGCGAGGTCAAGCGTGGCTCCTTCTGAGAGGCGCTGGCTGATGTAGTCAGACCCTATGCCCATAACGAACGCATCTCTCATCAGCAGGTTCGACTGTTCGGTGGCCGAAACGGCCTGGCAGTCACAGTCTCTGACTAGGGCGAGCAGGGCACACCAGAAATCTTCCACACTCACCGGGAAGTTGGTGCTGCGTGGGTAGGAGATGCCTGGCATAGATTTTGTTGGTCCACTGAGCGTACTTCTCCTTCAGTAGCGCCATGGCTTCTGCGTAGGTCGGTGCGTCCTGGACGAGGGGAAAAACGTTGGAGTTCAATCGCGTGGCCAGAATCTAGAGCTTCTGTGCTTTTGGGATTGAGTCTGGCGCAGACCCGATGTCTGCTTCAAAACAGGCTAGCCAATGTTCGAAGTCTTTTTTGGCGTTGTCTGCTTGAGGATGCAGCTGCAGGCAATCCGGCTCGATGCGGAGGTCCATCTCTGAAAAATCTCGGTGTAATATATTGATGCACTATCAATTACGACGAGATGAGAGTAGAATGTAATGGAGGCTTTATTACACTGAGATGTGTGGCCTCCTACAGCAGCTGACGAAATGGCTGCTGTATGGAGCGCACACATACTTATACTCTGCCTATTGGGCGGAGCCAGCAGGCAGGGATCTATCCCCATCCTGTAGTACAGGGGCCTTACCGTAAAACCCATATGTAGAGAATAATACATCACTGGTGACTACCCCAGTCGTTGACTACAGTCAGACCATCAACCGGTACACGCAACTCGACTCGTACTCCCTCCCACGCATATCTGATATGGTCAATCGGATTGCACAGTACCGGGTCTTCTCGACAGTGGATTGAAATCTGCCTACCACCAGCCACCCATCCGTAAGGCGGACCTGCCCATACACTGCGTTTGAAGCAGACGGCCGCATTTACCATTTCCTTAAGGTTCCCTTCGGCATCACTAACGGGGTCTCGGTCTTCCAACGGGAGATGGAACGAATGATTGACCGGTACAGACTGCGGGCCACTTTCCCGTACCTGGACAACGTCACCCTCTGCGGCCATGACTAGCAGGACCACGACGCTAACCGTTCCAAATTTCTCCACACCGCCACTCTCCTCAACCTAACTTACAACAAGGAGAACTGTATGTTCAGCACGAACCGATTAGCCATCCTTGGCTATGTGGTTCAGAATGGAGTTCGAGGGCCCGACCCCGACTGCATGCGCCCCCTCATGGAACTCCCCCTCCCCCACTGCCCCAAGGCCCTTAAACGATGCCTAGGGATCTTTTCGTATTAAGCACAATGGGTCCCAAACTAGGCGGACAAGGCCCGCCCACTCATTCAATCAATCCACCGCTTTCCCACTGACGGCCGAGGCTTACCAGGCCTTCAACCATATCAAGGCTGACATCGCCAAGGCCGCGATGCACGCGGTCGACGAGACGCTCCCCTTCCAAGTCGAGAGCGATGCATCAGACGTCGCTCTGGCCGCCACCCTCAACCAGGCAGGCAGGCCCGTGGCATTCTTTTCCCGCACCCTCTATGCCTCCGAAATTCGGCACTCCTCCGTCGTGAAGGAGGCCTAAGCGATCGTTGAAGCTGTGCGACATTGGAGGCATTACCTGGCCGGCAGGAGATTCACTCTCCTCACAGACCAACGGTCACTTGCCTTCATGTTTAACAACATACTGCGGGGTATGATCAAAAATGATAAAATCTTGAGGTGGAGGATCGAGCTTTCCACCTACAACTACGAGATTTTGTATCGCCCCCGGTAAGCTCAACGAGCCTCCCTATGCCCTGTCCCGAGGTACATGTGCCAGCTCACAAGTGGACCGACTCCGGACCGTGCACGACAATCTCTGTCACCCAGGAGTCACCTGTTTTTACCACTTCATTAAGGCCCGCAATCTGCCCTACTCCATCGAGGAAGTACGGATAGTCACCAGAGACTGCCAGGTCTGCGCAGAGTGTAAGCCGCACTTCTACCAGCCAGACCATGCGCGCCTGGTGAAGGCCTCCTGCCCCTTTGAACGCCTCAGCGTGGACTTCAAAGGGCCCCTCCCCTCCACCGACTGCAACACGTACTTTCTTAGTGTGGTCGATGAGTATTCCCGATTCCTCTTCTCCGTCCCATGCCCCGATATGATGTCTGCCACCATCATCAAAGCCCTCAACACCATCTTCGCTCTGTTCGGTGTCCCCACCTACGTCCACAGCGACCGGGGATCCTCATTTATGAGCGATGAGCTGTGCCAGTACCTACTCAACAGGGGCATTGCCATGAGCAGGACGACCAGCTACAACCCCCGTGGAAATGGACAGGTGTAGCGGGAGAATGGGACGGTCTGGAGGGCTGTTTTGCTGGCCCTACGGTCCATAAATCTCCTGGCCTCCCGCTGGCAGGAGGTCCTCCTCGGCGCACTTCCCTCCATTTGGTCGCTCCTGTGCACCGTGACTAAAGAAATTCCCCATGAACGTCTCTTTGCCTTCGCCAGGAAGTCCACCTCCGGGGTTTCGCTCCCAATGTGGCTGGCAGCTCCAGGACCCGTTCGCCTCCGTAAACCCGTGCAACTCCACAAGGCGGACCCGTTGGTTGGGAGGGGACAGCTACTCCACGCAAACCCGTAGTATGCCTACGTAGCGTACCCCGACAGCCGGCAAGACACAGTCTCCCTCAGGGACCTGGCACCAACTGGGTCCCCAGACACACACACGCCCCCCCCCCCCGCCCCCCGGCGCCACCCTCCCTTCCCTGGCGCACCCCACCGCAGCCCCTGCTTCAAGACAATCTGTCCTCCCCTTGCTCCCACCCGGGGATGAAGAGGATTTCAACATGCTCCCGGAGTCACCAAAGACCAAGCTGACGTCTCAGTCGCCACCAGCACTGCGGCGTTCTCAATGACAGATCAAGGCGCCCGATCGTCTAAATTTGTAACCTTCTCTGTAATTTTAAAACTAATCTGTATGTATATAGTTTTTCCATCACCCCCCCTGGACTCATTTTTAACAGGGGGTGAATGTGGTAGTCACCACTGTTGTCTTATATTGTATATATATGGGTTTTACGGTAAGGCCCCTGTACTACAGGTACGGGGGTAGATCCCTGCCTGCTGGCTCCGCCCATTAGGCGGAGTATAAATGTGTGTGCTCTCTGAACAGCAGCCATTTCGTCAGCTGCTGTAGGAGGCCACACATCTGTGAGTAATAAAGCCTCGATTGCATTCTACTCTCGTCTCGTTGTAATTGATAGTGCGTCACTCCCACAGTCCAAAGATGTGTAGGTTAGATGGATTGGCCACAATAAATTTTCTCTTAGTGTCCAAATATTAGATGGGGTTATGTGGATGGGGCCAGGGAATGGGTCTGGGTGGGAGTTCTCTTTCAGAGGGTCGGTGCAGACTTGATGGGCCGAATGGCCTCCTTCTGCTCTGTAGGTGTTCTATGATAACTACTCTATAAAAACGGTGAAGATGAAGATGAATATTCTCCGGAAGTATTTGTTTTTGTTCCTGTGTCTCCCAGTTTTAAGGGTTAACAAATTGAATTCTACTTTCGTTTGGGCTGGTACGGCTCCTCGGGTTTGTAGGATGTTTGTTAGGTTTCATGCATAGGGTCGGGTCTGAGGGCCCTGGTTAAAGCGCCACTCCCTTTTCCCCTGCTAGATTGTCTTCTCGTCCGATCGTGGTAGCCATTTTGAGAATTTGGAATCAGTTTAGGCAGCATTTTAAGCTGGGCTCCATGCCTCTATTCGCTCTAATTTGCAAAAGTCATGGGCAGTCCGCCAACCGCCAGCCGTATCTTCCTGCGATGCGTGCCCCCACTGGCAGTGGGATTCTCCGTTCCCACAGCCGGCCAATGGGGTTTCCCATTGTGACCACCCCACACCGTCAGGAAATCCGAGAGATATATTTCTGGAGTGTAGGTTCGCAGGCCTGGACGAGCTGTTAGAGAAGTTCCAGTTCCTGAGGGAGAATGTATAAGGTACTTTTAGGTGCTTGATATTTTACGTAAGGAAATACCTTAATTTCCTCTGGTGCCGTCCCTTCGTTGATGGAAAGGTTTTGGTCCATGGCTGAGTTAGGGGAGGGTAAGATTTCGGTGGTTTATGGGTAGTTGTTGGTGTAGGAACAGGCAACGTTGGAGGAGGCAAAGAGGAAGTGAGAAATGAGCTGGGTTTGGTCTTTGAAGGGGGGAGTGTGGAGTGAGGCTCTTCACAGGGTCAATTTCATCTCCTCATGTGTGAGGTTAAGCCTGATCCAGGGCCCACCTTACAAGGGTGCATAAGAGTGGGTTCTTTTCAGTGGTGGAGGATAGGCGTGAGCGGTGCTTGAGACTGACGAATCACATGCACATGTTTTGGTCTTGCTCCAAGCTTGTTAGTTTTTGGGTCTCTTTTTTTGACACAATGTCAGGGACTTTGGTGGTTCTGCTGGAGTCGTGCTCATTGGTGCCATTTTTGGAATATTGGACTCAACGGTGCTGCAGACGGGGTCGAAGACAGATGTCTTAGCCCGGAGCCAGATTCTGCTTAGGTGGAGGCCTCTGATGTTGTCTAAGGCCTCGGTTTGGTTGGGGGATTGCTATAACCTGCCAGGATCCTATTGGCATGGGACAATTGGTTACCCCATGTTACTTGGGGAATATGAGCTCCCCAATGAGAGGGGGTGGGGCAAGCATTAGCAGTACAGCTATATAAATAGTGCTGGCCAGTGTGATACCAGCTAGAGAGGGAAGCAGTAGTGAATTATAGTCCCCGTGTAAATATTGTTGTAAATAAAGTTACTTTCTGTTTCTCACAAAAGGGACCTGATGGAATTTCTACACCTAGTAAAGATCAGGTGTACCATGAAAGGTCAGTGGAAAGATTCTGTCCAAGGTGGCAACCTTTCATCTTTCTCAGGGAACTGGTTACCATCAACTTTGGTGGGGGGGTGGTTAACCTTTTAGTTGGGTTTAGGGTTTGCTGAGGTTTGTTAATGCAGTGAAGGTTTACCAGGCTGATTCCTGGGATGGCGGGTCTGTCACATGAGGAGAGACGAAATTGGTTAGTGATATATTCATTGGAGTTTGGAAGAGTGAGGGGGTATGTCATAGAAATATAAAATTCTCACTGGATTCGACAGAGTAGATTCTGAAAGAATGTTGCCGATGGTGGGGAAATCCAGAACTCGGGGTCATAGTTTGAGGATAAGGGGTAAACCCTTTAGGAATGAGGTGAGGAGAAATTTCTTTACCAAGAGGGAGTGGTGAATCTGTGGAATTTGCTACCACAGAAAGTAGTTGAGGTGAAAACATTGTGTAATTTCAAGAAGGAATTAGATATAGCTTTTGGGGCTAAAGGGATATAGGAATATAGGGAAAGGCAGGATCAGGCTAGTCAGAGTAGGAATGACAGGATAGACAGGATGAATGTGTGGCTTGAGAGATGGTACAGGAGAGGGATTCAGATTTTTGGGATATTGGAACCAGTTCTAGGAGAGGTGGGACGGTCCACATCTGGGGAGGACTGGAACCAATGTCCCAGGGGGGTTGTTTGCTAGCGCTGTTGGGAGGGTTTAAACTAATATGCCAGGGGGAGGGGAACCTATGTAAGGAGTCAGAGAAAGAGGGAGCAAGGACAAAAACAAAAGGTAGAAAATGAAATAAGAAAAGTGATAAGCGGAGAAACCAAGGGCAAAATGCAAACAGAGCAGAGAATAATATTGGGAGCAAGACAAACAATGTGAAAAAGACAAACTTAAACGCTCTGTGCCTTAATGCATTTGCAATAAAGTGGATGAACTAATCGCGCAGATAGATATAAATGGGTACGATGTAATTGGGATTACAGAGACATGGCTGCAAGATGTCCAGGGGTGGGAACTAAATGTCCCAGGGTATTCAGTATTTAGGAAGGACCAGGCATAAAAGAAAAGATGGTAGAGTGGTACTGCTGGTTAAAGAGGAACTTAACACAATAGTGAGACAGGATATTAGCTCTGACAATGTGGAATCTGTATAGGTAGAGTTGAGAAATATCAAGGGGCAAAATACATTAGTGGGTGTCATATATAGACCCAAACTGCAGTGGTGAGGTTAGGAATGGCATTAAACACAAAATTAGAGATGCCTGTAATAAGGGAATATCGGTGATCATGAGTGATTTTTAATCTGCACATAGATTGGGCAAATCAAAGTAGCCACAATGCTGTAGAGGAGAAATTCCGGGATGGCTTTCTTGACCAATATGTGGAGGAACCAACCTGAGAGCTGGAAGATATTCATTTTGACCAACTGAAACCTCATTGTCAAAGCCAGTGGGAGGTGATCCCACTTCTTTAGGTCCTCCTTCACCTCTTTAACCAGGTCCCTTAAATATAACTTCTGTAGCGAGGCCCTGTCATGGGCCACCCTGACTCCCAGGTAACTAAAATTGGATCAGGCCAAGCAAAAAGGCAACTTCCCCAGGTTGACTCCGCTCCCTGGGAGATTCACCGAAAAACATTTTACCCAGGTTCAATTTGTACCCAAAAAGAAGGATCCAAACCTCTCAAGCAGCTTCGGTATCTCCTCTGCACTGGAGAGAGGGCCCGTCATGTACAGCAACATATCGTTTGCATATAATGACACCCTATATTCCCTCCTCCCTCTCTCTATCTCCCTCCACTTTGAGGATGATCTCAATGCTAGGGCTAGAGACCCAATTGCCAAGCCAAACAATAGCGGGAACAGTGGACACCCCTGTCTCGGGCCTCTTCTCAATTGGAAGTATTTTGAACTTGTAGCATTTGTATGGACCCTTGTGTGAGGGCCGTATACAAGAGCTGGATCCAATATATGAACCTAAGCCTGATGCCAAACCTCCCCAAAATCTCAAACATATAGCCCCATGCCACCCGATCAAACGCCTTCTCCACATCTAGTGAGATAATCACCTCTGATTCGGAGGATGGAGAGGGGGGCAAAATAATATTTTTTTTCTCTTTTATAAATTTAGAGTACTCAATTATCTTTTTTGCCCAATTAAAGGGCAATGTAGTATGGCCAATTCACTTGACCTGCACATGGGTTATCTGGGTTATGGGGTGAAACCCACCCAGACACGGGGGAGAATATGCAAACTCCACACAGACAGTAACCTGGGGCCGGGATCGAAGCTGGGTCCTCAGCGCCGTAGGCAGCAGTGCTAACCACTGTGCCACCATGTCGCCCGGGACAAAACAATATTAAGCATCCTCTGAACACTGGCCAACAACTGTCTTCCCTTAACAAACCCCGTCTGTTCATCCAATATGACGCCTGGAAGGCAGAATTCCATGGGCCAAGCCAAGGCCTTTGCCAACAACTTTGTATTCACGTTCAATAATGAAATGGGCCGGTACGACCCCTACTCCATCGGATCCTTACCCTTCTTTAATATCAAGAAGATTGATGCCTGCATCAATGAGGCCGTCAACGTCCCCTGAGCCATTGAATCCTCAAACAATTCAAACAGCACTGGGACCAGCAATCCAGCAAACATTTTAGAAAACAACGGAATCCGTCTGGCCCCGGCGCCTTCCCTGGCTGCATCAAACTCATAACCTCCCTTAGCTCCTCCAAAATCAGAGGGCCTCTAGTCCCTCTCTTTTCTCCTGTTCCACCTCCGGAATAGCCAAGCTATCCAAAAATTCTAGAATCAGAGACCCATCCTCTGGGGGCTCCGACACGTTAAAGCTCTGATAAAATGTCTCAAATGCCTCATTAACCTTTGCCAGGGCAGAGGTCATCCTGTCCCCCCCCTCCCTAATCTACACAATTTCCCAAGAAGCCGTCTGTTGCCTCAACTGGTGCACCAACAAGCGAGTAGCCTTTTCCCCATGCTCATAAAAAGCTCCCCTCGAACGCCGAAAAGGCGCACTGCCCTCTCCGTTGATAGCAGCCCAAACTCCAACTATAGCTTCTTCTTACCAGCCAGCAATCCGGGGTCTGATTGACCAAGTATTGGCGGTCCACCTCCAAGATGGCATCCCACCAAACTCTGCCTATCCACCCTTTCACTATTCAACTTGTGCACCTTAACATAAATGATCTCCCTTCTAACAACCACCTTCAACGCCTCCCACAAAATGGAAAGGGAAATCTCCTCGCTCTTATTAAATCTCAGGTACTCCTCAATGGCAGAGGAGGCCCTCTCGCAAAACCCCTATCCGCCAAAAGCGATGTATCAAACCTCCACTGGGGGGCGCTGAGCAGTGTTCGACCCAAACACCACATCCACGTAATGCGGAGCGTGGTCAGAAATGACTATCGCCGAGCACCCCGCCTCCACCACCCTCGGCAATGGAGACCTACCATCACAAAGAAATCAATCCTGGAGTACACCTGGGGACCTCAGAGAAGAATAAAAAATCCTTCTCCCCTGGGTTAGGAAATCCCCAAGGCTCTGCTCCCATCTGCTCCATGAAGACCAACAATATCTTTGCCATCCCAGAAGGCTTCAACACCTTGGGCCTCGACTTATCCAGTTGGGAATCCAAAGCACGGTTAAAGTCTCCAATGATTAGTTGGTGCGAGCCCAAATCCGGGATCAAAGACAACAATCTATTAATAAAAGTGCGTCATCCCAATTTGGGGCATATACATTGACTACTACCACGGGTGCACCCGACACAACCCAGTAACCATCATATACCTCCCATTCGGCTGGATCTGTCAAAATCTTCACCGTGGAAATGGCAACCTTCTTATTAATCAGGATTGCTGAACCCTGGGTTCTACTATCAAACCCCAAGTGAAACCTGACTCACCCAAACCTTGCCTATCCTTATCTGATCTCTAACTCGCAAATGGGTCTCCTGTAATAAGACCATATCAACTTTCAAAGTTTTAAGGTGCGCAAACATCCTGGATCTCTTTACCAGGCCACTTAACCGTCTTACATTCCATATGACTAGCCAGATGGGGGGGGGGGGGGGGGGGGGGGGTCATCTATGCCCCCTTATCAGAGTCAGCCAATCCCACCTCGTGGGGAAGTCCAGCAACCCCCGAGAAGGGCCGAAACCAGGCCCACCCAACATGGCCACCAGATCCCCCAGCACAACCAGACAAAGCAAAGTCCCCAGCCACTGTCAGAATACTAACCCTTCCCTACTACCCACTGACACCACACCCAAATAACCAATTGAACCCAACCAGGTCTCCAAATACACCCGTCACTAAATCCCAACCACCCAATAACCATGACCCCATAACAACCATAACAATAACCATAAGCTCATAGCTAATACACCCCCCTCGTGTGAGCCACGGATAACCCCATTCCTTCACTTTCATTAACTAACTAATCTAGTTGGCGGGGTGGCCCTCACACAGAGAACCATTCATAACCCCATAATTCTAAAACACCAAACCAACCCCCCCCACCCAAAACCAACTTCATTAACCCCAAAAGAGTGCAACATTAACTGATTTCCAAGATCGTCCACCTTAGCTCTCCAACTCTTGTTACCAGCCACAACCCTTGCCATTTCCACCTCCAGAGAAGTGATCTAGTCACTCTGCCTCGACAGAGCACTCCCCACCTCTTGCAGCTTCTCACCCTGCTGCTTCACTGCCTCGTCCACCGTAGCCAAGGCCCCTTGAATTGAGGAAATCGTCGCCTCGATCGCCTTTTCATGGTGTCCTAAGACCTCTCGACGAAGTTTCTGCAGTTCCACAGATAAATTTTCAATGGCTAGTGGGGTGGCCCCTGGCACTGCAACCACCACCGCCATTTTCTTCTCCACTAAGACACACCAAGCCTCCAATTTTGAAGCTGTTTCTTTCTCCTTCTGTTGCCTAGTTTGCTACTGATTGCACAACCTCTTACTGTGGGAGACTTAAACCATTGATTTCAAAATTTTGGGGATCCGATTTCCATCGTCGACTGGACAAAAAGAGCTTAAACCGCAATCTCCAGCAAGAGTTCCCACAAGTACATTCGTTCTGTTACATGCCGCACCAGATGTCCATGGATAGAGGATTGGCTAATTAATAGGAAGCAGTGTGTAGCAATAAGGGACGAAAGAAAAAATGATGGTAAATCTCAGCAGGTCTGGCACCATCTGTAGGGAAAGAAAAGAGCTAACGTTTCGAGTCCGATGACTCTGGCAAAGAGTCATTGGACTCGAAACGTTAGCTCTTTTCTCTCCCTACAGATGCTGCCAGACCTGCTGAGATTTTCCAGCATTTTCCCTTTCGTTTCAGATTCCAGCATCCGCAGTAATTTGCTTTTATGTTGCGATAAGGGGGGTCCTTCTCAGGCTGGAGGCAGTAACCAGTGGAATGCCACAGGGACCAGTGCAGGGATTGCAGATCTTCACAATATATCAGTGATTTGGAGGAAGGAACAGAGTGCACTGTGGCCAAATTTGCAGATGATTCAAAGGTGGGAGGGAAGGCAGGTTGTTGGGAAGATACAAATAGTTCAGTGAGTGGGCAGAAAATTGGCAAATGGAATTCAGTGTGGGAAAATGTGAGATTGTTCATTTTGGAAGAAAGAATGAGAAGGCGGATTATTATTTAAATACAGAGAGACTACAGAAAGTTTTTTAAGGTATTTGTAATTTTATAATAATAACAACAGAAAAGAAAGGGACTCCAAATATAAATGTAGTACATCCATCATTTCCATCCCTAACAAATCCCTCCTACCCTTAACAGAAAATAGCCTAACTTCCGCCCCCCTCTTTAGATTATTGCCTCTGCTGACAGTTAATTTCCCCCGAAGAAGTCGATAAACGGCTGCCATCTCCGGACGAACCCTAGCGTTGACCCTCTTAGGGCGAACTTGATTTTCTCAAGACTGAGAAACTCAGCCATGCCACTTAGGGCAGCACGGTAGCATGGTGGCTAGCATAAAGGCTTCACAGCTCCAGGGTCCCAGGTTCGATTCCCGGCTGGGTCACTGTCTGTGTGGAGTCTGCACGTCCTCGCCGTGTGTGCGTGGGTTTCCTCCGGGTGCTCCGGTTTCCTCCCACAGTCCAAAGATGTGCGGGTTAGGTGGATTGGCCATGCTAAATTGCCCGTAGTTTCCTAAAAAGTAAGTGGAGGGGGGGTTGTTGGGCTTAGGGTGGATACGTGGGTTTGAGTAGGGTGATCATTGCTCGGCACAACATCGAGGGCTGAAGGGCCTGTTCTGTGCTGTACTGTTCTCTCTCTGTTCTAATCCAGCTCTCTGATTTCAGGGGTTTCGAGTGGCTCCGCGCTGGCAATATCTGTCTCCGGGCTACTAGGGAGGCAAAGGCCAAGACGTCAGCCTCTCTCGCCCCCTGGGCTCCCGGATCTTCCAACACTCCTATGATTCCCACCTCTGGACTCGGCACCATCCTTGTTTTTAGTACCGTGGATATGACATCTGCGAAACATTGCCGGAACCCCCTCAGCTTCGGGCATGCCCAAAACATGTGGACATTATTTGCAGCCCCCAGCCCCCCACACCGCACACCTCGCACACTTGTCCTCTACCCCAAAAAACCTGCTCATCCAGGCCACCGTCATGTGTGCCCGGTGAACTGCCTTAAATTGGATCAGGCTAAACCTGGCATATGATAAGGATGTGTTAACTCTACTCAAAGCATCCGCCCACAGACCCGCCTCTATATCTCCCCCTAGCATATCTTCCCTTTAGCTCCTCTATCTGAGTTTCTTCCGACTCCATAAGCTCTTTGGAGATGTCCGATAACTTCCCCTCTCCCATCCCCGTTCTGGAAACTACCCTGTCCTGTATCCCCGGGGGCGGTAGGAGCGGAAAGGTTGGAACCTGCCTTTGCAAAAAATCCCGCACCTGCAGATACCCGAATACATTTCCTGCGGGCAGTTCAAACTTCTCCTCTAAATCCTTCAAACAAGGGAAGCTTCAATCTATGAATAGATCCCCCATCCTCTCAGTCCCTGCTCTCTGCTATCTCCGAACCCCCATCTAGCCTTCCCGGTACAAACCGATGGTTATTGCAAATTGGGGCCCAGACCGATGATCCCTCCCCTCTCATATGTTTCCTCCACTGCCCCCAGACTCTTAGGGCCGCCACTACCATCGGGCTTGTGGAGTATCGGGCCGATGAGAACGGCAGAGGTGCCGTTATCAATGCCCCCAGACTTATGTCCTTACATGATGCCGCCTCCACTCGCTCCCACACCGACCCCCCACCGCACTACCCACTTCCTAATCGTGGCTATATTTGCCACCCAGTAATAGTTGCTAAAGTTCGGCAGTGCAAACTCATCCTCCCCTTGACTACACTCCAGAAACATTTTCTGCGGGCAGACCAAACACCCACGGCAGCGCTGTCTGGCGCAGAGTGCAATCTGCAAGACCTGCGGGAAGAAGGGACATTTTCGTCCCCGCAGACCATGTGCGCCCGTGGGCGCTGCCATCTTTGGTGCCATTTTGGATGGCGCCTCAGGACCCCTGCTCGTCGGGGACTTTGTCTGGCCATTCAGCGCCTGCCACCGCCGCCGACCAGCCTGGGGCCTACCAACACCAGCCGCAGCTCACCTCGTCCGGTGATTCAAAGTAATGTTCCTGGCCCTCATAAGTGACCCACAAGTGTGCTGGGTATAACATCCCAAACTTCACCCTCTTCTTGAAGAGGGCTGATTTTACCCTTTTGAATCCGGTGCGTCTTTTCGCCAGTTCCGCGCCCAGGTCCTGGTAGATGCCCAGCTCACAGTTCTCCCACTTGTGGCTCCGTGTCTGCTTGGCCCACCTCAAAATCTGTTCCTTGTCCAGGAACTGGTGCAGTCGACCACCATTGCCCTCAGCAGTTCATTCACTTGCGGTTTCCTCGCAATGCTCTATGCGCTGTCCACTTCCAAGGGTCGAGTAAACGTCCCATCTCCCATCAACTTTTCCAGCATACCTGCCAAATATGCCCTTGCATCCGATCCCTCACTCTCCTGCGGGAGGCCGACAATCCTCAAGTTCTGTCTCCGGGACCTGTTCTCCAGGTCCTCCACCTTCTCTTCAGCCTTTTCTGGTGGTCACTCATCAGCCCCACCTCTGCCTCCAATGCAGTTAAATGGCCCTTTTGCTTGGACACCTTCTCCTCCACCTTCTGAATCGCCAGTCCGTGGGCTTCCAGCCCCTGTTCCACCCGATCAATCGTTGCCTTAATCGGGTCTAACCCTTCTTTTGCTTGGCGAAGCTCTCCTGAATGAACTCCCCCAGCTGTACCATTGACCACTCTGCCACCAAACCGGGAACCTGCACCTCCGCCATGCTTTCCCGTGCTGAAGGTTCTACAGTCGCCTTTGTTACTCAACAAATTCTTCTTACACGACCACTCCTGGTCCACGGCTCCATATACAGGTGGGGGATTTCTCCTCACTGTCTCACTCTCCACCGATTTTCTCATAAAATTCCGAAAAAAACGTGAGAAAAGGTCCAAAAGGTCAGTCACGAGCGGGAGCTTCCAAATGCGTGACCTCCTACTCCATGGCCGCCACCGGAAGAGACTGCAGAAAGTTATAGCACAAAATGTCTTTGGAGTTCTTGTTCATGAAACCCAGAAAGTTAGCATACAAGTTAGCAGAAGGTAATAGGGAAGGCACGTGGAATACTGGCTTTTATTTCAAGGGGGCTGGAGTATAAGTGGAAAGAGGCGTTGCTGCAACTGTACAAGGTGAGGCCACATTTAGAATACTGTGTCCAGTTTTGGTCCCCTTGTGGAAAGATATGTTATCATTGGAGGCAGAACAGAGGGGTTTTACTTGGATGATCCCGAATATAGACGGACTGCCATATGCAGAAATATTAAACATGTTGGGTCTGTGTTCCTTAGAGTTCAGAGGAATGAGAGATAATATGATTAAACCATATAAGATTCTACGGGGGTTAGACAGGGTAAACATTGAGAGGATGTTTGCACTCATCGGAGTGTGTGGGACAAGTGGGCATCGTTGCAGAATAAATCATTTAAGGCGGATTTGAGGAAGAAGTTTTGAATTATTTACCCAGGAAGCGGTGGAGGCTGCGTCCTTGAACATTTTCAAGGCTGAGACAGCTAGATTTTTAATCAGTAGGAGGGTTACGAAGAGAAGGCAGGAAAGTGGACTTTGTGAGTGTTATATCAGCCATGATATTATTAAATGACTGAGCAGGCTCGAAGGGCCGAATGGCCCACTCCTGTTCCTATTTCCTTTGGTCTTATGGCCGTCCTCCATTTCTCTGTCTGACTCCTTCATTCTTTCCTATCCAAATTCCAATGCTTCACCTGTCATCTTTCAGGGGATTTAAATAATATTGATTCTTCTGTTGTACCTTGTCAGACAAATCTTGGCATTCTCCACCTCCAGTTCCAATGTTGTTACTTCCCTGAGTCCTGTGGTTTCACATGAATATCTGTTCCCAATCTCGATGTAAATGTCATTGGCTTCTGAGTCATTATTGTTAATTGGAGGGAAAATGACAACTACAGCAGAAGTTGTATTATAACAGAAAATGCTCGCTATATTTTTAACATCTCATGAGAAAATGGAAAAGTAATAAAAAATAAGTGCCAGTGTTAAAATCACAGGTCCAGACGCACTTACAGAACCTTTCCATTCAATAAACAACATCAGGTACAGTCAAGGCTGATGCTCTTTCATTGTGGGGGTTTGGTCAAATAATATTTGAATTGTTAGTGAGATTAAATATTTACCTGTACAATTTTAAGATAAATAAAGCAAACATCAACAAGTTAAAAATACAGCGAGAATAAATCTCGGCAAACAGATGCATTTGTGATCTGAACTGACACAAATCAGTTTTATAACTGGTCACGAACACACATTGCAAAGTGTCAGTGTGGCTCCATGCGTAACACCCTCTGCTCTCAGGGTGAATGTGGTGTCACAATGCTCCCGAGACAAGCACAGAAATCCAGGCTGACATTCCAGTAAAGTACTCAGGGAGCGCTGCACTGCCAGACAGTCAGTACTGAGGGAAAGCTGCACTGTCAGAGAGTCAGTACTGAGGGAGTATTGCTCTGTCAGAGTGGGTCAGTACTGAGGGAGTACTGCACTGCTAGACAGTCAATACTGAGGGAGTGCTGCACTGCTAGACAGTCAGTACTGAGGGAGTGCTGCACTGCTAGACAGTCAGTACTGAGGGAAAGCTGCACTGTCAGAGAGTCAGTACTGAGGGAGTATTGCTCTGTCAGAGTGGGTCAGTACTGAGGGAGTACTGCACTGCTAGACAGTCAATACTGAGGGAGTGCTGCACTGCTAGACAGTCAGTACTGAGGGAGTGCTGCACTGCTAGACAGTCAGTACTGAGGGAAAGCTGCACTGTCAGAGAGTCAGTACTGAGGGAGTGCTGCACTGCTAGACAGTCAATACTGAGGGAGTGCTGCACTGCCAGACAGTCAGTACTGAGGGAGTACTGCACTGCGAGACAGTCAATACTGAGGGAGTGCTGCACTGTCAGACAGTCAGTACTGAGGGAAAGCTGCACTGTCAGAGAGTCAGTACTGAGGGAGTATTGCACTGTTAGAGGGTCAGTACCGAGAGAGTGCTACACTGTCAGAGGATCAGTACTGAGGGAGTGCTACACTGTCAGAGGGTCAGTATTGAGGGAGTGCTGCACTGTCAGAGGGTCAGTACTGAGGGCGTGCTGCACTGTCAGAGGGTCAGTACTGAGGGCGTGCTGCACTGCTAGACAGTCAATACTGAGGGAGTGCTGCACTGCCAGACAGTCAGTACTGAGGGAAAGCTGCACTGTCAGAGAGTCAGTACTGAGGGAGTATTGCACTGTTAGAGGGTCAGTACCGAGAGAGTGCTACACTGTCAGAGGATCAGTACTGAGGGAGGGCTACACTGTCAGAGGGTCAGTACTGAGGGAGTGCTGCACTGTCAGAGGGTCAGTACTGAGGGCGTGCTGCACTGTCAGAGGGTCAGTACTGAGGGCGTGCTGCACTGCTAGACAGTCAATACTGAGGGAGTGCTGCACTGCCAGACAGTCAGTACTGAGGGAGTGCTGCACTGTCAGAGAGTCAGTACTGAGGGTGTACTGCACTGCTAGACAGTCAATACTGAGGGAGCGCTGCACTGCCAGAGAGTCAGTACTGAGGGAGTATTGCACTGTTAGAGGGTCAGTACCGAGAGAGTGCTACACTGTCAGAGGATCAGTACTGAGGGAGTGCTACACTGTCAGAGGGTCAGTATTGAGGGAGTGCTGCACTGTCAGAGGGTCAGTACTGAGGGAGTGCTGCACTGTCAGAGGGTCAATACTGAGGGAGTGCTGCACTGCCAGACAGTCAGTACTGAGGGAGTGCCAGACAGTCAGGACTGAGGGAGTGCAGCACTGCCAGAGAGTCAGTACTGAGGGAGTGCTGCACTGTCAGAGGGTCAGTACTGAGGGAGTGCTGCACTGTCAGAGAGTCAGTACTGAGGGAGTGCTGCACTGTCAGAGGGTCAATACTGAGGGAGTTCTGCACTGCCAGACAGTCAGTACTGAGGGAGTGCCAGACAGTCAGTACTAGGGAGTGCAGCACTGTCAGCGAATCAGTGCTGAGGGAGTATTACACTGTCAGAGGGCTAGTGCTGAGGGAGTGCTGCACTGTCAGAGCGTTAGTACTGAGGGAGTGCTGCACTGTCAGAGGGTTAGTATTGAGGGAGGGCTGCACTGTCAGAGGGTCAGTGCTGAGGGAGTGCTGCACTGTCAGAGGGTTAATACTGAGGGAGGGCTGCACTGTCAGAGGGTTAATACTGAGGGAGGGCTGCACTGTCAGAGGGTTAGTACTGAGGGAGTGCTGCACTGTCAGAGGGTTAATACTGAGGGAGGGCTGCACTGTCAGTGGGTTAATACTGAGGGAGGGCTGCACTGTCAGAGGGTTAGTACTGAGGGAGGGCTGCACTGTCAGAGGGTCAGTGCTGAGGGAGTGCTGCACTGTCAGAGGGTCAGTACTGAGGGGGTGCTGCACTGTCAGAGGGCTAGTGCTGAGGGAGTGCTGCACTGTCAGAGGGTCAGTACTGAGGGAGCGCTACATTGTCAGAGGGTTAATACTGAGGGAGGGCTGCACTGTCAGGGGGTTAGTACTGAGGGAGTGCTGCACTGTCAGAGGATTAATACTGAGGGAGGGCTGCACAGTCAGTGGGTTAATACTGAGGGAGGGCTGCACTGTCATAGGGTTAATACTGAGGGAGGGCTGCACTGTCAGAGGGTTAATACTGAGGGAGGGCTGCACTGTCAGAGTGTTAATACTGAGGGAGTGCTGCTGTCAGAGGGTCAGTACTGAGGGAGTGCTGCACTGTCAGAGGGTTAATACTGAGGGAGGGCTGCACTGTCGGAGGGTTAATGCTGAGGGAGTGCTGCACTGTCAGAGGGTCAGTGCTGAGGGAGTGTTGCACTGTCAGAGGGTTAATACAGAGGGAGTGCTGCACTGTCAGAGGGTCAGTGTTGAGGGAGTGTTGCACTGTCAGAGGGTTAATACTGAGGGAGGGCTGCACTGTCAGAGGGTTAGTACTGAGGGAGTGCTGCACTGTCAGAGGGTTAATACTGAGGGAGGGCTGCACAGAGGTTTAATGCTGAGGGAGTGCTGCACTGTCAGAGGGTCAGTGCTGAGGGAGCGCTGCACTGTCGGAGGGTCAGTGCTGAGGCTGCACTGTCAGACGGTCAGTACTGAGGGAGTGTTGCACTGTCAGAGGGTCAGTACTGAGGGAGAGCTGCACTGTCAGAGGGTCAGTACTGAGGGAGTGCTGCACTGTCAGACGGTCAGTACTGAGGGAGTGCTGCACTGTCAGAGGGTCAATACTGAGGCTGCACTGTCAGACGGTCAGTACTGAGGGAGTGCTGCACTGTCAGAGGGTCGGTGCTGAGGGAGTGCTGCACTGTCAGAGGGTCAGTACTGAGGGAGTGCTGCACTGTCAGAGAGTCAGTACTGAGGGAATGCTGCACTGTCAGAGGGTCAGTGCTGAGGGAGTGCTGCACTGTCAGAGGGTCAGTACTGAGGGAGTGCTGCACTGTCAGAGGGTCAGTGCTGAGGGAGTGCTGCACTGTCGGAGGGTCAGTGCTGAGGGAGTGCTGCACTGTCAGAGGGTTAGTACTGAGGGAGTGCCGCACTGTCAGAGGGTCAGTACTGAGGGAGGGCTGCACTGTCAGAGGGTCAGTGCTGAGGGAGTGTTGCACTGTCGGAGGGTCAGTACTGAGGGAGTGCTGCACTGTCAGAGTGTCAGTACTGAGGGAGTGCTGCACTGTCAGAGAGTCAGTACTGAGGGAATGCTGCACTGTCAGAGGGTCAGTGCTGAGGGAGTGCTGCACTGTCAGAGGGTCAGTACTGAGGGAGTGCTGCACTGTCAGAGGGTCAGTGCTGAGGGAGTGCTGCACTGTCGGAGGGTCAGTGCTGAGGGAGTGCTGCACTGTCAGAGGGTTAGTACTGAGGGAGTGCCGCACTGTCAGAGTGTCAGTACTGAGGGAGGGCTGCACTGTCAGAGGGTCAGTGCTGAGGGAGTGTTGCACTGTCGGAGGGTCAGTACTGAGGGAGTGCTGCACTGTCAGAGTGTCAGTACTGAGGGAGTGCTGCACTGTCAGAGGGTCAGTACTGAGGGAGTGCTGCACTGTCAGAGAGTCAGTACTGAGGGAGTGCTGCACTGTCAGAGGGTCAGTACTGAGGGAGTGCTGCACTGTCAGAGGGTCAGTACTGAGGGAGTGCTGCACTGTCAGAGGGTCAGTACTGAGGGAGTGCTGCACTGTCAGAGGGTCAGTACTGAGGGAGTGCTGCACTGTCAGAGGGTCAGTACTGAGGGAGTGCTACACTGTCGGAGGGTCAGTACTGAGGGAGTGCTGCACTGTCAGAGGGTCAGTACTGAGGGAGTGCTGCACTATCAGAGTGTCAGTACTGAGGGAGTGCTGCACTGTCAGAGGGTCAGTGCTGAGGGTGTCTTACTAGTGCCTTCTCAAGGGCAATTAAGGATGGGTGATAAATGGTGGCCTAGCCATTGATGCCCACATCCTGTGAAAGAATTTGAAAATCTATAAAATGAAAATATATATATCTGTCCATTTTTCTGTTAAGGGAGAAGAGACCACGAATATGTAATGAGATATTCAAAACGAGATTGTGGACAGACAACATTGCACCTTTCTGTGTATATTCAGAATTCGCCAGATTTATCTCTCTAAAACTGGTGACAAAGAATCATTGACCTGCAAAGATCTCTCCAAGAATGTGCACTGAATTCTAAAATGTGTGAAAATCCTTTTATTTCTGATAGAACTGGACTTCAAAGCCCCTCAGTGTAATTAACTTCTTTGCTTGATGAAACAATTACTCCTTGAAAATTCACATAGCAGCCGTTTTTGTGCTTCTTGTGTACAGATACACACACAAACACACGTGCGTACATGTATACAAACACATACACATATGCACATACACAAACACACGCATGCACATGTACATACACACAAACACACACACATGCATAAAAATGTATGCACACACTTAAACATGCACGCACGCACGCACACACACACAGAACACAGACACATGGAAGATGAGAAAAGCTTGCCTGAACCAGTGGTGCCTGTGGTGATATGCATCACTGTAGATACACAAGGGGTTAATGTAAGTAGACGTAGACTAGCTAGACACTAGAGGGAGCACCAGAGACATGACACACAGACACTCAACCAATAGGTCAGTAAGATAGGACACGACCAATGGGTATTCACGATATACACAGAGGTGACACTACCACAGGAGGGCATTACACCAACCCATATATAAAGGACACAGCACACATGATCTTGCTCTTTCCATTGGAGACAATCAGTGAGTACAGTCACAGGGTTGATTCAATATCACACCCACCACGTGGATTGTAGCAGACTGGTTTGTCAGTCTGAGTAGCTACAGAAGGATTAACAGTAGTGGCGGCCCTGAGTAGGAGAATTGTAAATAGTTCAATAAACGCGTTGAAGTTATCTCCACGTCTGGACCTTCCTTTGTCAGAGTGCACATCAAGGAAGCCGCTTATGCTACGCCAAGACCATAACAAGACAGTGCCCTTTGGCAAACAAGACTAAGGAATATCTCGGAGTAGACAAAGAATGAGGTTAATGACGTTGCATCAAATGTTTGAGGTGTAAGGGAACAAGGCAATAACAGTATTGTGCTGGAATGGATTATGGAGAGCAGTTATGGTGAAATTAAACATGGATTTCTCATACATTGGCTAACTTTGTGATGGTAAATCTTCTTATTGTTGTATTCTGTCTCAACTTACCCATTTCCACTGGAAAGGTGCATGGCAATTATAGAGTGAATTTTATCTGTAATTGGTTGTGTTTGACCTCCGCATGTCCAGCTCATTCTATTTCAATTCCACTCAGCTGCATGAATTCATTTCTTAGGCTCCAATTTTCAATTATGACACAACATAACCAATTTTAAAGACGTTCTTTAGCAGTGCCTAATACATTTTAAGCAGCTTGTAGCAGTATGGTGTCTGGCTGATCAGCACAAGTGTCACCTCACATCAGATTTGTTGATGAGAGCTACATAATAATCTGAACATAACCATAAACGTTGCAGAAAATAGAACACAGCAGAAAATGTAATTTTCAGATCACTGGAAATGAGAAAGCGAAGATCTGTATTGCCACTGTCCTAGAGTGGCCAGAAAGGAACAGAAACATGACACAGGGACAGGGAGAGGTATTTCGGCCCCTGAAACATGTTCACCAGTCAGTACATCATAACTGAACTGTATATATGTTTATTAAAAATGTTTAATATTAAACAAAAGCATCCAAAACAATTCACCAAAAATACACAATTGAAGAAAGAGCAAACAGACAAAATCACGTGTTAACTTTAACCCCACCCCCTAAAAAACAAAACAAACCCCCCCCCAACAGCTGTTGGTGACTAGCTCCTTAAAAAAGGAAATGAATGGCTGCCATTTTATGTAGAACCCTTCTACCGATGCTCTAACGGTGTACTTAACCTTCTCGAAATACATGAGATCACCCAACAAAGCCGAGGTGTTAGATGGAGTCGGAGACCTCCACCCAAGCAGAACTTGTCTCTGGGCTATCAACGAGATGAAGGCGAGGACGGCTGCCTCCACCCGACTGAATCAGTGGGAAGTCTGTCACCCCAAATAAGGCCACCAGCTGATGTGGATCCAAATCTACATTTAGTATCTCTGACATGTTGTTTACGAAAGGGGCCCAGATGCTTAGCAACTTGGGACAAGACCAGAACATATATGTGTGGTTAGCCGGCCCCCGAGAGCAGTGCTCACTTTTATCCTCCAAGCCAGGGAAGAATCGCTCATCCATGCTTTAGTCAGATTGCTCTTTGCACCACCTTGAATTTAATCAAACTTAGCCCATGACCGTGAAGGGCTTCACTCCATACCTCACCATCCGGAATGGGACCCAATTCACCCTCCCATCTCGTTCTCACCTCACTCAAAGAGCTGACTCTGCTGAGAGGGTATAGCGATAGTTGCATGAAATAGACCCGGCCAAAGACAAAATTCTCTTCAACAGGTAAGAGGGTGGCGCCAAGGGAAAGCGGGGGGGGGGGGGGGGGGGGGGGGGGGGGGGAGCCTTGCACGGAAAATCGGGAATGTGAAAATGCCTGAAAAGACTGGAAGCAGGCAGTTGGAATTTCTCCGCCAATTCCTTTAAAGCAGTGTTCTTCAAACTCGAGGGTGCGACCCGCGCGGGTGGGTCGCGGGTGGGTGTCAGGAGGGTCGCGGAGCTGTCCTTCGCGCGCTCCTGATCGCGCAAATCCCCGCGCAGCAGCCTGCTTTTAATAATGCCGGCTGCAAGCGGCCTTTAAAATGGCTGTGAACATGTAAAAAAAATGTGGCCGCATTGCGCACGATCGTTGGCGCGCATGCGCAAAACTATGCACATGCGCGCCAATGATCGGGCACGCATGCGCAGTGCTGCCGCTATTTTTTTAAACGGTTGCAGCTTTTTGTTTCAAGTTGGGGGGGGTTTTATTCATTTATTTTATGCATTCAAGTTTTCTTTTTTTAATATATTTTATTCATTTTTTTTACAAGCTCGGGGGGGGAGTTTATTCATTTATTTTATTCATTTAATTTTTATTTTTATCATTTAATTTTTTTACAAGTTCGGGAGTGTTTTATATGATAAAATTGCACAGGAAAAAAATGCAGAACTTTGGACAGATGGAGACTCCATACTTTCCGACACAGGAAGGCTTCACCTTCATCCAACAGGTTCCATTGGAGGAGCGCGTACGAGGGCCAAAGGGACCAAAAACCATTTCCTCCATTTTTATCAGCAGCAAACAAGGTAAGAGAAAATGGTGGGTCACTCAGGTCGGCCGGCGTGAGTCGCGAAGGTCAGCTGGCGTGGGTCGCGAAGGTCGGCCGGCATGGGTCACGAAGGTTGGCCGACGTGGGTCGCGAAGGTCGGCCGTGTTGGGTCCCGAAGGTCGGCCGGGTTGGGTCCCGAAGGTTGACTGGTTGGTAAAAATGGGTCCCCGGAAAAAAAGTTTGAAGAACATTGCTTTAAACTAACAAACCTCCCCCACGAGCAGATGTTTAAACTCTTACAGTCAGCAAATACTCTCGACCATTTCACTGGGCCATTCAACCCCCAAAAATTCCAGGTGACCAAACAAATAGGGGGTCTCCCACCCCCCCGTTCCCCCCCTCCCCAATCCACAGTCAGCCATTTCCACCAAGAGAGATGACCAAAGAAATAGGTAAAAGGTACAGCAAACAGGCCCACCCAAGATGGCCACCAAATCAAATCAAAAGACTGAACAAAGAAAAATCTACACACGTCGTCAGCAAACTTTCCCCCCCCTGCACCCCCTCTACGCAATCGTAATTGAATACTATTACACCCAAATACACATACAAATAGAGGCAAGGAAAACACAAACAGCTAAAATCTACTTCTAACAAACCTAAGCAACACAAGAATTCTGAAAAACGGCATCCAGATCTCTTCCTGCACTGAGGAGCTCGGCTCATTGGAGCTTCTCAATGCAGGGTGTGTGGCTTAAGTGCGGCCTCGTGCCGGGAATGACCCCGCAATCCCGCCCAGAACGGACTTTGTTTTTTTTTGGTTAGATCGTGCCCAGTGTCTGGGATCTTCCAGCCCTACCGTGGGGGATGCAAAGTGCCAGTCAAAAATCCATTGCGTTTTGGCGGGATGGGACAATCGAGGTGGTGGGCAGGGCCGTTTCCACTGGCTGGAGGGTTGATAACCAGAGGGAAAAGCTTTAAGATATTGGACAGAAGGGAGATCAGGAGAGTTCTTCTTTTTACGCAACGAGTTGTTGTGATCTGGAAGGCACTGCCTGAAAGGACGGTGGAAGCAGATTCAATAATAACTTTCAAAAGGAAGTTGAATAAATTGTTGAAGGACGGTGATGAAAGTGGTGTTGGGGTGTTGGCGGGGTGCGTGTTTGGAAATAAGTGGGCTTAGTTGCGCAGTTTTTTGAAAGAGCCTAAACAGCCACAATGGGCTGAATGGTATAACATTTCTCTTCTGATGGCATTCCTGCAATTCCCCTTCTCTGCTGCCTCTATTTCTTTTTTAAGAAACCTGGTGGAGGTGACGGGTGGCTGGAGAGCCAGTGAGAGCCCCTCAGCACATTTCTCGAGAAGGCCACCACATCTTGCTCCACCCAGGTACTTGACTATCTGTGGACCTTCCCTGGGAGAAAGGACCCCAGTGGTGGAAGTCCCACCCATTGAGGGCTGCCAGCCAATCTGTGTCTGCGTGGCTTTCCTCCGGGTGCTCCGGTTTCCTCCCACAGTCTGAAGACGTGCAGGTTAGGTGAATTGGCCTTGCTAAATTGCCCTTAGTATCCATAAAAGGTTAGGAAGGATTATTGGGTTAAGGGGATAGGGTGGAAGTGAGGGCTTGAAGTGGGTCGGTGCGGACTCGATGGGCCGATTGGCCTCCTTCTGCACTGTATGTTCAATATGTAATCCACCTGCCACTGGGATAATGCCAGCAGTGACGGGATACGGTCCTTGAGAACCTCGATTAACTATTGGGCGGGAAGGTCATCTGTGGACCTAATCAGGGTGGAGCTGGGAAGGTGGTGGGAACGCTGCCCAATTGTCCACCTGTTGGGACATAAACTGAAGCTCCTGCAACATCAGTGAGCAGACCCAGACTGGTGCTGCCACTCAGTGGATTCCTAAGGAACTACAGTTATTGAACATATCTGCCTCTGCTTTATTAATTTTAAATGTCCTGAGACTTGATTTTGAATCTGGGTTTAGGAATGTGCAGCCTGGATCACTTCTGGATCTTGTCCCTCCATGGTATCTGTGCTGGTCATGCTTACTTAGAAGAGGCTTACTGTTTGAGCTGGGGGGGGGGGGGGGGGGGGGGGGGGGCGCCGGTAGTAGCTGGGAACATCACTCAGGGCATTACTCCCAATTTTATACCCCTGCCTCCCTGGCAACTCACCTCTGGGCAAGGTTCCTCCCATAATTATACCACAAAAGTGCTCTCCCATTGCTACTCCTTCATCAGTCCAAAACAAATTCCAGAATTCCCCCCCCCCCACTTTAAGTTTTATGAATGGGAGCACCTTTTCTTTGTCGTTCTATGTACATTATCTGAATGGCCTTGTACATATCTTGTACACCTCTATCAAATCGTCCCTCAATTTTCTTTGATTCAAAGAGAATGGCCCCCATTTCTTCATCCTAATCTTGGAGCTACATCTCTTCCTCGCCTTCTCAACAACCCTCATTTGCCCGAAAGTGTGGTGACCAGACCTGGGCAGAGTACCCGAGTCGGGGCCTAACCAGAGCTTTATAAAGATTCAGCATACGTCTATTGATGAGCCCAAGATTCTATATGCTGTGTTAACCACTTTCTCAAGATGTCCAGTCACTCTCAACGATCGATGTGCTTGAACCCCCAGATCACTCTGTCCCTGTACATTTTTTAGAGAAGTGCTACTGGATGTTGGTGTATAAGGCGACTTTTGCTGCCTCGAAAAATCTCCCCAAAAATGTGGTCAACTTCTTTGTTGAGGATGAGAATGAAGCACTAACAGGGGTGTGGATGGCCGTCATTTTGAAATGTTATCGACCTCCAATGCAAAGAGTGGGAATGTGTCCTGTACATCCTCACAACACAGCCCATATCGCTTGTCCCATATCGCCTGTTTGATCCCTGGCGCCCCGTTAGAATATATTGGTAAGTAAAACAAGAGTTTGTAGGGTGAAGGATTGAAGCTGACTACTAAAGTGAATGTAGCACGTCCTGGCTGATCGGGGGGTCGACTTACACACTGAGTGTTTGCAAAAACATGAATTTTGGGGGCCGGAAAGATCGAGTTATCTTTGACGCTGGGTAAATTTATGATCTGCGTTTATGATATATAGTGGCCTCTCCCTATCTTTGCTGTAATATCTCACTCCTCTCTGCATTAAATTTGATCTGCTACTTGCCTGGTGATTTTGCTGGCCTATCTATGTCCTGTTCCTGGTAGCATGGTGGCACAGTGGTTAGCACTGCTGCCTCACGGCGCTGAGGTGCCAGGTTCGATCCCGGCTCTGGATCACTGTCCATGTGGAGTTTGCAGGGCAGGTGGATTGGACATGCTAAAAATTGCCCCTTAACTGGAAAAAATGAATTGGGTACTCTAAATTTAAAAAAAAAGTCTCTGTCCTGTTCCTGGTGATGTTGTACTATGCCTTTAAGGATACCAGCATGACATAACCAGAAAGGATGTGTGTCATGTGATCCAGGCTTAGTTTCACTTTTGCTTTTGAGCAGAGCGCACCCACACATCTCTGCAGTGATGTCTACAAACTTTCTATCTATGTATATATGTTCCCATGTACCTATTCTCAATAAATGAATCCAGAATGTGTTTGCACAGTCCTTGAGGGTAGTTGGTGTTTATATCATTATAATAACACAACATGGTGGTAGTCAGACACATGGCAGCAAGATTAAGTAGAGGTACGACATGGCAAACAGTCTCTGGTCATGCTACATGGCATGAGGCTCCGTCGATGTCCTGATCAGACCATAATGGAGCAACAGCATTGGCAATGTTGGGACTGCAGTGTGGTGACTACACTGAGTACAACAGAGACTACTACAGAGTATCTTGAGATTGTGCTCAAATAAGCAGACTAGTCCCTCGTGGCGAGATTGTAGCATGTAGCCTGTCAGTTCAGTCGAGGGAACCAGTACCGGGTTAGCTCAGTCGGGAAAGGTGAGTGACCAGAGCGTGGGCCGGATCGATAGGGAAGGAGGGAGAGTCACACAAAAAGACCCAAAATAAACTGTCATAAAAACCGGCCGGGAGAAGGTTACGATTATAATGAGCGGAGCTTTGGAAAAGCAAGTGAAAGCGGCTACAGTGACACTCATCTCAGATAAAATAGGAGGAGGAAGGTCAAAGGGATATTGTCAGAATAAAATTCCCCAGTTTGAACTGCGGCATGCAGCTAATCTACCATCCAAATTCAGGAAATTAAGCAACGCGCAGAGCTGTGGTAACTTGATCCAAGTGTGTCTGAAACCAGAGAAGCAAGCCATAAAAATTCACCCAGCATTCGGGAGTGAAGGTCTGCGCAGGCTGAACATGTCAGGATTAACTGTAGAGCAGCTAAAGCACTCCCAAACCATATGGACTACATTGGGAGACCAGTTCAGAATCAGGTTAATCTTCCGTATTCATTGACTAGAATTCATCTCATTTCAACACAAGCTTAGAGAACCTATACACCACTTTATCAGCTGATGCAGATGGATTTGTGCTGTGATTTTGCAAACGCAAAACTAGCGGACAGAATTGCTGAGCTGATGATCACGTCCACTCACGTGGAAATGTTCCAGAAAGGTCTGCTAGACAAACTTCAAAAGTCTAGCATTGAAGAGCTTCTCAAGGATGGATGCAAGTACGACTTGACCTTTGCAGGTCAACAAAGCTTACAGGTCCTAAGTACAACCCCAATTTGTGATGCATTCACTAGAATATCCAAATCTGGCAAGACATGTGGAAGGTGTGCATGTAGAAGGCCATACCTTCCACATGTCTTGCTTTGCAGAAATGATGAAACATGCGACAGACATGGCCATTGGCAGTGGCAGTGCACTGGGGCAAAGGCTGATGCAGCTACAAAGAGCCTCGCATTGATTCAAACAGATTGTACACAACGGCTGGCTTCAAGCAATGAGAATGACCATCCGCTATCCCATCAGAAACATGTACATGAGGTGACAAACCAGAATATGACAATGATGTGCACGACGAGATGAAGAGTGGTCAACACATGATTCACGCTGTCAATCTCGGGGAAAACAGATACCGTCACACTCTCTGAAGTGTTTGCCGCGATTCAAATTATTGTTACTTAGAAAGCTGGTAACAACTCATTATTGTCCAAGATGGATGCAAAGATTCCAGTATGATGGCCTGCAAATTTTAAAAATTACTCCCTGGGTGACGCCTAGCTGGTCCTGGTAAGGCCAAAATTATCTCATATGTTCATAGACAAGCTGAATTGATTACATGGAGTTCCTACCCGTCCTTGAACGAAAATTGAACCTGACCTCTTTCACACCCATGGCACTGACTTCATCATCATCTTCAACTACTTTGCCAGATTACCCATTATTCAACAGTTGTACATCAAGCACAACTGTCGTGCATACTAAGTGCTATTTTCAGTTTATTTTGTGTGCTGAAAGAGACCATCACGGATAACAGTCCGCAAATTATTGCTAAGACATTTCAGGATATTTGAGAGAAGTGGAATATTGATCATACTACTTCTTCTCCTTATTGTCCCAGATCTAATGGCCGAGCTAAATGTGTCATTTGCACGGTGAAATTCCTAATTACCCAACTTTTACAGACCAAACAAGAACTACAGATTACAATGTTACATCTTCAACTATTCCTTCACTGGCAGAGCTCATGTTTAGCAGATATTTGCATAAAAGTGTACCTACTCATACCCATTCAATTATCTCAGGAAGTTGAAACTTTTAAAACTGCAAAGGAAGAAGACCAGCATGCACGATAAAAATGCAGGTGCAGAATTGCCAAGTTTACAATTGGGACAAGTTTGCATCTAGGATCCCACCGATGGGACAGGGCAACTAGCCGAGGGGGCAAGAAATTACTCAGAACCAAGGCCCTATGAAGCCATTACACGCAAAGATACAATGGTGAATTAAGGACAAATCAGATCCATTCCAGCTCCTGAATCACCATGCGGTCCTATTGCAAGCAGGACAAGATCCCAAATCCAACCAGAAATTACATTCAAGAATTACAAATCCACAGAGCGCTGTGAGCAATCAAAGAAACATAAAATTATCATTATAAGATCTGGGTATGCCAGCAGGTTAGCTCTATGCTTTAGAGACTTATAGATCTAGCAGCCCTATATGCTCATGTATTGGTAACTAACCATGAACATATATTGTAAATTGTTACACTTGTTTGGAAGGGGAGGCAAAGTTTCATTGAAAAGAAAGGGGGATGTCGCAATATACATATAAGGGATATTAACATGATAGCATTGGAAGGGAAGCACGCCATATGATTCAGTCTTAGTTTCACTTTTGCTTTTGAGCAGAGCACACCCACACAGCTATGCTGCCGGTGCCTTTAAGCTTTCTGCCCATGTATAAATGTTCAGATGTGCCTAGTCTCAATAAATGAACCCAGAACGTGTTTACACAATTCCTTATGAGTGATTGGTGTCTACATCATGATTTGTGCCATCCTCACTATTTGTCACTCCTCCAAGTATCATTGGCAGATTTTGAAATTCTACTCTGTTCCGATATTCAAGTTGGTTATATATAAAAGAAATAGCAGTGGTCCTAACACTGACCCTTGGAGAACACTCGTGTCTAAAATCCTCTGGTCTGAAAAATAACCATGACTCGCTGTTTTCTGTCCTTGACCCAATTTTTTTATCCACGCTGATATTGACCCTCGTGTTCCATGAGACTCAATCTTGCTGTCCAGCCTTTTATTGATTTCTACATGACTGGAAGTCTGTGGAATTTTTATAAACCGAGAGGACAGTCTCAGATTCAAAATGGTTGCGAATCCTTAGTCTGAACAACATTCAATACAGATTTAACATAGGAGCCTGGATTCTCTGAAATCCCGGCCAAGTGTTGACGGTGGCGTAAACACCGGAGTATTGTACACGGCCGTCAACGGGCCTCCTGGCCCACCGATTCACCGGTCTTCAGGGGGTTAGCATGGCGCTGGAGTGCTGGGCACTGCTCCAGCACCGAAAGGCAGCCCTGCACAGCCAGCACGGGACTGCGCATGCGCGCGACGGCCATCTCCACGCTGGCGCATGTGCGTGGTTGCCGTCTCCGCGCCGGCACAGAGCAACATGTCGGGGACATTGCAGTGGGCCTGGCGGAAGGAGGTCGACCCCTCCAGATCGTGACCGCCCACCGATCGGAAGCCCCTGATCGTGGGCCTGGACCCGTGGAGGCCACCCCCCGGAGTCAGATCCCCCCCCCCCCACCCCCAACCAGGACGGCTACCGCTGCTGTGGGTCCGACCTCCCGCCAGGTGGTACCAGGTTGGAACCTCGCCGACGGAACTCAGCGGGGTTTCAGCCCGTTGCCCACGGAGAACCGCCGCGAGGGCCTATTTCAGAGGCCCCCGACCGGCGCTGTGGCGACCGCGATTGGCACCGATTCTCCGGTTAGATTTAAAACGTTGCAATTTAAAAAAACTTTTCCTTTTCGTTTTGTCTCTCTTTCTTTCCCTCTCTTCATTGCTCTTTCTGTCCCTGATTTGTCACTAATTTACCCAATTTTCATCTACGACATTCTTTGGTTTCTCCCTAGTCCTTAAATCTCATTGACTAAGCAGATAGACTGTTAGCCCTGTCACACACTGAGCAATGCCATTGCTTCACTTTACTTGCCGTTATCACCTCAAACACAACAGCGGTTTACAGCACAAAACATTTTCAAACTGAAAGAATCAGAAAAAAAATCGAACAAGACACCAGGAGATGCTACACTTTAGACTTTTTAGCATTGATGTACTTGTTGTTCAGATGCCAGGAAACTGTGTCTTTAAGCTGATTTCGAAAATATACATATATATTTCTGTGATGTGGGCGTCAATGGCTAGAGAAGCATTTCTTTTCCATCTCTAATTTCCCTTGAGAAGGTGGTGGTGAGTTGCCTTCTTGAACCACTGCTGTCCATATGGTGTAGATACACCCACAGTGCTGTTAGAGAGGGAGGTGCAGGATTGTGACCCAGTGACAATGAAGGAATGATGATGTATTTCCAAGTCAGGTTGGTAAGTGACTTTGAGGAGAACTTGCAGGTGGTAGGGTTCCCATGAGTTTACCACCTTTGTCTTCTAGATGGTAGTGGTTGTGGGTTTGAAAGGTGCTGTTGAAGGAACTTTGATGAGTTCCTGCTGTGCATCCACTGTTGCTGCCACTGTTCATCAGTGGTGGAGAGAGTGAATGTATAAGGTGGTGGATGGGCTGCCAATCAAGTGGTCTGCTTTGTCCTGGATGGTGTTGAGCTTCTTAAGTATTGTTGGAATTGCACTCATCCAGGCAAGAGGAGAACATTCCATCACACTCTTGACTTTTACCTTGTAAATGGTGGACAGTCTTTGGGGAGTCAGGAAGTGAGTTACCCGCCACAGAAATCCCAGCGTTTAACCCGCTCTTGTAGCCACAGCATGTATATGGCTAGTCCAGTTCAGTTTCTGGTCAATGGTCAATGGTGGATTCAGTGATGGTAATGCCACTAATGTCACGGGGAGATGGTTAGATTCTCCCTTATTGGAGATCGTCATTGCCTGGCACTTATGTGGTGGAAATGGCCTCCTTCTGCTTCTATTTTCTATGTATGTATCTATGTGAATATTACTTGGCAATTACCAGCTCAAGCCTGGATATTGTACCAGCCTTGCTGTATTTGGACATGGACCGCTTCAATATCTGAGGATTCACAAATTGTGCTGAACATTGTGCAATCGTCCCCACTTCTGACCTTATGATGGAAGGCAGGTTATTGATGAAGCAGCTGAAGGTGGTTGTGCCTAGGACACTACCCTGAGGAACTCCTTCAGTGATGTCCTGGAGCTAAGATGATTTACCTCCAACCACCTCAACCATCTTCCTTTGCGCCAGGTATATCTCCACCCAACCAGTAGAGAGTTTTCCCCCGATTCCCATTGACTCCAGTTTTGCAGCGGCTTCTTGATGCCACATTTGGTTAAATGCTGTCTTGGTGTCAAGGGCAGTCTCACCTCACCTCTGGAATTCAGCTCTTTTGTCCATGTGTGAACCAAGGCTGTAATGAGATAGTTACCCTGACAGCACCCAAACTGAGCGTCAGTGAGCAGGTTATTGCTATGTTTGCGCTGCTTGATAGCACCGTTGATGACCCCTTCAATCACTTCACTGATGATCGAGAGTAGACTGATGGGATGGAAGTTGGCTGGGTTGGATTTGCACTGCTTTCTGTACACAAGAATACCTGGAAAATCTTCCACGTTTCTGGGTAGATGCCAATGTTGCAGCTGTACTGGAGCAGCTTGGCTAGGGGTGCGACAAGTTCTGAAGCACAAGTCTTCAGTACTATTGCTGGAATATTGTCAGGGCCCATAGCCTTTGCAGTATCCAGTGCCTTCAGCCCTCTCTTGATATCATGCGGAGTGAATTGAATTGACTGAAGACTGACATCTGTGATGCTGGGGACTGCCGGGGGAGGCCGAGATGTGTCATCCACTCAAAACGTCTGGCTGAAGATTATTGCAAATGCTTCAGACTTGTCTTTTGCACTGGACTCCTCCATCATTGAGGATCGGGATATTTATGGAGCCTCCTCCTCCAGTGAGTTGTTTAATTGTCCATCACCATTCTTGGCTGGATGTGGCAGGACTGCAGAGCTTAGATCTGATCCGTTGGTTGTGTGATTGCTTAGCTCTGTCTTAGCTCTGTCTTGCTGCTTAAGCTGTTTGGCATGCAATTAGTCCTGTGCTATATCTTCATCAGGCTGACATCTCAATTTTAGGTATGCCTGGTGCTGATCCTGGCATGCCCTCCTGTACTCTTCACTGAACCAGGGTTGATCCCCTGGCTAGGTGGTAATGGTAGAGCGGGGGATATGCCGGGCCATGAGGTTACAGATTGTGGTTGAGTGCAATTCTATTGCTGCTGGTGGCCCACAGCACTTCATGAATGCCCGGTCTTGAGTTGCTAGATCTATTCCATTTAGCACAGTGGTAGTGCCACACAACATGATGGATGGCATCCTCAATGTGAAGACAGGACTTTGTCTCCACAATGACTGTGCGGTGGTGACTTCTACCGATACTGTCATGGACAGATGTATCTGTAGCAGGTAGGTTGGTGAGGATGAGATCTAGTGTGTTTTTCCCTCTTTTAGTTCCCTCACCACCTGCTGCAGTCAAAACCAGGCAGCCATGTCCTTTAAGACCCAGCTGGTGGTATGACTGAGCTACTTTTAGTGATGGACAGTGAAGTCCCCCATCCAGAGTATATTCTGCATCCTTTTCACCCTCAGTGCTTCTTCCAGATGTACGTACGGAGCACTTTGCCGAGTCGACAGGGCTGGGTTTGCCTTTAACGTTTCCGGTGCCTAAATTGGTGCTGGGTGGGCCGTCCAGTTTCATTCCTTTGTGTTGCCTTTTCTGTAGGCATTTCAGAGTTAACCTGAAGTTATATGTAGGCCAGACCAGGGAAAAGATGGCAGATTTCCTGAAGGGAATTAGTGAAGCAACAATCTGTTAAATTAATCTCAATCCTGAGACTAGTTTTCACTTCCTGCTTTATTAATTGAATTTAAACTTCAGCTGCTGTGGTGGGCTTGAACCTGTGTCCCCACAACATTAGTCTGGGCCTCTGGATTACTAGTCCAGTGATATTACCCCCATGCCATTGTCACCCCTTGAAGAGTAAAGGAGTGTTGTACCCTCAGTGGTGCCAAGTTGCAATGAGACTTTGAACCAAGACCCAGGTGCCCCTTCGATCAGTCTGAATTCTGCCTGGTGTAGTTGCCACTATTCATCCCTCAACCAAGATCCTGAAGTAGGAGAGGATCTGGTCATTATCAGATTAATGTTGGTGGCATCTTGCTGTGCGCAAATTTCCTGATGTGCTTTTCACAGCAGTGGCTCCACTGGAAAGTGCTTGGAATCTCCTGAGGGTAGAAACGGCGCTACATCAATGCAAGCCTTTCTACCTGCATTTAACTACCCCGTGGGATTTGAACGAATTCATCAGAACGCCAATTACAAATTGGTTGAGGTTTTGGGTTATTTCACAAATTGGAGGAATATTTGGCGCTTGGGACCGAATTGGCAGAGGGCTTCCCAGGAACCCGTCCACGCGCGAGGGGCCGAACGGCCGCTGCAAGATTGTGAGTCAATGAAAAATTGAACTTAAGTTTGTCAGGATCATTAACATTTGCTCCATGGTCTACCCCGCAGAATAAAACAGGTGCTTGGATGCTGACAGAATGCAGACCCTTTAATGTTAATCATTGCAGATTGTGTAGTGTGTGCCTGGAAAGGGGTAGCATTTACCCTGAACACACACAGGAGCAGCTGGCATTCTGCTGCTTTTGGAGTTCTTGTGCCGCCTGTTTGCTGATATTTTTCCGTGTGTCTGGCGGTGCTGAAATTACGTCGAGCTTTGTGTTGGGGAGAACAGGCGGAGGTTGAACCTGTCAAAGAGCCAGCCACCACTCCCCCTTTTTAATATAGAGAAATATATCTAAATATCCATATATATATATATAGAAGCACAGGAGAGTGTGAATGGGATAATGTGACAGAGATAAACCCAGGCAGCTCCCCCGCTTCCTGCACCAGCTCTGTCCAGGCACACAGACCTTCTTCAAAGGCAACGCAAGAGATTGAAAGCTCTGGATTTGGGTTTTATTCACTCTTCCACCCGGATCTCTGCAAATCCCACAGATCTCCCCCCCCCCCCCCCCCCCTCCCCTCTACTGCAACTAAACCGACTGGGGCACCGAAAGGTAAATCATCAATTATTTTTCTGAAAGTTCCAAGCGCATTTTGTACAGATGCAGTGAAATACCCTGAGCTTAGGATGTTATCAATGTGTAAAAAAAAAATAACAGGTATTGTGTATAACAAGAATGCGGATTCCTAGCAGAGTGTGCACGCAGTCATGGCAGAGAATTGAAAGATGTGATGGGGGGGAGAGTGGGGGGGGTTGTGAAAAATGAAAATTGTCGCGGTAAAAGAGAGGACGAATATTCATTCAGGAGAAAAAATTAAATTCACATTTATGCCGTGTCTGTATTTGATATTTTACTGCCCCCCCCCCCCCCCCCCCTCAACCTTTCATCTCTCTGGGTTGGTGCAACAGGCGAGACTCTGCACCAGGGGGCACTGCAGAGCTGTTTGCGTGTGGAGGCATCACAATGCCAATATTTCCAAAGCCCCTTGGATGCTCCAGACTTGTTCCTGGAAGAAACTTACGCGTTTTTAGGAGAAACCCGGTTTGCAGACAAGCAGCATTTCTTCACAACTCCCTCCCAAGGAAGCCACTTTCCTTTTGTGATAATTATTGCTTGAATAAGTTAAGGTTTCAGTTGTCACCCACAGTATTGGCTTTCTACTGTGCGTTTACAAAATACATATAATGCATATATATATAGCATTCCTTCACCCAGTAAGATATGAAATGCAATAGTTCATCAGCCATTTAATGGCAGACAAAGATTTGTGAAAAAAGATTTGAAGAGGTTTTAATTGTTCCTGTGAGGAGTCCTTTTTTACAGGTTACAGATTCTGTCTTTTCTTTGTGGTATCAATCAGATTTTTTAAAAAAGATTTCCCATAGCTTAGTAACACATTTATGAAAAGGTGTAACGTGCGGTGAGAAATTAAATACTTTGGTTTCCATATTTGAACCCACTGAGGGTTGCTTTCTGATCCCAGCTTTATCCAGCCTCCTATTGTCTCGTAGATTGGTTCCTTTTTTGTTTCTACATTTTCTACCTGAGGGAGAGACCGAGGCAATTCTGGTGACGGGAATGAATAACTAGTCTGAATTGCAGGGTCGATCTGTCCGAATCTTAAATAGGAAATATTGCTTTATGTTCCTACAGTGACGATCGTCTGTTTTAAGAGAATGGGAAAGTAATGAGCAAATGTCCACTATTGAGAGTTTCTCAAGGCCCTAAGTGGAATCTGATGTTGTTTAAAGCTGTATCTGGTTCTGGGTACCAAGCTTAGTTCCTGAGCACCAGAACATCTTTGCTCCATTTTGTCTGTGGTTTCCTGTGCAGAGCTAACGTTCCTCTCTCAAAAGCAGTGCTTCGGAAATAAATAAGTCAATCATTAGGTCAGGTCTCGAATTTAAAGTCAGCAGCTTGGGAGTCAAAATCCCAAGTTCCGCAAACTGTTCGGAGGTGTGGATTTCTGTGTGTGACCTTTAAAATGTAACATCTGCAGAACTAATAATCTGAATTTTTTTGGACGGTGAAATTTGCCTGAAATGAGAAGAACACCTGGAAGTTCGGTGTGGTTGGGGGGGGGGGGGGGGGGGGGGTGGCGGTATGGTGGTGGTGTGGGGGGGGGGGGGGGGGGTGGCAGAGCTTGTTGCTTAAAGCAGCATTCAAAAAACTGAATTTCATTGTACTTCCCATAATTTGAGCGTCATGTTTTCGTTTTTGCTTTGGTAAAATCATTTTGAAATGAAGCAGTGCAGCACGCAAGGTCAGATGTTAACATTAAAGAATTGGATGATTGGGTAATTTGAATTCAGCAATAGTGAATTAGAAGTGGGCTCTGTCATAGCTTCAAATACCTGACAGCACTCAAAGAATTGCAATAAAGTAAAATTATTTTTTCATTTGTGTAACATGTCAGATCTGGAGAGATAACACTCGGGATGGGCTTGACTCTGGCACTGGTGCCATTTATTGCCCGTCACCTATGGTCCCCCTCACGAGGTTTGATTTCCTGGCTGATTGTAGAGCTGGGTGGCTTGTTCAGCTACCCCTGAGGGCATTAAGTCAACTGCATATTGTGGACAGGTCACTTGTGGGCCAAACAGGATGGGCAGTGGCAGGAGCGCACCCACACATTAATAAACCGGTCAGGCTTTATGATAATCCGGCAGTTTGAGGGTCATTGGTGAGGGAAGATCAGATGAACAGAGGAACGCGAGGCGGCCACTCTGCCTCTCGAGCCTGTCCCACCATCCAGTGAGATCATGGCTGCTCTGTGTCCTAACTCGATCCACCCATCCTTGCTCCCTATCCCTGAATATCTTTGTCCAGCAAAACTCGGTTGACCTTAGATTCCAAATGATTAATTGAGCTACCACCTACTTCATTTTGTGTCAGAGTTCCAATCTTCCACCAGCCTTTGTGTTCACACTGCTCTCCCGAACTCCTGGATCTGATTTTGAGGCCATGAATGCCTGTCCTGGACTTCCCCCACCAGTGAATATGTTTCTCGCCACCTTATCAATTCGTTTCAAGATCCTACAAATGTCAATCAAATCTATGTTCCAGGGAGTTACAAGCCTAGGTTATATAATCCCTCTTCATTATATCTCACCCTTGGAGCTCTGGTGAGCCTGCACACTCCTTCCAGCGACATTTCCTGATGCCTGTCCACACATTACTGAAGATTTATTGAACACGATGTCACAATTTGCCAACAAAACAGAAAATGCTGGAAATACTCAGCAGGTCAAGCAGTATTTAGACATAGACATAGAACAGTACAGCACAGAACAGGCCCTTCGGCCCTCAATGTTGTGCCGAGCCATGATCACCCGACTCCAACCCACGTATCCACCCTATACCCGTAACCCAACAACCCCCCCCCCTTAACCTTACTTTTATTAGGACACTACGGGCAATTTAGCATGGCCAATCCACCTAACCCGCACATCTTTGGACTGTGGGAGGAAACCGGAGCACCCGGAGGAAACCCACGCACACAGGGGGAGGACGTGCATACTCCACACAGACAGTGACCCAGCCGGGAATCGAACCTGGGACCCTGGAGCTGTGAAGCATTTATGCTAACCACCATGCTACCCTGCTGCCCTTAATTTATGCAGAGTTAATTTCTAAATTGTTCGAGGAGTGGCATTTGCCATTGGATTGTCACTTCGCTCTGTACTTTTCTGCACCACGGTGGAATTTTGCATACCTCGATAGGGGATCCGATCCCGGCTTCTCCGGAAACTCGGAGCGTACCTGAAAGGAAACCACTTCTTCGTAGCGTTGATCGCTGCGGGAAGATAAGCTACATCCCCTTTTTTAGGGCAGTAACTATCAGTTTCTGGCAAATGAAGAGCTGACTGTCCCAAAGTTTCTTTGTAAAGCTATGGAGCGATGATAAGTGGGTGGGGAGGGCGGGGTGGTTAAGGGAGTAGGGTGAATAAGGGAGTAGTGTGGGTGAGGGGGTAGGGTGGATAAGGGGGTTGGGTGAATGAGGTGTAGGGTGGGTAAGGTGAGTGAGAGGTAGGGTGGATAATGGGGTAATAGAAACAACAAATAGAAGCACCATGAGGCCATTTGGATGGCCGAGACTGCTCCGCCTTTCATTATGATCATGGCTGATCATCAAGTTCAATGCCCTGATCCTGCCTTCCCCCCATATCCCTTCATCGCTTTCGCCCCAAGAGCTATATCTAATTCCTTCTTGAAATTACAGAACGTTTTGCCCTCAACTACTTTCTGTAGTAGTGAATTCCACAGATTCACCACTCTCTGGGTGAATAAATTTCTCCTCATCTCAGTCCTAAAAGGGTTTACTCCTTATCCTCAAACTGTGGCCCCTAGATCTGGACTCCCCCACCATCGGGAACATTCTTTCTGAATCTACCCTGTCTAATCCTGTTAGAATTTTCAATGATATCCCCTCTCACTCTTCTAAACTCCAATGAATATAATTCTAACCGACTTAGTCTCTCCTCATATGACAGTCCCGCCATCCCAGGAATCAGCCTGGTAAACCTTTGCTGCACTCCCTCCATAGCAAGAACATCCTTCCTCAGATAAGGACACCAAAACTGCACCCAATACTCCAGGTGTGGACACACCAATTCCCTATGCAATTGCAGTAAAGCATCTCTATTCCTATACTCAAATCCTCTCGCTATGAAGGCCAACATACCATTTGCCTTCTTTACTGCCTGCTGTACTTGCGCGCTTACTTTCAGCAACTAATGCACGAGGAAACCAAGGTCTCACTGAGTACCCACCTCTCTCAATTTACACCCATTCAAATAATAATCTGCTTTCCTATTTGCGTTATCGAAGCGGATAACCTCATATTTATCCACATTATACTGCAGGGTTGGGTGAGCGAGGGGAAAGGTGGGTGAGGGTGTAAGGTGGGTGAGAGGTTAGGGTTGCTGAGGCTGCAAGGCGGATGAGAGGTTAGGGTGGCTGGGGAGGTAGGGTGTGAAAGGTTAGGCTAGCTGAGGCAGTGTGGTGGGTGAGGGTGGTAGCTGGGTTGGGTGGCGTGTTTGGATCAGGTTGGGTCGGGGAGGAGTTGGGATATCGGGGAGGGGGGGGACAGATGAGTGGTGAAGTCAAGTCAGGTTGGGTTTTGGGAAGTTGGGTGGTTAATTCTACAGGTTTCCAGGATTAGACTAGAGTTTGTCTGTCTAATATTTCCTGGGTAATTATCCAGGTAAGCATGACAGAGCTTCCAACACTAATTGAAGGTTGGAGAAATTTTCATCTGGTCTCGGGGAGCAGGAATATTGTCGATCGGAAGTTCAAACCACCAGGGCACGTCGCATGGAGTCAATGCATTGTGACATCTGAGGAATTCCTTAGCACATCTGGGGGGGGGGGGGGTCATCTGGTTTCTGTCCATCTGGACACTGGACGATTTTGGCCAATGAGTCATAGAAAAGGCCCAGAAAAGGCCCTTTGGCTCATCGAGTCTGCACCAATAATAACTACCTCAAATCTTGTGCTAATCCCACTTACCAGCACTTGTCCCATATCCCTGCATGTGATGGTGTTTCAAGTACTCATCCACAACCTTCCCAGGCCCTGCATTCCAGTTTCTCACCAGCATCCCCTCAGCATTTCCTGCCCCTCACCCTAAAACTATGCCCCTTTGTGATTAACCCCTAAACCAAGGGGAGCAGCTGTTTCCTATTTACCCTGTCCAAACCCCTCATAATCTTATACACCTAAATCAGCCTCTCAGCCTTCCCTCCTCTAAAAAAAACAATCCAAGCCTATCAAGTCTCCCCTTATAGCTCAGATGCTCCATCTCACGTAACATCCTGGTGAATCTCCTCTGTACCCCCTCTAGTGCAATCATCTCCTTCCTATAACGGGGTGACCAGAACTGCACACAGTACGCCAGCATTACTAACATTCAGTACAGCTCCTACATAACCTCCTTGCTCCTATATTCTATGCCACGACTGATAAAGGCAAGTGTTATATATTCCTTTTTAACTACCCTATTCACCTGCTCTTCAGTTACTCAAATAGCCTTCTATCACCACCCTTTGTGTCCTATTGCAAAGCTAGTTTTGGATCCACCTCGACAGGGTTCCTTGAACTCCATGTGTTTCAGTCAGTCATGGGAGACTGTCAAAGATTTTGCAAAAATCCATCTAAACTACATCAGCTGCACTTCCTTCATCCACTCACTTGGTCACTTTGTCAAAAAATTCTATCAAATTTGTTAGGCATGACCTCCCTCTGACAAAGCCATGCTGACTGTCCCGAATCAGCCCATGCCTTTCCACGTGGAAATTAATTCTCTCCTTCAGAATTTTCTCCAATTGTTTCCCTCCTACTGATATGAGACTCACCGGTCTGTAATTCCCTGGTTTATCTGTACCATCCTTCTTGTAAAGTGGAACAACATTGGCTGTTCTCCAGTCCTCTCGCACTTGCCCCATGGCCAGAGAGAAATTCAAAACTTGCTTCAGAGCCCCTGCAATTTCCTGCCTCGCCTCCCACAGCAGTCTGGGATGCAAATCATCGGGGCCTGGGAATTTGTCTATTTTTAAGTCTGTCAAATCCTCCAATCCCTCCTCACTTTCTATGTCAAACTGTTCAAGGTCCTCACAGTCCAATTTCCTGAATTATGTACCTACATCTTCCTTTTCCTGAGTGAAGACCGATGAGAGGTATTCATTTAACACCATCCTGTGGCTTCAAACGCAGATTGCCCCCTTGGTGTCTAATGGGCCCTACTCTTTGGGGTTGCGAGGATAGAGCGGGGAGCGGGTCCAGATAGAGTGCTCCTTCAGAAGGTCGGAGCAGACTTGATGGTCCGAATGGCCTCCTTTTCTGCACTGTAGGAATTCTATGGCAATAAATGTTGGCCTTGTCAGTGATGCTCACATCCTCACAAATTAATAATAAAAAAAGGCAACCATAAGCTACCTCTCGCCTCTCTGGTTTTCTGACTGATTCATGATCCACATCGTCCATTCAGTCATTACCACCTTTACACAGATTAACTGCTAACTTGTCTTCTTTATAGAACATAGAACATAGAACATGACAGCGCAGTACAGGCCCTTTGGCCCTCGATGTTGCGCCGACCTGTGAAACCCCTCTAAAGCCCATCTACACTATTCCCTTATCGTCCATATGTCTATCCAATGACTATTTGAATGCGTTTAGTGTTGGCGAGTCCACTACTGTTGCAGGCAGGGCATCCACGCCCTTACTACTCTCTGAGTAAAGAACCTACCTCTGACATCTGTCCTGTATCTATCTCCCCTCAATTTAAAGCTATGTCCCCTCGTGCTAGACATCACCATCCGAGGAAAAAGGCTCTCGCTGTCCACCCTATCAAATCCTCTGATCATCTTGTATGCCTCAATTAAGTCACCTCTTAACCTCCTTCTCTCTAACGAAAACAGCCTCAAGTCCCTCAGCCTTTCCTCATAAGTTCTTCCCTCCATACCAGGCAAAATCCTGATAAATCTCCTCTGCACCCTTTCCAATACTTCCACATCCTTCCTATAATGCGGCAACCAGAACTGCACGCAATACGCCAAATGCGGCCGCACCAGAGTTTTCTACAACTGCAACATGACCTCATGGCTCCGAAACTCAATTCCTCTACCAATAAAAGCTAACACACCGTACGCCTTCCTAACAACCCTCTCAACCTGGGTGGCAACTTTCAGGGATCTATGTACATGGACACCGAGATCTCTCTGCTCATCCACACTACCAAGAATCTTACCATTAGCCCAGTACTCTGTCTTCCTGTTATTCCTTCCAAAATGAATCACCTCACATTTTTCTGCATTAAACTCCATTTGCCACATGTCAGCCCAGCTCTGCAGCTTATCTATGTCCCTCTGTAACTTGTAACATCCTTCTGCACTGTCCACAACTCCACCAACTTTAGTGTCATCTGCAAATTTACTCACCCATCCTTCTACGCCCTCCTCCAGGTCATTTATAAAAATGACAAACAGCAGCGGCCCCAAAACAGATCCTTGTGGTACACCACTAGTAACTGGACTCCAGTCTGAACATTTCCCATCAACCGCCACCCTTTGTCTTCTTCCAGCTAGCCAATTTCTGATCCAGACTGCTAAATCACCCTGAATCCCATGCCTCCGTATTTTCTGCAATAGCCTACCATGGGGAACCTTATCAAACGCTTTACTGAATCCATATACACCACATCAACTGCTTTACCCTCATCCACCTGTTTGGTCACCTTCTTAAAGAACTCAATAAGGTTTGTGAGGCACAACCTACCCTTCACAAAACCATGTTGACTATCTCTGATCAAATTATTCCATTCCAGATGATTATACATCCGATCTCTTATAAATATTTCCAAGACTTTGCCCACAACAGAAGTAAGGCTCACTGGTCTATAGAGCTTATGCTTGTTGGTTCTTCCCTTATGCAAAGCAGCTTTTAGTTATATAGACAACAGCAGTCACCACAGTTCAGAAATGAACCTGGTGTTTGTGAACTGAGTTGAGAAGTTGTTGAGGTAAGATATTGAATAAAGTTTGATGATCTTTTGCTCTGGAGGCAGTACAGTATGAAAACATTATAATTTTGTGGAATATGTACTTGTTTTTCAGAATGCTTGAAAAATACTTTTTAAAGTTTGAGTTAATTGTAAAGGCATCAATTGAAATTTTCTTGGATAATAAGTAATACTGATATATATGATTTGGCGACGCTTGACTTGGGAGCAGAATCAACAGGAAGGAAGTTAAGACAGAAGCTGCGAGGCCAGACAGAAAGGAGAGCTGCAGACACAAAAGGAGAGCTATAAGCAGTGTAACTGTAGGATGAAGGCAATCCGTGCACAGATACAGACAGAAGCCGTGATCTAACGGCCGCGTTCCGCCAGGCGCAGATCTGGGTGAGCCGGATAGATAGCGGGAAAGGCAAAATCGAGGCAGTTTGCTATCTAATCAGCCCATTCCTGATGGCAAGTTCCGGATCTGGCCCAAAGATGACGATAAAAATCGTAAACCGCAACTTGCATTCATTTCAATCTCATTAGCAAGTTTGAAGTCAAATCTGATGGCCTCCCAGGATCTAACCGGCTTCACAGGGAGAAATTGTGCCGGCATCGTGGGCAGCACGGTAGCACAAGTGGCTAGCACTGTGGCTTTACAGCACCAGGGTCCCAGGTTCGATTCCCTGCTGGGTCACTGTCTGTGCAGAGTCTGCACATTCTCCCCATATCTGCCTGGGTTTCCTCCGGGTGCTCCGGTTTCCTTACACAGTCCAAAGACAGGTTAGGTGGATTGGCCATGCTAAATCGCCCTTAGTGTCCAAAATAAAAGGTTAAGAGGGGTTATTGGGTTACGGGGATAGGGTGGAAGTGAGGGCTTAAGTGGGTCGGTGCAGACACAATGGGCCGAATGGCCTCCTTCTACACTGTATGTTCTATGTTCTATTGTTTAGCACTCCTTTTCAAAAATCTGAAGTTGGCTCAATGGCAGCGAGGGGGCCTGAGAGGGTGAGTGACCATTTCCATTCACGAACATGTAGCTCAAGGACACTGGAGTTGTTGCCCCAGTGCTCGGAGGGTGGGTGCAGAACACCCCAGGGGGGGTTGATCCTGGTCTGGGGGTGGGGCTTAAGTCTTCAATACCATGGGTTGCCCTGGGGCTGGGGGAGTGGGGGGCCGGGCAGAGGGCAACAAGAGGCAGGGGTGCAGGCAGGCCTGCTGTGAAAATTAACGTGACAGGTGTAACGTGTTTCAATAGTGCGCACAATAGACATTTCCATTTCCGCTAGCTACAGATAATGACACCCCCTCCCCACTCACTGCCTGCAGTGCCCTCTCAATGCTCCTCAGTCTTCTTCCTCTTACGTAGGCTGGTGCTACATATAGGTGTGTTCCCAGGATGCATATCAGAGGTGAAAGCAGCCTGCTGCTTTCCATACTCTGGCCTTTTGGTCTTTGATATCCTTGGTGGATGTCCTTTGGAGGATCTGGTGCCGGAGAGCCCTGGCTGACATGCTGGTGTCGCTGGCATCACCATGCCACCCCCGGCGGCCTTGCCCTATCGGGTGGAGATCCTGCGAGAAACGGGACATGCGACTCATTGGAGGTTGTTGGTTTTAGAAACATAATAGAACAGTACAGCACAGAACAGGCCCTTCGGCCCTCAATGTTGTGCCGAGCCATGATCACCCTACTCAAACCCACGTATCCACCCTATACCCGTAACCCAACAACCTCCCCCTTAACCTTACTTTTATTAGGACACTACGGGCAATTTAGCATGGCCAATCCACCTAACCCGCACATCTTTGGACTGTGGGAGGAAACCGGAGCACCCGGAGGAAACCCACGCACACAGCGGGAGGACGTGCAGACTCCACACAGACAGTGACCCAGCCGGGAATCGAACCTGGGACCCTGGAGCTGTGAAGCATTTATGCTAACCACCATGCTACCCTGCTGCAGTTTCTTCCGACACTGGACGGAGGTCCTCTGGTACAAGCTGTCTGCACTCACTGCAGCTGCCAATGCCTCCCAGACACCCAGTTGCTGGACCTTGGACCCCCCTCGGCAGAACAGGATGTCCCGTACTCGCGTTCACCACGTCCAACAGCCTGTCCAGGTCGAAGACTGTCTGTGTGGAGTCTGCACGTCCTCCCCCTGTGTGCGTGGGTTTCCTCCGGGTGCTCCGGTTTCCTCCCACAGTCCAAAGATGTGCGGGTTAGGTGGATTGGCCATGCTAAATTGCCCGTAGTGTCCTAATAAAAAAAGTAAGGTTAAGGGGGGGGTTGTTGGGTTACGGGTATAGGGGTGGATACGTGGGTTTGTGTAGGGTGATCATGGCTCGGCACAACATTGAGGGCTGAAGGGCCTGTTCTGTGCTGTACTGTTCTATGTTCTATGTTCTATGAAGGTCGGCATCACTGAACTGAGAGGCTAGTCTGTGCGCTGCCAATCTTCTTCTGTGTTGACTGTGATGGGGGGTGTTTAAAAGCAGCTCCCTCTTGCTAGCAGCAAACAGCTGGGGAGCCCAGAATGGCGAGAAGCTCGTGAGGCTCATTCTTGGCACCAAGGCTGTTAGATACAGGTCGCAATTTCACCAATGTGGCCGTCGAGCAACGCCCCACCAATCGCGCCCTAACTGACATTTAGAATTTATTCCATTAGATTGCGGTCAGTGAGAAAGCAGATAGTGAGAGAATTCTTGCGGGGGAGAAGAAGCAAATCATTGTCAGGAAAGAAAAGTTTTTATGTTTGGCAGAAAAGGAGAGAGGGTTTTTGGAACTGCTGTGCGAGCTGGTTAAAAGGGTCTAAAACTTGGAATGTTGTGTGAATAGCTCAGAGATTCTAAGGAACTGGGTGTTTACCCAGGAATGGCCAAACTGTGAATTAGTGTTGGTTGGTTGAATTGGAACCCTGGAAAACAACGCCATCAGGACTGTTGGGACTTGAGGGAGAGAGGGTTTGTGGTATGTGCCTTGTTGATGATAATTATCATAGAATTTACAGTGCAGAAGGAGGGCATTCGGCCCATCGAGTCTGCACCGGCTCTTGGAAAGAGCACCCTACTCAAAGTCAACACCTCCACCCTATCCCCATAACCCAGTAACCCCACCCAAGACTAAGGGCAATTTTGGACACTAAGGGCAATTTATCATGGCCAATCCACCTAACCTGCACATCTTTGGACTGTGGGAGGAAACCGGAGCACCCGGAGGAAACCCACGCACACACGGGGAGGATGTGCAGACTCCGCACAGACAGTGACCCAAGCCGGAATCGAACCTGGGGCCCTGGAGCTGTGAAGCAATTGTGCTGTCCACAATGCTACCGTGCTGCCCAATCACACACATGAAATTTGGGAGCAAAATCTGTTGTTGGATAGGACTTCTGACTTCCCCTGTTAGAATAAGGAACAGTATATTGTCGAACTGTGTAAGTTGTAGAAATATGTAACTATATAATGCCAATGCTGAAGTGGGATGCTTGTAATTGCGTAAGATATAGCTTTACTGTATCGACTATTCAAAGTGAAATTTACCTTTTATTTTAAGTATAATTTGGCTGTTAGTTCATGTTTAATTTACATTGAATATGATTCATGTTAAAGTAAATGTAACAAAAAAGAATTCTTGCTGGTAATTTCTTCATTTGGGGGGGTCATTCATTAAATGTGGCTATTTTGGTTTACATTTAAATCACAGGTATTGTAATGAAAGGGATGCTATTTTCTGCCTTTCTCCTTCTTCCTGTATCCTCCCCCTTTCTTTTCCAAATGCCAGTTATGGCTCAGCAGGCATCACTCTACCTCTGTGTTCGAAGTTTGTAGATTTATGTCCCTCTACGGGCACCCGAACACACAATCTAGACAGGTACTCCCAGTTGAACACTGACTTCCTTCTGTGGCTGTTGAATATGAATTTTAAAAATTCATTTCTTCGTGCTAAAATTCCTCTATGGCTTCACCCCTCTCCATCCAGCCCCCACACCCCTCCTCCAATTCTGGCCTTTTGCCCATTCCTTACTTCCTTTGTCTCACCATTGGCAGCTGTGCTTTCAGCTTCCTGTGCCTTACATTGTGGAATTCTCTCTCTAAACCTCTCCGCCTCTCTCTCTCTCTCCCCCCTCCTTCTATTAGCTGTTAATTAATATTTACCCCTTTGACCAAATGTTTGGGCACTTGTCCTAACATCCCCTTATGTTGCTGCTTGGTGTGAATGCTTTGTCTGATTCGCAGCCTGGTGAAGCACCTGGGGATGTTTGACTATGATAACGGCGCTATTAAAATGCAATTTGTTGTGGTTGTTGGAAGTTTAAGTCACAACTGTTTTGAATTTTTTGTTACTGCCGTAGGCTCCATTCAAGGCCTCGGCACAAATTAACCTGGCATTCTGTGGAACACAATGGCACATTATCTTCCAGAGATGATCGAGGCTTTCACAAAACATTGTTCATACTTCATTTATTTCTCCAAAAGGAACATTTTTGAGGCACAGGAAGTGAATCACCAGGGGAGATATCCAAGCACCTGACTGCATTCTGATATGGTCACTTCTTCTGCCAATTCCATCAATCAGAATGGTAAGATGTTCAAAGGCCTAAATATCACCTAATCTGTGACGGACAGAATTTAGAATCAGCAGCAACAACTTACATTTATAAACCCCTTTCTACACAGCGAAAAATCCAATACTTTATAACAGAAGTGTAATCGCAAAGTGTGTAGTGGCCCATCAAAAGTGATGGGAGGAAGCGGTGACCAAAGCTATGTCAGGTAGGTGGGTTATAAGGAGGGACCTAAAGGAGGAGAGCGAGATGATGTGTTTGGGGCATTAATGGGCAACCTAGGCTTGTGAGTGGGCAGTATGAATGGTCCTCCTTCATCTCAGTTGGACTCAAGATTGAAATTGGGCTTGTGCACTAGCCTTTGAATAACCCTTGAATAAGATTGAATGCATTTAATATGCACTGAATATTTCATAAGTTATAGAAAGTGCTTAATTACTGATATATTAATGGAACAATCATCAACTTCAAGTCATAGAAGCAAAATAAATATTTACGTTTGTTTGGACGCTGAGGGAGTGCACGGCTCTCACAGTCAATGTTGTGAGCAATCAGCACACACCTCATTTCACGTGTCCTTGTTTTACATGTGTATCACTTTAGCTATATCAGTAGGAAAAGAGTGCCACGGACGGGAAGCAATCCATTGACCTTGGCTGGGAATTTCCGGTCACCGGGCAGGCGAGGCCAAAGAATCCCACCCTTTGTGAATAATATATCTCGAAAACTAATGGACGGGTTTCAATGAAATGGGATACACAGATTGGGTAAGGCCCAAGGAAGAAATGATTCATTTTTAGCACAGATGCTGACCCAGATCTATTAAGATTGGGTGAGTTGACATTTTGTTTTAGAATGTTGTGGGTGTTTTATTTTGAATGTTGTTGGTTGTTTTAGAATGTCATGGATTGTCTCAGCTATTCTGGTGGAATTTGTCACAGCTGTCAAAATGTGAACAGAGTTTTCAGAGCAAGTTGTTGGATGTGGATTTGCCTGAAGGTTCCTCAGTGAGATGGAAGCTCTTGATAAAAATATTTCTATTGTCATCTTTGTAGTTACAGAGTATCAACCAGGCAGGTAAAGCCTCAAGGAAGAACTGCATAATTGTAATAACATTGAGTTAATATAATGTCGCGGAAGTATGCACTATGATTACTCTCTGCACTTGTTTTTGTTATTAATGACTTCAAGTTAATGCACCGAGTCCGCTGAGACTGTATCGAGTACATTCGCACTATACTGAGTATGTTCACACTTTACTGAGGCTGCTCGCACTATACCGAGTACGTTAACACTACACCAAGTCCACTCACACTGTACTAAGTCTGCTTGCACTGTACCGAGTACATTCACACTGTACTGAGTCTGTTCGCACTGTACCGAGTACGTTCACATTGTACCGAGTCCACTCACACTGTACTGAGTCTGTTCGCACTGTACCGGGTACGTTCACACTGTACTGAGTATGTTCGCACTGTACCGGGTACGTTCACACTGTACTGAGTCTGTTCGCACTGTACCGAGTACGTTCACACTGTACCGAGTATGTTCACACAGTACTGAGTCCGCGCACACTGTACTAAGTCTGCTCGCACTGCACCGAGTACATTCACACTGTACTAAGTCTGCTCGCACTATGCTGAGTACATTCACACTGTACTCAGTTCACTTGCAGTTTACTACGTCTGCTCGGACTATACCAAGTACCTTCACACTATACTGAGTCTGCTCGCACAATACCGAGTACATTCACACTGTACTCAGTCCGCACACACTGTACTAAGTCTGCTCACACTATGCCGAGTGCGTTCACCCTGACTGAGTCTGGTCGCACTATACAGAGTGCATTCACATTCTGCCGAGTCTACTCACACAGTATTGAAGTGTGTCATATCTCCACGCCTAAGCAGGTTCCAGGTTAATGGCTACCTAGATTTATTTTGTGAAATACGTTGCAGCTCAAACAATGCAGTTAAAAAACATTAATGATTGACATGTTAGGAAGCATCACTTGGAGATATTTTGTTGCGTCTTCTGGCTGTCAAATATTTCATGAATTTATTTTGAAAAAGAGATGTGTACTTGCACTGTCCAATGAAACACCGATAATTTCTTTAGCACAAGAGAAAGTGGATCACTGTGCAGAATGAATGCTGACCTTGTGTGAAAAATAGCACCTTGAAACAGTATTGTCATTTGTGTCCTATATAGGAAAGCCCTTTGTGTCAATTATCCTGTAAGTTTTACTGTTGTGTTTTGAGTTTATGAGTTTGCCCTAAGGTTGAAATACTTGTAGCCACGTACTCCCAATTGTTTCCACATTCAGAAAGATTTGAATTTATATAGCACATTTCATAATGTCCAAAAGCATTTGCATCCACTGAAGTGAAGTGACCATAGGAAATGCTGCAACCAATATACACACAGTAAGATCCCACAAATAGTAATCAGCTCAGAATCAAAAACCCATGTTTTAGTAATGTTGGCTAAATGTTAACTATTGGTCCTGACACCAGTGAAAACGGGATCATTCATATCCACCAAAGAGGGCAGAAAGGACTTCAATTTTATTATCCCATTTGAAAGAGAGCAGCCCTGACAGTGCAGCACTTCCTCAGTATTGCACTGAAATTTCAGCCCAGATAACATGCTCAGGCATTTCGAGCGGGACTTGAACCCACAACTTTCTGATTCACAGGCGATAATGCTGTCCACTGCTTCCCAGGATGATGTTGACACAGCATCATTCCCACTGAAGGAAGCAGTCCTTGCAGTGATGATGCTTTTCTCAGGTGTGGAGTGGTGAATGCCAGGATTTTAATCCGATGATGATGACAGTTCTGGTGGCTATACCCTCGTCTGGATGATGTGGAGGAAGACCTCGAGCAAAATCCCGTTTTTTTCTTTGTATTGCTCTAACTAAGATTGATGAACTTAGTGTAAACCAGGCATTGAACCTTTGACCTTTTTAGTGATGGCTGATTGCCACAGACATACCCACTGGGCATTGTGCATTTAAAGTTGATGTTGCTTTTGATTGATTTCCAGCTTCCCTTATTTGACCCGAGATGATGAGTCTTCCCTTCCCCAGACTTTTATTTGAACAAATTGTCCAATCTTCCTTGGAATTAATGGCTCAATTGGAACTGCACCTTACCTCATTGAGCATCAGGACAAAGCAAGTGGTTCCCTTGTGTTTTCTGTATCTTACAATCATTTCCATTCCACTTTGAGCCATTTCAATTCAATGGTACAGGAACAAGGTTTCGAGGTTCGACAACCTTCGTTTACCCTTCTTATGAAGTAACATCTGTTTGTTCGCCTGTTTATCACGGACACTTTTCATTGAACGTTTTGTTGAATTTGGCGGATGAGCACAAGAGCCTCTTGAGGTGAGATTCAATTGTCTTCCTCGATGTTTTAATCAAAGTAAGCTTTATTCTAAGAACTTAGTTAACATTTATATATAAACAAACAGCAAGAATTTTTATCAATTACAAACATAAAGATACCCCACAGCTACAGTAATCTACGTATAACACTTAATGAATTCCCCCTTAACTGTTCCAATTCAAAAACAAGATCCCATAAACCAAACTTCCCTTTTCAAGGAAGTGGCCCAGCATTTTGCATTCTCACTTGAATAAGTCTGGCTTTTCTTGAGATTCTGACCCCGGCTCACCAGCAGGTTTAAGCCCTTCCGGAAAGCAAACTATATTTTTTAAGTTACCAAAGCAGGTAGCTATTATCAATGTTTTTTTTTCCTGGAGCAACTCTTTAAAATTAAAATAGAAAGACGGGAACAAAACACTGCTTTCTTCCCGTGTCCACAGCAGTCAAATCTGAAAGTTAAACTAAGAAACATTTACAGCCTCAGCTCAGCTCCACCCACAAAATGGCATCACTGAAGCCATGTGATAAGACAAAAATCTTTCTTAAAGGGACAGGCCCATGACAAAGGCAACAGAGCGCATTGGGTAGAAAGTTCCATAAAATTAGTCAAAAAGCAAAAACCCAGGTATCTTGCAAAGAAAGCATGATACCGTCTTTAAAAATTGCTGAATCATTCCCGTTCCCTTTGTTTCCAGTCGCAGACTTGTCACATGGCAAACCCCAGAAGATCTTACATCAAGATGAATCTGAACTTAAACCACAAAGAACATGATTAAAAATTTAATCGGAGGCCTGAATATTAGGAAATATTTTACTTTTGCACCTTGCAACAAATAGATTCTCACTTTTGTCGACTGAACTGGATCAGTTCCAGTAAAAAGCTGAATGACCACTTTAATTGAAAGTTTCTCAGGATTGTAAAGCAGTAGATAGTTATCCCTTCCCCCACTCAGAGACAAGCTACACCTTCCCACCAAAAGACTATAAGAAACTCCAAAGTTACCAATTCGGATTTTTGGACATGGGTGCAGATTGCCACTCTCTGCTGTCCCTTTCTCACACTTCCCCAGTTTAGAAATCATGATTATTTAAAATTTGATGATTTGGGGAAGATTTGTGGTTTTATACCTCATGTCATCTGTGGCTTAGAGGTAGCACACTTGGATCTCCGTGGTAACACACTCACCTCTTGAGTCTCCGTGGTAACACACTCACCTCTTGAGTCTCCGTGGTAACACACTCACCTCTTGGGTCTCCGTGGTAACACACTCACCTCTTGGGTCTCAGCAGCAACACACTCATCTTTTGAGTCTCCATGGTAACACACTCACCTCCAGAGTCTCCGGCTCTGTGGACCTAGGTTCGAACCCCACCACGGCAGATGGTGAAATTTGAATTCAATAAAACTCTGGAATTAAAAGTCTGATGATGATCATGAAACCATTGTTGAAATATGGTAAAAACCCATCTGGTTCTCTAATGTCCTATGTGGAAGGAAATCTGCCACCCCTTAGCAGTTCTGGCATATCTGTGACTCCAGACCCTCAGCAAATGTGGTTGACGTTAAATGCCCTTCTGCAATGGCCTAATAAACCACTCAGTTCAAGGGTTGAAGCCAAGTGGCCTAATTCTGCTCCTGTGCCTTATGGTAGTGAGGGATGGGATAAATGCTGGGCCAGCTGAAAAATGAGTTTAAAAAAAAAGAACTCAGCTCTTGAGTCTCCGTGGTAACACATTCACCTCTTGAGTCCCAAGTCCGAAGGTTGTTGGTTCTAGGCGAACTCCAGTGATTTGATCACAAAAATGTTGTAATATTCCCAGTACAGTAGTGAAGGAGAATCTTCATCTATCAGATATGAAGTTAAACTGTGGTCTATCTACCTTCTTGGGCAACTACCCAATTTTATAATGAAAACCATTACTTTCGCTCACCCTGATCATTTGGTGTTCTCATCCTGTGCCTGAAATTATCATAGAATTTACAATGCAGGAGGAGGCCATTCGGCCCATTGAGTCTGCACCGGCACTTGGAAAGAGAACCCTACTTAAGCCCATACCTCCACCCTATCCCCATAACCCAATAACCCCACCTGACCTTTTTTGGACACTAAGGGCAATTTAGCATGGCCAATGTGCATGGCATGCACATCTTTGGACTGTGGGAGGGAAACCGGAGAACCCGGAGGAAACACACGCAGAGGCAGGGATAACATGTAGGCTCTGCACAGACTGTGATCCAAGCCGGGAATCGAACCTGGTACCCTGGAGCAGTGAAGCAACAGTGCTAAGCATTGTGCTACCGTGACTGTGCTAATTATGCTGATAATTTCATGTAAGAAATTTGTAATCTTCCCAGTTTCATTTGTGGGCTGGATTTTCCTAGGAGGATTGCGATCCCAATATCAGCCTCAATTCCAGGTCACGGTTCCGGATGTGTCCGGTGTGTAGCTTTGGTCATGATCATCTGGCAGTTGACCAATTAAGGTGCAACCTCTTGGAGCCCTGTCCAATTAAAGACCGCAGAGAGACCATTGGAGATCAGTGGCTCCCCATTTTCTCTAACACCCCCCCCCCCCCGGCACCTTAGATTTCCTTGACGAAAGCGATAAACAGTTTCCATCTCTGGGCAAACCCAACCACTGACCCTCAGCTTCGGACATGCCCAAAACACGTGGACATGGTTCGCAGGACTCCCCGTGTACCGCCTACACCTGTCCTCCACCCCCTCAAAGAACCTGCATATCCTCGCCACCATCATATACACCCTGTGAACCATCTTAAACTGAATAAGGCAAAGCCTGGCACACGACAAAGATACATTCACCTACCTCAGAGCCGCCTCTCACAATCCAGCCTCCATTTCCACCCCCCCCACCCCCCAGTTCTTCCACTTGTCTCCTCCGTAGCCCATTGGGCTAGTAGGGATGACACTATACCCTCTGCCATCTTCACCTGTGGCGCACAAAGGTTCTTGCTCCAATAGCTCCTTCCTCCTCCACCCACTTCTGGTCTGCGGATCCACCCACCAACACCACCAGTGGAGTTTTCTTTTCCTCCACCACTTCTAAACCTTTTTCCACCAAAGCATCCGCTCAGCAACGGGGAAAAGGACCAAAAAAACTGCCTCGGGTGGGAGCTGCCAATGTGCGACCACTTACTCCATGGCTGCTACTGGAAGTCCCCAGTTACATATTTTTAATTGCAGGGCATAGGCCTGAATGTTCATATGTGAGGCAAGTAGCGGGAGGTTGGAACATTCCTGGTTCTTCCTGCCTGCTTGCTTCAGGAGAAAGAGGCTCTTCGAAGCAACCGTTACTCTTGTTGAAACAGCTGCAACCCAGGGTTTGATTGGCAGCTCTGGCTCTCTGCTTTCTGTTGTCAATTATTTCATAATGGTTGGTTACAAGGGCTTGTAGTTTCTGTTATTGATCGGGAAATTAACACTTTTATTGCCCTGTAGTGAGATTACTTTTTTAAAAAACAATCAATGACTGACTTTTGAAAAGTTTTTTTACGAGTGTTTTGTTGGTTTCATGCAGTTCATAGTGGGTCAAGGGACACAGAAGTGCCACAGCTTGGCATAGAGGGCATGAGGGGACATTGGGAGTTGGATACAGGGTCATATCTTCAATGCTATGGTAACCCCAGAAAGTTTTCAGTGAAAGTAATGCCATCAAATATCAAGGGGTGATGGTTACATTTTCTCTTGTTGGAGATGGTCATTGCCTGGCACTTGTATGGCGCAAAATGTTGCTTGCCACTTATCAACCCAAGCCTGAATTTTGTCCAGGTCTTGCTGCTTATGGACTGCTTCAATGTGTGAGGAGTTGCAAATGGTACTGAACGTTGTGAAATCATCAGTGAACATCCCCACCTCTGACCTTCCGATGGAGGGAAGGCCATTGATGTAGCAGCTGAAGATAGTTCAGCCTAGGACATTATGTTGCCTTGATGTCCACGGCAGTCACTCTCACGTCCCCTCTTCAGTTCAGCACTTTTGTCCATGTTTGGACAAAGGTTGCAATGAGTTCAGGAGCTGAATGGCCCTGGCAGAACTCAAACGGAATATTAAAGCAGAATTTGACCGAGTGTGGCACAAAGGAGTCCTGGCAAAACTGAAATCAATGGAAATCATGGTTAAACACTCTGCTGATTGGAGCCACGCCGAGCACAAAGGAGTGAAAACAATTACAGCCAGTGAAGTACAATTAAAGTGTAAAATCCAGCAGCCATTTTGTATAAAGCAAGCTCCCACAGGTAGCAGTGAGATAGCAACCAGGTAATCTCTGCTTGTTATCAGCTGAAAGCTAAACATTGACTAAAATGAGAGTGGTGAATGTGATTCACACCGGATTATAATCTGTATATGCATGTGTCTGTATTGTAAGTGCAGTTGCACTACCTATCCTCCAGGGGGAGTAGCTCTGGGAATGCTCGAGTTGTATGGGGCTTCTCCCTTGGCTCTGCCCAGGACTCCTCCCCCGGAAGCTGCTGTATAAAAGCTCAGTGCCACATGGTCAGCCGGCCAGTTCACCGAAGGTTCAATGGCTAACCGGCTGGCTCTGTTGTGAGTATATTAAAACCGCTATTCTAATCCTACAAGCACGTGTCCGTAGAATTGTTGGTTCCAACAATTTAATATACTCAGGAAACAGTCGAAGAAATCATGGAAGCAGCCCTCAAGCCCGGACGCCTAGAACTCGACCCACAGGGTGCAGAGGCTAAGGAAATTTTTTCCCACTGGCTGAGATGTTTTAAAGCCTACCTGGCAGAAGCCAGCACCGCCGGAACAACGGAGGAACAAAAACTCAGCCTACTGCATGCGAGGGTAAGCCACAGAATATCCACACAGTTAAATCCGGCCGGTTCTTACACCGCAGCGCTGGCAATATTGGACAAAATTTACGTTAGGCCCATTAACGAGGTTTATGTACACCACGTGTTTACGACCCGCCGTCAGCGGCCTACAGAAATGCTAACCGAGTTTGTAAGGGAATTGAACAATCTTTCCAATGACTGTAATTATCAAGCCGTTACCGCGGCGGAACATAGGGCGCTTGCTGTGCGGGACGTTTTCGTGGCGGGCCTTAGGTCTAACTATGTGTGCCAAAGACTGCTAGAAAAGGGGGTCCAGGACTTAGATACTACTGCGGAGGCTGCTACCACTATGGAAATTTCCTTCCGCAGCCTCACCTCGTTTCCCGCGGACCCCGCGACCTCATCGTGGACCCCCGACCAACTGTCCCCCCAAGCCTGTGACGCATGGCCCCCCAGCTACCGCACTGCCAAAGCCAGTTACTCTGCTGCCCCAGCCAGCTACTCGGCTGCTCCAGCCAGCTACTCGGCTGCTTCAGCCTGCCATTTCTGTGGCCAAAGCCAGCACCCACGGCAGCACTGCCCAGCCCGTAACGCGTCCTGCAGCAGCTGCGGGCGAAAAGGACACTATGCCAGAGTGTGTCTGGCGAAGAAAGCCCCAGCCTCTAACCCTCCCACGGCTCAAAGCACCCGTTCCCTGAATTCACAGGCCTGCAGGCCCCGCAATGCTGCAGCCTGTATGCCAACTCCGCCCCCACCCGACATGTGCGACTCATGGGGGCGGCCATCTTGGCAATCCTCCTCCATGCGGCCGGCCATGTGCGACTCATGGGGGCAGCCATCTTGGCAATCCTCCTCCATGCGGCCGGCCATGTGCGACTCATGGGGGCGGCCATCTTGGGATCCATCCCCTTCAAACTCTGAAACTCACCTTGACGACTACGAACTCAGAGGGCAGTCATCACGGGGCCACTCCAGCACAGCTGATCGAGCTGCCGACTACCCGCAACTCAGCGCAGTCACCCTGGATCAATCCCGCCCCAAGCACCTACGAAGTTCGATGGCGGAGGTCCAGATCAACGGGTACAGCACGCCATGCCTCTTTGACTCCGGGAGCACCGAGAGCTTTATACATCCAGAGCTGGTAAGACGCTGTTCGTTTTCTATTTTTCCGGAGAGCCAAACTATCGCCCTCGCTTCGGGCTCCCACTCAGTCCAAATCCAAGGACGCACCGTTGTTACGCTCACAATTCGAGGCACTAGTTATTCTAAATTTAAACTTTATGTTCTGCCCGACCTCTGCGCGCCACTCTTATTAGGCCTGGATTTCCAGTGCAACCTCAAGAGCCTCACCCTCAGCTTCGGCGGGCCCCTGCCCCCACTCACTATCTGCAGCCTAACCATGCTGCGCATCTCCCCCCCTCCACTCTTCGCCAATCTCACTCCAGATTGCAAACCAGTAGCTACTCGCAGCAGGCGATACAGCCTACAGGATAGGGTCTTTATCCGATCGGAGGTCCGACGACTGCTCAGTGAGGGGATCAGAGGCCAGTAATAGTCCCTGGAGAGCTCAGGTGGTGGTCGTCAAGACCGGGGAAAAGTTTTGCATGGTCGTCGACTATAGCCAGACCATGAATCGCTTTACGCTCCTAGACGCGTATCCCCTCCCCAGAATTGCAGACATGGTTAATCAGATAGCCCAATATTGGCTATTTTCCACGGTGGATCTGAAGTCTGCATACCACCAGCTTCCAATCCACCTGGAGGACCGCCACTACACGGCATTCGAGGCCGATGGCCGCCCCTTCCATTTCCTCCAGGTCCCTTTCGGCGTCACTAATGGGGTTTCTGTGTTCCAACGAGCAATGGACCGAATGGTAGACCAGTACGGGCTGCGGGCCACATTTCCGTATCTGGACAATGTTACCATCTGCGGCTATGACCAGCAGGACCATGACGCCGACCTCCACCGTTTTCTCCAAACGGCACAGAAATTACATCTAACTTATAACAAGGAGAAATGCGTTTTCCGCACAAACAGACTGGCCATCCTCGGCTACGTCGTGGAGAACAGAGTCCTGGGCCCAGACCCGGACCGCATGCACCCCCTCTTAGAACTCCCCCTCCCTCATTGCCCCAAGGCCCTCAAACGGTGCTTGGGGTTCTTCTACGCCCAGTGGGTCCCTCAATATGCGGACAATGCCCGCCCACTCTTTAAGGCCACACGATTTCCCCTGTCAGCTGAGACGCGCCAGGCCTTCAGCTGCATCAAGGAGGACATCGCCAAAGCAGCCATGCGGGTGGTGGATGAATCCACTCCCTTTCAGGTTGAGAGCGACGCCTCAGAGGTAGCTCTAGCAGCCATTTTAAATCAGGCAGGGAGGCCCGTTGCATTTTTCTCCCGTACCCTATCCGCTTCAGAACTCCGACACTCCTCAGTCGAGAAGGAAGCACAAGCCATCATGGAGGCTGTTCGTCACTGGAGGCACTACCTCGCAGGTAGGAGGTTCACCCTCATCACCGACCAACAATCGGTTACCTTTATGTTTGACAACTTGCAAAGGGGCAAAATAAAAAATGATAAAATCCTTCGGTGGAGGATCGAAATCTCCACCTATAGTTACGATATTAAATATCGACTGGGGAAGCTCAACGAGCCCGCGGATGCCCTATCCCGCGGGACATGCGCCAGCGCGCAGATCAGCCATCTGAAAGCCATCCACGTTGATCTCTGCCATCCAGGGGTCACCCGGCTCACCCACTACATCAGAGCCCGAAACCTGCCTTTCTCCAACGAGGAGGTAAAAGCGGTCACCAGGGACTGCCCGATCTGTGCAGAGTGCAAACCGCACTTCTATAGACCAGACAGGGCCCACCTGGTCTTGGCTTCTAGGCCCTTTGAATGCCTTGCGATCGATTTCAAAGGGCCACTCCCCTCCACTAACAAGAACATTTATTTCCTCAACATCATCGACGAGTTCCCCCGATTCCCTTTTGCCATTCCATGCCCTGATATGACCTCCCACACAGACCCTGCATAGTGTCTTCACCCTGTTCGGTTTCCCCAGCTACGTGCTCGAGCAGGACTACCAGTTACAACCCCAGGGGGAACGGGCAGGTGGAGAGGGAGAACGCGACGGTCTGGAAGACCGTCCTGCTGACCCCCCGGTCTAGAAAACTCCAAGTCTCCCAATGGCAAGAAGTCCTCCCAGACGCGCTCCACGCAATTAGATCCCTCCTCTGTACAGCGACAAATCAAACCCCTCACGAGCGACTCTTCATTTTTTCTAGGGGCACTACCACAGGAGTCTCACTTCCGGCGTGGCTGAGGACACCAGGCCCAGTCCTCCTGAGGAAGCACGTCAGGGGGCACAAAATTGACCCCCTTGTTGAAAAGGTGCACCTCCTCCATTCCAACCCCCAGTACGCATTCGTGGAGTTCCCGGACGGTCGCCAGGACACAGTATCCCTTCGGGACCTGGCACCCGCTGGATCCAGCCCCTCCCCCACCCCCGCTGAGGAACCCCTTACCCCGTTCCCTATGCTGCCGCCCCCTCGCGTCCCCGATTCCGCAAGCACACCCCACCGGTTCCACGAGCCAGAACCAGCCCACCCCCAGCGCCCCCAGTCTCTGGTCGAGCCAGAGGCGTATAAAGTTCGGACGGGACCCGCCCCGTACGACCGGCCATCGTACCCCAGCTCTCAACACCCACCCAGCCACCGCAAGAGGCTGCAACCCCGGTGCTCCGCAGATCGAAAAGAACAATTCATCCATCGGACAGACTAAATCTGTGAGCCAACACCCCCGCTGGACTCGATTTTTTTCACAGGGGGTGAATGTGGTGAATGTGATTCACACCGGATTATAATCTGTATATACATGTGTCTGTATTGTAAGTGCAGTTGCACTACTTGTCCTCCAGGGGGAGTAGCTCTGGGAATGCTCGAGTTGTATGGGGCTTCTCCCTTGGCTCTGCCCAGGACTCCTCCCCCGGAAGCTGCTGTATAAAAGCTCAGTGCCACATGGTCAGCCGGCCAGTTCACCGAAAGTTCAATGGCTAACCGGCTGGCTCTGTTGTGAGTATATTAAAACCGCTATTCTAATCCTACAAGCACGTGTCCGTAGAATTGTTGGTTCCAACAATGAGGTTGTCAATGATGAGCTCACAGGGGATTGGAGATGTTGAAGTACAGAGTGGAGTGCGTGTGTGTGGTAGGAGAGCCTTTGGTGAAGGCTGGACCCATTGAGAGAGTGATAGTGGAGAGGAAAAGGAGATTTGCTTGGTTTTATTTGCCGTTCTCATACGCTAATGATACTTTTGCAATGCAATCATGTGGTGATACCCTCCTTCCATTCATCCGGAGGCAGTGGTCATGGTAACACCTATATCTTTTTTCCTTGTAATAAACTGACTGGGAATATTTTCAGTGACGGCAGTTAGATCACTTGCTGGAAGCTGATGAATGCTAACAAAACCAAACCCCTGATGCTGATAAATGCAGTGTGATGTACCCACCAGTCCTAATCCTCCAGCACTGTGCATGTAACAAAACATTGAGATAAGAGATGCCTGGCTGAATCTTTCAACATGCAGAACCTGTTACTTTAGTTAAAATGGACATTGGTAGGAATTATCTAACAATCTCCCAGTATCTCAAGCCACCAGATGTAATGTGTTTGGCTCCGGCTTCCAACACATTCACATTTCCACTGTCTCCATTCACACAGACCATTCCTGTATAAGAGAAAAAGAAAGAAGCTGCATTTATATAGCACCTTTCATGACCTCAGGATGTCCCAAAGTGCTGTACAGCCAATGTAATACATTTGAAGTGGAGCCACTATTGCAGGAAATGCAGCGGCCCATGTGCACACAGCAAGATCCCACAAGCCACAATGTTAAAATGACCACAATAAGGTGCTGGTTAAGGGATAAATGTTGGTCAGGGATGAAGAGCAAATTCCCCTGCTTGTATTAAAAATAGGGGACTGGATTCTCTGTTTCAGCGGCTAAGTGCCGGCTAAAAGGGAGAGTTCCTGGGCGTTTTACGATGCCAAAATCAGCGGTGAACACTCACCGATTCCGGGATGTGTGAGGGGCTAGCAGCGGCGCCGGGTCCCGCGCCAGAAATAGCCGTAGAATGGCCGGGTCCGTGACTGTGCATGTGCACGGCGATGACATGCAGCGGTCGCACCGTACATCATGGCGCCGGCGTGCGCAGACCCGACCCACCAAATGCGACCTTACAGGCCACCCCCTTGCCACCTCCCACCAGTCCCCCCAGCCCCTGCGGTAGTCCCCTCCACACCCCCCACGGCCAGAGGCACGGACCCCAGACGAGTGTGGCAGCGCTGGACACAGTCCGCAGCCACCAGGCAGGGTTCCTGACTGCTCAGACCACACGTCAACCGCGCGGTCGGAAACTCAGCCCATCGGGGGCAGAGCATCAGGGAGGGCCTTCCGATGACACGCCAACGCTGTTTCAACAGCGTGCGCACGCAACGTGATGATGCCATTTTGGAGGGTGCAGAAACTTGAAAACCGGCGTCAAAGCGACGCCGCCCCCGATTTGAGTATTGGAAGGGATTATCCACCCGACCGCTGATTACAATATCGGCGTCGGGCAACGGCGCAGGGTTTTGAGATATCAGTGAGAGCCGACAGGGCTTCGGTTTACTCTGTCATTTGAAGAACAACACCTTTGACAGTGTAGCACTCCCTCATTACTTAAAATCATGAGGTGTTTAGAAAAATAGAAACTAGGAGAAGGAGTAGGCCTTCGGACCAGCTCCACCATTCAGTATGATCATGGCTGATCCTCGGGGTGGGATTGATCAACCCACATGTAGCCACTTTTTGGGGCCTTGAGGAGTTTCTCCCTGGTCTAGCCCACACTTCGTAATCCTTTCAGCAGTGGAGAGTTGAACTCGCTGGCGAGACCGGCTCCTCAGAGATCAGGACACCATTTTGAAAGGGTGCCCAATCTCTAAATGAGTTTGAGGGTCCCACACACCCCAACCCACAGGCAATGCCACCCCCCACAGCCATGGCCATTACCTGCTGCCACTCCCAAGTGCAGACACCCCGCTATGTGGTAGCTGAGGGCCCCCTTTTCAGGCTTCCCCACACCCACTTTTGGACCCCACTTTTGTGACCCCGCCTTCAGCTCCCAACCTTTATGAGGCCCCGTCATAACTCGCCATCCTTCATACCCGCACTCACCCCCTCTTTCATGGGCATGGCCTCACTCAGGGTCTGACACCTGGCAGTGCCAACCTGGCACCATGTCACTTTCAGCCTGGCACCCTGGCAATGTCAACTGGGCATCCTAGCAGTACCACCCAGACACCCTGCAGTGTCAGGCTGGCACTGCCAGTTGGCAGTGCTGAGGTGCCCGGGAGCCAGGGAGAGTGCCAGGGTACTGCCCTGCCCTGTTTCCGACCACCCGGGGGGCTCCAATGGCCTCCAAGTAGTCATCAAGACTGCTCTCTGCTTGTGGAGCCCAGTACTAATTGATGCCTGGGTGAGGCCTCACCGGTGAGGCCCGGTGGATGCGGCGACGCCATATTTAAATGAGCCTAATGGCTTCGCTTTGTAGCCCGTTATGTTGTTTAAGCCTTGCCACAACCGACGAGAGTCTAACGCTAGTCTATGACTCTAACTTGGTTTGATAATGTCTCTTGGAATCCCTGACAAGTGGAGATAACCGAACTACTTTCCAGAAAGGCCAACACCGAATCTATGGACCAAATGGCCTCCCTCTGTACTGTTCTCTAATTGTGCACTGGGAGTGCCAGCCCTCTAGTGTGAGACTTGAACCCTCACAATGTCACTCAGAGATGTGAGTGTGATTCACTGAACCTGTCGAAGTGTGTAAGTGGGTTGCCCAGGTTTGTGCGCATGGTGGAATTCCATAGCAATCAGAGTCAACATCGATCCTATATTTGGTTTGAAAGTAAAGAAAGATTCTAAACAGTCTGCCCAGGAAACAAATCCACCCTATGAATAAGGATATAATTCAGCTCAGTCTTATTGAGGTGCCTGGGTTTGAAGATGGATATACTCGCTTCACTTCCTCAACTTCCTAAATCAGGTGATGACTGCAGTTGTGTCAGTGGAGAAAGATTTTTTCTCTTCTATTACGTCAACAAAGGTGATTGCAAAACCATTTTCCAAGTGGAATCAACGTTAAAATGGATGGTGGAATTCAGCTCTTCAGCTCAGACACAATCAGAAAACTCCATACTGTCAGAAAACAGCTCCTTTACAAAATTCTACAGTGCAGATTGGTCATCTCACTTGATCTTTGAAAGATCTGTCTAATTAATCCCACTCTCCTGCTCTTTCTACATCATGCTACACATTTCTGCTTCCCCATTATTTATCCCATTCCCTTTTGAAAGTTATTATTGTATCTGTTCCACTGGCCTTTGAGGCAGCACCTTCCAGGTTACGGCAACACGCTGTGTAAATATTGTTTCCTCATCTCCCCTCGTGTTTTTGTGTGGATTATCTTATATCTGTGGTATATCCTTCATTGTATAAGCGCTTTATGAGCGTGCTTCCATTTTGCTTTTTCCCTTTTTCTTTTTCCCTATCAAAATCTCTCATGATTTTGATCCCCTCTATAAATGTCTCCCTTAACCTTCCCTGCTCTGAGTGGAACAATCCCAGCTTCTACAGTCTCTTTGTGGCATTGAACACCCCCATCCCTGGGATCAGTCCGGTAAAACCCCTCTACAGTCTCTCCAGGAACCTTGCCAAAGGACGGTGGCCAGGATTGGACACAATCCTCCAGTTGAGTATGCAAGAGAAGCTTTGAAGAGCTGGAGCCTCTTCTGCTCACCATCAGAATGTTCTCTGATGGCAGCTGTTTCTCAAATTCTGAAAAAAAGCTTTGGAAAATTTTCAGACGAATCCTTTGTGCCTCAGGTCAGGGTGTGAGCATGGTGAATGAACCACAATCCGCCCAGTCTGTCACAGCCTCAATAGTTCGGGGTACTTGGTGAGCACAGAATTAAAATGCTTTATTTGAATGGAAATGTCCTGTTAATAAAAACATTGGAGGTTCTGGTAAATTACGTAGGCTCTTTTGGGCATTGTGGAAAATACAGATGGAACACCAGAGCAATGAGATATGTTTCTGGATGTGTAATGTAAAATTAATGTTCCGCGACTTATGAAGAACTGTCTGATGTGTGATAAAACATTTAAGTGAAACACATGTTTAATTTGCGTGTGATACCCGTGCCAGCTTAGCTCAGTTGGCAGTGCCCTTGCCTCTGAGGCAGAAGGACATGGCTATTAGTGCCTTCCAGCCGACTTGAGATTACCCCAGTTAACTTCCAAGTCCAGTGTGGAGGGGAGGCAGAGTGAGGTGTTGCGTTAAAGGAAAAGTTTTCTTTGGAAGAAATGTTAAGGTGAGGAGGGCATTTGTCCTCGTTGGAGATTAATGTCAAAGGTGATGTGGGAATGTCTGAAAGAAAAACAGGTCTAAAACCAAAATCACCCAGTATCCTCATCAATATCATTCCTTAGATCAATATCACCCAATATTCTCGTCAATATCATTCATTAAATCAATATTAACCAGTATCCTTATCAATATCATCCTTAATCAATATCACGCAGTGTCCTCGCCAATATCATTCTTTAGACTAATATCACGAAAAAGGAAATGCTTCTAGAGTCTTGTCATCCCATGATGTCTGTGTTGGTCTTAAGAGTTATAAGCAGAAGTGGGCTTATACTTGCTCTCTGTGCTCCCTCAGCCTCTCTTCTAGCTGACACCATTATTAAACAAATATATTCCCCATTTCATCCAGTGTGTAAGATATTGAATTCCACCGTTTGCTGGCTTCATTATTTGCTCTGCTCCCCTCCTCTGTCTCTTCAAGTTTGGTGGTATCTGCCAGTTTGATCAGCTTGTCTCGTGTTATGTGTATAAGGTACTTTTAATGTCCCATCAGCTGGATCTTCACTTGATGATTCCTCTCTGAACAATGACTGACTTCAGGAACTCTGTGGAGGTGGACATTGCCTCCATGAGTCATGCAGCATCGGTGAATGCTCAAAGACGTTGTACCAGCTGCTGCTCTGATTCAGATCTGACTAAAGTTGGCAGATATTTCAAATGACATGATTCTTTTAAATGTGTTCATGACATCATTAGGAATACTAACTTGGAACTCTGATCCAGAAGTGTGAGAGTATGGAGTAAAGCATTCACAGAAATAATTGTGTGCTTCTTCCAGCGTTAGCTCAGTCCCCTTGCTGTAAGGTTTAGGGTTTCCAGGTTAAGGTCCGAATTCTCAATCTCCAACACGAGGTTCCTCAGTCGTGCTTGACTTACAAGGACGAACAACTAGCATTTATGAATCAAGATTCAGCAAGATTTTACATAGATTTAAGAAGCAGTGAAGACAACATAGAAGTCTCTCATCTCTCAAGATCCTAGGAATTCTTGATGTTGCCAATAGGCAATGTCTCTCTACTTTGTCTTTGAAGTGATGTTGAACTATTTCCCGAAGAACCATACCCCAGAGCTTTGCTATCACTGTGCCAACAAAGGCACTCATTCGCCAATTTGTATCACTCAATACCTCATTCCTCCTTTCTATTTTTGGAAATGATCTAAATTCACTTCTACCATTGGCCACAGAGTGCAAATCATCTCATGTAACCCCACCACTGTAACTATAGCCATATAGACATAAAAACTTAGACTATAGACATATAGACCCATGGATCCCTCAGAGTTTGCATTACATCACAAACAAGTAACATGTTTCCTTCCAGATACAGAGAAGCCAGATATAAAGTCACACTCTCTTGTCGACATCTTTTAACCCAAACCTCACAAATATCAGAAAATAAAGGTTCCTCTGTTGAACAGATCAATTAATGCAATACCTGGCTTGTTTAAACATAGGACGTGATTTAACTGGAGAGAATTTCTGTCCGGTTTTGGGCGTGTTTAGCGGGATATTTCCTGACGGTAGCAGGGCTGAGAAACATGCCGCTATTCAATGGCACTTTGCCAGGTTTCTTTGGGGCCTGGGGGGAGGGGGGGGGGGGGGGGGGGTGTCTCACTGCTGAGTCCGCACTTAGAGTAATTTCACTGGGTGGCATTGCCAGCGTGCCAGGTTGTCAGTGCCAGGGTGCCCTGCCCTGTCCCTGACCACCCAGGTGTCTCTAATGGCCTGGGAGACCTCCCAGGTGCCATACGACTGGTCCACATTTGTGGAAACCAGTAGAAAATGGCACCCAAGCAAGGTCTCCCAGTTGCTGAGAGAATCCCGCAAATGCACATTTCAGGCTCATTTAAATATGCTGATCCAGATCATGCCCTGTGAGGGTGATATTCAGATTGCGACATCTCATCAGACTCCGTCAACTCTCACGAGGCATTTTGAGCATTGCAGATCTCGCGAGAGACATCCCGCAAGATTCAATGGCCTCATCCCAACTCCAAGTCGGGTGGGACAAGGCTGTTAAATTGCACCCATAGTCATCTTAAGTTTGGACTATTTGGCCTTTCCTTCAAAATGATTTAAAAACACACCTAATTGTACTGTGGGCCATTAAGACACATACAGCTTCAACTCAAGGGACTTAGTCATAAAACAATTTTGTTTCTTCACAAACCCACTTGTAAAGCATGCCAACTAGTAGAAATTAAAACAACACCATCCACCCGGCTTTGGAGACCTTGTTTGGTGGTCTTCTCCCAGAGATGGGTGCAGAGGACATTGCAGCAGGCCTCCACCGCAACTAGTAGGCCCACGAGGGAGGCGTTGCTAAATTTGGGGGCAGCATGTTTCTTGGCTTTGGTAGGCATCAGTTCCCAGCAGCTTCCAATTCCTTGGAGAATTCCAGCTGAGTGCAGCGGCAGCCTTTAAATATGGTGCCCGGAATACTGAAGCTCTCGGGTCACGGCAGGGTGGGCGAATCAGAGGCCTTCCACCAGAGATCAGACGGGAAACCAGTGCCTCTGCATTTTCCAAACAAATTGCTGCACAATATGGCATAAAACACCGCCATTGCTTTCAGCAGGTCAATCACCACTTTACCCACACAAAATTGGACTTTGCCGATTTCTGGGACGATTCCGCCCATAGATTGGAAAACTTGATAAACTTGTATAAAACACCAGTTCAGCCTTCACTGGAGTAAGACATCCAGTTGTGGGCACCGAATTATAGGAAAAAGGTGAAGGTATTTGAGAGAGTGCAGAAAAAGATTCACGTGAATGGTTCAAGGAATGAGGAGGTTCAGTTCCGTGGATAGATTGGAGAAACTGAGAAGAGATTTGATAGAAGTGTTCAAAATCATGAGGGGCCTGGATACAGTGGACAGGGGGAAACTGTTCCCATTAAACCAGAGGACACTGATTTAAGTGATTGCAGAAGTAGCAATGGTGACACGAGGAAAAGCTTTTTCACGCAGCGAGCTGTTAGGATCTGAAATGTGCTGCCTGAAAATGTGGCGGAGGCAGGTTCAATCCTAGCTTCCAAAAGGGAATTGAATAAACAGCTGAAGAGAAATAAGTTAAAGGGCTATGAGGAAAAGGTGGGTTAGTGGGACCCACTGAATTCTTGCAGAAGCTGAAACCATAGTCATGATGGGCTGAATGGCCTCCTTCTGCACTGTGATCATTTTTGAGTTTTGCAGAGAAATCCCCCTGATCTCCTTTAAATAATGCTGTGGGATCTTTTAACTTCACCTGAGCAGACAGGTGAAATCTTGGTTTAACGTCTCATCTAGAAGGTGGTACCCGCTGATGACGAAGCGGCACTCCCTCAGTGCCACACCCCAACATTAGCCTAGATGATCTGCTCTTGTCCTTGGAGTGGGTTTGAATCTTCCGACTGCAAGGTTGGAGTGTCACCACACAGCCAAGGCTGACAATTAATGCCTTTGCCAACACTCTCAACTTTCAGGAATGGCATTACCTGTGAAATTCTCCCCCCCCTCTCTCAGTTGGTTATATTTTTCATCTGTTGAGCAGATCTGCTGTTCTTTCCCGTGTGTTGTGTGAGGCACAGAGCTTTTGACAGAACACTTTAAAAGATACAGTAAGAGGAGGACGTGTTTGATAAATTGCCTCTGTTTTATGTGGACAATATCTGCTGTTGCTCATTAAAGTTCTCCGATAGTCTGACTTCTTCAAGCCTCACCGAGGTGTATGATTAATGCTATCCCCATCTGTACAGTGCTCGGGCACTGCAGTTTCGTAATTACGAGATATTGGAAAGAGCTTTTTTTGCAACCCTCTCTGGTTGTGTTCCAAATCAAACTTGCATTCGCCTTGTACAAAACATATTGGTCCACAGAATTACATAATTGAAACAAACTTTGCTTTCAAGCCAAATCCTCTACAACTATGTGACCATTAATTCCTGTTTGCACTCTCGAGAAACTGCTTCAAGGGACAAGGGAAAGGAGTGATGAGACGTGAGCATCATGCTCACAGACGATGTTCCCTCAAAATTTATTTTCAAGCACAGGGGCACTTATGTCCGTGGTTCCTTTAAGGGTTTTTTGCTTCGTCGAGCCCACACAGTGATTTTAAGGAGTCGACTTGTGTGTGGGGACCTTCGAGTTACTGTGCGGACACGTGACTTTTTAATATTCTTTCATGGGATGTTGGTGTTGCCCATCCCTAATTGCCCTTGAGAAGATGGTGGTGAGCTGCCTTGTTGAACCATTGCAGTCCCTGAGGTGGAAGTACACCCACAGTGCTCTTCGGGAGGGGATTCCAGAATTTTGATCCAGGGACAGTGAAGGAATGATGATTTATTTCCAAGTTAGGATGGTGAGTGGCATGAAGGGGAACCTCCAGGCGGTGGTGTTCTCATGTATCTGCTGCCTAGTCCTTCCAGACGGTTGAGAATAAGTAGGTTTGGAAGGAGCTGTTGGAGGAGTCTTGCTGAGTTGCTGCAGTGTTTCTTATAGAGGTTACATGCTACTGTGTGTCGATCATGGAGGGAATGAATGTTGGAGGTGGTTGATGGGCGCTAATCAAGCGGGCTGCCTTGTCTTGGATGGTGTTGAGTTTCTTGAGTATTGTTGGAGCTGCACTCACCCAGGCAAGTGGAGAGTATTCCACTGCACTCCTGACTTGTGCCTTGTAGGTGGTTGACAGGCTTTGGGGAGTCAAGGGTGTTTTGTTATGCTCTTGGCATAGCATAAGCTGCTTTCTTGATGTGCGCTCTGACAAAGGAAGGTTCAGACTTGGAGATAGCTTTAACACATTTATTAAACTGTTAACGATTCTCCTACTTGGATTCGACTCTCCTGTTAATCCTGCTATAGCTACTCAGACTGAAGAACCAGTCTGCTACAATCCACGTGGTGGGTGTGATGTATTTCAAATCAACCCTGTGTACTCACTGAGAGTCTCCACTGGAAAGAGGAAGATCATGTGTGCTGTGTCCTTTTATATGGGTTGGTGTAATGCTCTTCTGTGGTGGTGTCACCTCTGTGTGTATCTTGAATGCCCATTGGTCGTGTCCTATCTTACTGACCTATTGGTTGAATGTCTGTGTGTCATGTCTCTGGTGCTGCCTCTAGTGTCTAACTAGTCTACGTGTATTTACATTAACCCCTTGTATATTTACAGTGATGCATATCACCACATCCCCTTTTTTCGTGTTACATATTTTCTGTACAGTGTTAAAGAAAATTGAACAAACTAGGCAGATAAGTGATGCAATGTATAAGTTATGATAACAGTGATCATTAAACAATAAGTCCAAATCATATGTATGAGTCCAAAATTCATTAAGTATTATGGTCGAGTGTCTTTCTTGTTTGGTTGGTGAGTTGGTGATGTTGATGGTGGCATGTCCTTGTGAACGCCATCAGTGTCCCTGTGCGTAAGGAACCAAGAGGTGGTCACATCACTTTGTTGTCTGATTTGGAGTCTTTTTTTCTTCCGATGCTTGTGGTAGCGACGTATGAAATCTGTCCTGACAGCCAGGTTGCCTGTTGGTAGTGCAGCAAACGTGAATTGGGAAGATGCATCGTCCTGCCACGGTATGTCATTGTACTGAGCTGAGCAGTAACAGTGTCTCTCATTTGCAGAGTTCTACCATGTTGTACCAGTCGTTGTTCCATTGGTGTTGTTTTTGTTGTGCTTGTTGTCGACGTTGTTGCCTTTGGTACGCTTCTTGCTATTGTTTTTGATGTTGCTGTTGTGTTGTTTGGTTTTGTTGTCGTGTTTGTTGCGCTCAAGGACCACACTCTGTGGATAATACGTGTCCTTCACACAGTTACTCGTGTTAGCGTGCTTTGTGGCATCTGCTGTTTCCTTGAGCGTGCCGTCACTGAGTTCACGGCGCTCCCCGTCTGGAGTCATGTCCGGCTTACTGGAATCAGCTTTGGCTTGTCGATTCTCCCCGTCTGGAGTCTGGTCTGTTTCACCTGAGTCAGTTTTGGCTTGTCGATGCTCCCCGTCTGGAGTCTGGTCTGTTTCACCTGAGTCAGTTTTGGCTTGTCGATGCTCCCTGTCCGGAGTCATTGCAGGTTCACTTGAGTCAGCTAAGGTTTCTTGAAACTCCACGTCCGGAGTCAAAACTTTCAGGAATGCATTTGCTTGTGGAGAGGCTCGGGCGAATGAGGTTTGAAGTAACATGGTGTCACCGGAGTCACCAGTAGTCTCACTGTGATTGTCGAGTGCCTCTGTACACACTAGCTGAGGTCTGTCACGTTGCATATCTTTTATAGGAAGTGGGATGCCGTCGTCAATTGTCGTACATACAGAGGGTACAGCCTCAGTGTCTTCTTGTCGTTCACTTGAGCTGGGTCGACTATCAGAATCTTCTTCTGGTGGCTCAAATAATCTGGGTGGACTGTCATAGTCGCTTTGTTGTTCACGTGAGCGTGGTAGACTGTCATAGTCTTCTTGCTGTTCACTGGAGCGTGGTAGACTGTCATAGTCTTCTTGCTGTGCATTTGAGCGTGGCAGACTGTCATCGTCTTTCTGTTGTTCACTTGAGCGTGGCAGACCTGCATCGTCTGCTGCTGGTTGCTCAGAGGAGGTTGCTAGACCCGCATGGTCTTGTTCATGCAAGGACTGCGCTCTGGAGTCTTGCGTTGCTTCTATCGTGGAGTCTGTCCATGAGCTGACTGTGGAGTCTTTCATCGCTTCCTGTGTGGAGGCTGGGAACCTTTCTGGTGCGTGGACCACTCTCTGTGTGGAGTCGGGGACTCTTTGCGGTGCGTGGACCACTCTCTGTGTGGAGTCAGGGACCCTTCGCGGTGCGTGGACCACTCTCTGTGTGGAGTCAGGGACCCTTCGCGGTGCGAGGACCACTCTCTGTGTGGCAGCAGGCTGCTCTCTGTGGGCTTGTACCGCTCTCTGTCTCTTGGCGTCAGGCCGCAGCATAATCCTGCACTCACGAGTCGGGATGTCATATATGCTGGGCTGAAGGTTCTCCAATCCGAAGAGCTCGTCGTCGGGGTCATCAATGTACAACACGTCTAGTTGCAATTCAGATTAGGTACTGGGGAGCCACCTCCCAAGGTGAAATCTTCATCTGAGTCGTTGTCTTCTAGGACCATGTCATCACGTTTTGTGTCGGAGCTGGCATTGGGCTCGTGATGTCCAAAGAAGAATTCAAGGTCTGAGTCATAGTCTTCAAGGACTGTATCATCTCTTTGGGCGGTGCTTCCTGCTTGTTGCAGGGTTCTGCGGAGGTTACTTTCAGCTACTGGTCGAATTTCAGGCATTGTGCTGTCGTTCCAGGTGAAAGAATCGGGTTTTATGGCTTAAAATTTTTTTGTGTGTTTTGGGACATTTCCCCTTTAAGTGGGCGTGGTCCAGGGCCTCTGACATCACGAAGTGTGTGACGTAGGTCGTAGGAAGCGATTGAGCATGCGCACATCGCTGTTCCTTTATTGGGGGCCTTTTTCACAATTGCGCATGCGCAGCTTCTCGCGTATGCACAAACGGACCTTCCCGTTCTGTGCGCTTCTCGCGCAACTACGCATGTGCGGCACCTTTACCAAGATGGCTGCAATTCAAAACTGCAGATTTCTTCAATGGAAAGCCTACCTTCGCCTCATGATGAGTTGTGGCGCCTCTTTTACTGTATGTTTTCTTGTATGTTCCTCGCAGAATTCTTGGAATTTGTCCAGGACTGCCTGTAAGTCGCTCTTGTTTTGCCCATTTGAGTATTTGAAGGTCTGGAAGATTTCAGCTGCTTTTGGCCCGCGATGGTAAGTAGAAGCTTTATTTTCTCTGCATCCGCCACGCCATCTAGGTCGGACGCTACCAGGTAGATCTCGAATCTCTGCCTGAATCAACGACAGTTTTCACTGAGATTGCCTTGGTACCTGAGCTGCTGTGGAACCGGAATCTTGAACATCATCTTGCCTGTCTGCTGTTGCTGGTTGTCACTGTTCGCTGAGTTGTAATTATATGGATTTAACAGTCACTCCTGTGTACTATATTTTGTTACGCTCTTGATGTAGCATAAGCTGCTTCCTTGATGTGCACTCTGACAAAGGAAGGTTCAGACTTGGAGATAGCTTTAACACATTTATTAAACTGTTAACAATTCTCCTACTTGGATTCGACTCTCCTGTTAATCCTGCTATAACTACTCAGACTGACGAACCAGTCTGCTACAATCCACGTGGTGGGTGTAATGTGTTTCAAATCAACCCTGTGACTGTACTCACTGAAAGTTTCCACTGGAAAGAGGAAGATCATGTGTGCTGTGTCCTTTTATATGGGTTGGTGTAATGCCCTCCTGTGGTGGTGTCACCTCTGTGTGTATCTTGAATGCCCATTGGTCGTGTCCTATCTTACTGACCTATTGGTTTAATGTCTGTATGTCATGTCTCTGGTGCTCCCTCTAGTGTCTAGCTAGTCTACGTGTATTTACATTAACCCCTTGTGTATTTACAGTGATGCATATCACCACAAAGGGGTGAGTTGTTCGCCACAGAATTTCCCGCCTCAGACCTCCTCTTGTGGCCACAGTATTTATATGGCTAATCCAGTTTCTGGTCAATGGTAACCCCCAGGATATTGATAGTGGGAGATTCAGCAATGGTAATGCCATTGAATGTCAAGGGACAATGATTATATTCTCTCTTGTTGGAGATGGCCATTGTCTGGCACTTATGTGGTGTGCACGTTACTTTCCACTTATCAGCACAAGTTTGGTTATTGTCCAGTTCTTGGTGCATTTGTTCAAGGACTGCTTAGTATCTGAAGAGTAGCAATTGATGCTGAACATTGTGAAATCATCAGCGAACATCCCCACTTCTGACATTACGGTGGAAGGAAAGTCATTGATGAAGCAGTTGAAGATGGTTGGGCTGAGGACACTACCCTGAGGAACTCCTAGTGATATCCTACAACTGTGATGATTGACCTCCAACAACCACAACCTTTATTGCTGATGATCGAGAGTAGACTGATGGGGCGGTAATTGGCTGGGTTGGAACTCTTTCATTAATTGAAAAATGTAAGAAAATTCACTATCCCATTTCATCTTAGGCCTGGAGCACTCCGGTTCTAAATTATTTCTGAGCAATCTCAGCTCACAAGTTGCAAAAGAGATCAAGATAGACAAAACAAATTTGCATCGATCTGCACCTCTGATGTAACACTTATATACATTTTGAGTTGGGCATGGTGACTATATAAATGCAAGTTCACTCTATCTGGAGAATAAGGCCATGATAGTTGAAAGCTTTGTAACCAACGATGAAGCCAAGAAAGCTCAGGGTTCTTGACATTGAAGTTTTATCAAGGCAGAAACACATTTTGCTATCTTACCTTTGTGACACTAATACCACCTTCTATTGTCCTTCACACTGCCAGTAACACTCCCTCTGTCGCAAGACCTACACATCTTTGTTGCAATCTCTCCTCATTCTCACCAATCACTGATCCTCTACTCCGATCATTTTCAAACTCAGGGTCGCGAACTGCAGGTGGGTCACGGGCGGATGTCAGGAAGGTCGTGGAGTGATCCGTCATGGTGTTCCCGATCATGGGAAGAAGTGCCCAATAGCTGTGACTGGCTTTTAAAAATGCCGGCTATGTCTGGCCTTCAAGAATGCAGGCCATGCCCCCTCAGCCGGGTGCAGCAATGCGCAGGCCCAAAGCCCAGCAGACAGACCACCTCCTCAGTATGCGGGCACGCTGTTCCGGGAGCAGATTTTTAAAAAAATCAATTTATCTTCCCGCCAGAAGTCGCAGCAGAGAGCAGGTCACGTGGCCGGTACACTGATGTCACATAGTCTGGACGCGAAATTATTGAGGAGAGCTTCCTCTGTTTTGTAGCTGCCAGCAAGTAAGCAACATGACTGCGCAAAGAACTGAAAATGGATCTTTTTGGACTAAGGAAGTGAGGGCCAGAGACACAAACAGGCGAGGATCTCACAACTGAATCTGCTGGAGAGAGCTTCACAGGAGAGTCCATGGCAGGACAAAGCAATGCTAGTGTGAGATCCAGGACCTCTGAGCAACAACCCAGACAGAAATGTAACATGGAATAACAAAGCAACTGAGATTGTCAGGACCATGCAAGCACACCTGTCGCATAGAAGGTAAGAGTAAAATGATGGGTCACGATGGTCGGCCGGTTGGTAAAAATTGGTCCTCGGAAGAAAGGTTTGAAAACACTGATCTACTCTGCTCCATCTGCTCCGCCCCTTCTGATACCGCTTCAGATTCATCACATTTCTTCCTCTCTTTAACTCTGAAGAAGAGTCATACAGACTCAAAACGTTGACTCTCTCGCCACAGATGCTGCCTTAACTGCTGAGCTTTTCCAGCACTTTCTGTTTTTATTTCAGATTTCCAGCATCCAAAGTATTTTGCTTTTATTATTACGACAGTGCAGTTTGCAGTATATTTTCATACATTGGTGCTTCATGACATCTGTTAGGAATAACATATTACCATATAAGCCATATTGTTTAAATTTCTTACCTCCCTTGAGTCTCATTTTAATTCTGTTCATTAAATCAATGTGTGGTAGTAACAGCTGCATCCAGCGATGTGCTTTTCTGTAGTGCTCAAGGTTATTGCTTTGTTAAGATCTTTGCTTGATTTGCATTTAATATTCAGAAATAGTTGAATATTGAAGTTTAATTTGGTTCCTGTATGCAAGGTGACGAAGAGATTAATGATTTTATACTCTGACTGTGAAGTGAGAACAAGATGCTCTCCGCTGCTGTAAAAGGATCCTGAATGTAGACAGGAATCACCTGGAGACTGGAGTGAGTTGTGGTGAATAGGCGTCTCAATGTAATTCACCTTAGGGGTGGGCGGCATGGTGGTGCAGTAGTTAGCACTGCTGCCTATGGCGCTGAGGACCCAGGTTCGATCCCGACCCTGAGTCACAGTCTGTGTGGAGTTTGTACATTCTCCCCGTGTCTTAGTGGGTTTCACCCCCAAGATGTGTAGGTTAGGTGGATTGGCAACGCTAAATTGCCCTTTAAAAAAAAAGTAATTCACTTTAGGCCTTGACACCCTTGAAATTGCTTCACTACCTACCACCCCCTATCCCTGCACCCACACACATATCCTCTGCGCTCCCCCCCAACACTCTTTCATCTTCCGCATGGTAGCACAAGTGGATAGCACTGTAGCTTCACAGCGCCAGGGTCCAGGTTCGATTTCCCGCTGGGTCATTGTCTGTGCAGAGTCTGCACGTTCTCCCCGTGTCTGCGAGGTATTCCGGTTTCCTCCCACAGTCCAAAGACGTGCAGGTTAGGTGGATTGACCATGATAAATTGCCCTTAGTGACCAAAAATGGATAGGAGGGGTTATTGGGTAACGAGGATAGGGTGGAAGTGAGGGCTTAACTGGGTCAGTGGAGACTCGATGGGCCGAATGGCCTCCTTCTGCACTGTATGTTCTCTATTCTGATTATTTTGGGTACTCTCCCTTTCTTGGCCCCACCTTTGGTGACAGAGCATTCAGCTACTTCATTTCTGTAGCCACCTTTCATAACTTCCCCACACTAGGCAGCACTTTCCAGCCAACAAAGGCCTTTTGTTTTTTTTTGTTTTTTTTTAAAATAATTTTTATTGAAGAAATTTTTCAAAATACAAACATTTTAACCCCCCCTACATTTACATTTAAATTATAACAAAACAAAGTCAAACCCCCCTACTTAACAAGAAAAAGAAAAAAAAGTCCCCCCCCCCTACTCGCGCGTCCCCCCCACCCCCCCACTCCCCCCGCCGGCGAACCGACAGTCAGACCAACTTATCATTTCTAGCAGCGTCCTCGGGCAGGCCTTGCCCGTGCCACCACCGCTACCGTACTCCCTTCGTCTTTGTCCCCCCTCCCCCCCCCCCCCCCCCCCCTCCTCCCCCCTCCCTCCCGCCCTCCCCTCCCCTCCCGGGTTGCTGCTGTCACGGCCTCAGTTTCTATCTCTGATCCAAGAGGTCTAGGAAGGGTTGCCATCGCCTGAAAAACCCCTGCACCGACCCTCTCAGGGCGAATTTGATCCTTTCCAATTGGATGAAGTTTGCCATGTCGTTTAACCAGGTGTTAACACTCGGAGGCCTTTCGTCCCTCCACTGAATCAGGATCCTCCTCCGAGCCACCAAGGACGCAAAGGCTAATATTCCAGCCTCCCTCGCCTCCTGTACCCCCGGTTCCACCCCAACCCCGAAGATCGCAAGTCCCCATCCTGGCTTGACCCTGGACCCCACCACTCTCGACACCGTCCCTGCCACCCCCTTCCAGAACTCCTCCAGTGCCGGACATGCCCAAAACATATGTGCATGATTCGCAGGGCTTCCCGAACATCTAATACACCTGTCTTCACCCCCGAAAAACCGACTCATCCTTGTCCCCGTCATGTGGGCTCTATGCAGTACCTTAAATTGAATGAGACTTAGTCTCGCACATGACGACGACGAGTTGACCCTCTCCAGGGCGTCTGCCCATGTCCCGTCCTCAATCTGTTCCCCCAGCTCTAACTCCCACTTATCTTTCAGCTCCTCTACTGGTACCTCCTCCACCTCCTGCATAATCTTATAGATGTCCGAGATCTTCCCCTCCCCGACCCAGACCCCTGATAGCACCCTATCACTCACCCCCCTGTCAGGGAGCGCGGGGAACCCCGCTACCTGTCGTCTGGCAAATGCCTTCACTTGGAGGTACCTGAACTTGTTCCCCGGGGGGAGCCCAAATTTCTCCTCCAGCTCTCCCAGGCTCGCAAACCTCCCCTCTATAAACAAGTCCCTCAGTTGTCTAATACCCGCCCTCTGCCAGCTCTGGAATCCCCCTCCTGTGTTTCCCGGCGCAAATCTGTGGTTCCCTCTTAGTGGTGCCCCTATCAGACCTCCCACTTCCCCCCTGTGTCACCTCCACTGCCCCCAGATCTTGAGGGTGGCCGCCACCACTGGGCTCGTGGTATACCTCGTGGGAGGGAGCGGCCATGGTGCCGTTACCAGTGCCCCTAAGCTTATGTTGCCGCAGGACGCCCTCTCCATGCGCTTCCAGGCTGCCCCCTCCCCTTCCATCATCCACTTTCGTACCATCGATGTATTTGCCGCCCAGTAATATCCTGAAAGGTTGGGTAACGCCAGCCCTCCACTATCCCTACTCCGCTCCAAAAAGACCCTTCTAACTCTCGGGGTGCCATGTGCCCACACATACCCCATGATACTACTCGTTACCTTCTTGAAAAAGGCCCTGGGGAGGAAGATGGGCAGACACTGGAACAAAAACAAGAACCTCGGGAGGACCGTCATTTTAACTGACTGCACCCTCCCTGCCAGCGACAGCGGCACCATGTCCCACCTCTTAAACTCCTCCTCCATCTGTTCCACCAGTCTGGAAAAGTTCAACTTGTGGAGAACTCTTTGCCACCTGCACCCCCAAATACCTAAAACTTTTGACTGCTCTTTTGAAGGGGAGCCTCCCAATTCCCTCCCCTTGGTCTCCCGGGTGTATTACAAAGACCTCACTTTTCCCCAGATTTAATTTATATCCCGAAAAGTCCCCGAACTCCGCTAGTATCCCCATTACCTCCGGCATTCCCCCCCTCCGGGTCTGCCACATACAACAACAAATCATCCGCATAGAGCGAGACCCGATGTTCCTCCCCTCCCCTTGTCAGTCCTCTCCACCCCCCTGAACCCCTCAGTGCCATCGCCAACGGCTCAATCGCTAATGCAAAGAGTAAGGGAGATAGGGGACATCCCTGCCTAGTACCTCGATGGAGCCCAAAATATTCTGACCTCCTCCCGTTTGTTACCACACTTGCCATCGGAGCTGAATAGAGCAGTTTTACCCACTTGATAAATCCCTCCCCAAACCCAAACCTTTCCAGAGTCTCCCACAAGTATTCCCACTCCACCCTGTCAAATGCCTTCTCCGCGTCCAGCGCTACCACTATCTCCGCCTCCCCTTCCACTGCTGGCATCATAATCACATTTAACAATCTCCGGACATTTGTGTTAAGTTGGCGTCCCTTCACGAACCCCGTCTGGTCTTCATGGACTACCCCTGGCACACAGTCCTCTATCCTGGTTGCCAGGACCTTTGCTAACAGCTTGGCGTCAACATTCAGGAGGGAGATGGGCCTGTAGGACCCGCACTGGACCGGGTCCTTGTCCCGCTTCAAAATCAAGGAGATCAGGGCCTGCGACATTGTTGGGGCAGAACCCCCCCCTCACGCGCCTCATTAAAGGCTCGCACCAGCACTGGACCCACCAAGTCCACAAATTTCCTGTAAAACTCCACCGGGAACCCATCCGGCCCCGGCGCCTTCCCCGCCTGCATCTGGCCTATCCCTTTAATTAGCTCCTGCAGCTCTATCGGCGCCCCCAACCCTTCCACCAGCTCCTCCTGTACCTTTGGGAACCCCAATTTGTCGAGAAAGTTCTTCATTCCCCCTCTCCTCTTCGGCGGTTCAGACCTATACAATTCCCTATAGAAGTCCCTAAAGACCCTATTCACCTCTTGCCCCTTCTGCACTACGTCCCCACCCCTCTCTCTCACTCCCCCAATCTCTCTGGCTGCATCTCGCTTACGAAGCTGGTGTGCCAGCATCCTGCTCGCCTTTTCCCCGTACTCATACGCCGCACCCTGCGCCCTTCTCCACTGCATTTCCGCCTTCCTAGTGGTCAGTAGGTCGAACCTGGCCTGCAAGCTACGCCGCTCCCTTAATAGCCCCTCCTCTGGTGCCGCCGCATATTTCCTATCTACTTCTAGGAGCTCCCCCACCAGCCTCTCCCTTTCCTGCCTCTCCTCCCTCTCTCTGTGTGCCCTTATGGAGATCAGCTCTCCTCTAATCACTGCTTTCAAGGCCTCCCAGACCGTCCCCACCTGCACCTCACCTGTGTCATTCGTACCCAGATAGTTCTCAATGCCCGTTCTCACCCTTCTGCACACCTCTTCGTCCGCCAACAGCCCTACATCCAGGCGCCACAACGGGCGTTGGTCCCGCGCCTCCCCCATGTCCACGTCCACCCAATGTGGTGCATGGTCCGATATCGCAATGGCCGAGTACTCCGTGTCCTGCACTCTCGGTATCAGCCCCCTGTTCAATACGAAAAAATCGATCCTAGAGTACACTCTGTGGACGTGGGAGAAAAAAGAATACTCCCTCGCCCTAGGCCTACCAAATCTCCATGGGTCTACCACTCCCATCTGCTCCATGAACCCCCTTAACACCTCTGCCGCTGCCGGCCTCCTATTCGTCCTGGAACTCGATCTATCCAGCCCAGGGTCTAACACCGTATTAAAGTCCCCTCCCATGATCAGGCCCCCTGCCTCCAGTCCCGGGATGAGGCCCAGCAGGCGCCTCATAAAACCCGCGTCGTCCCAGTTCGGGGCATACACATTTACCAGTACCACATTCTCTCCCTGCAGCCTACCCCTCACCATCACGTACCTGCCCTCCTTGTCTGCCACCACCTCTGCCGCCACAAACGACACCCTCTTTCCCACCAAAATCGCCACCCCCCGGTTCTTGATATCCAAGCCTGAGTGGAACACCTGTCCCACCCACCCCCTTCTCAGGCGGACCTGATCTGCTACCCTCAAATGAGTCTCCTGCAGCATTGCTACATCAGCCTTCAGTCCCTTCAGGTGTGAGAAGACCCTTGATCTTTTGACCGGCCCATTCAGCCCCCTTACGTTCCACGTGATCAATCGGGTCGCAGAGCGACCCGTCCCTACTCCCTGTCGATTAGCCATGTCTTGTCCCTTGCTCGCCCCGGGTCATCCCTTCTTTTCTGACCCGCTTCCCATAGCGATGGCCCCCCCCCCCCCCCCACCCCCCCCCGGCTCTCCCCTTCTCGTCCCTGGTCTTTCCAGCAGCAACCCGGTGTCCCCCCCCAGCCCCCCCCCCCCTCCCCTTCCCCCCCCCCCCCCCCCCCCCCGGCTAGGACCCCTCCTAGCCGCGATGTACCCCACATCGTACTCCCGAGAGTCAGCTGGTCTCCGCTGACCCGGCTGCTCCTGCCACATTCCGACTCCTCCCGGTTCACCCCATCTGCGCCCGAGGCCTTTTGTTTTTGAAGCGCCTATTTCAATGTAGGAAATGCAATAGCTAATAAGTGCACAGCAAGATCCCGCAAATTCCAGCCAAGTTCTCACCAGTGTCCTGGCAATTATTTATCTCCCAACAAACATGTAGTGTATTATTGTCTGATCATTGCCACATTGGTGTGTGTGAAATCCTGCTGTGAATATCAGCTGCTCTATTTTCTACATTGTGACAGCGAAAATACTTCATTGGCCGCAGAATGAATGCCCAGAGTTTGTGAAAGGTGCTGATAAATACAATTTCCTTCTTCCTTACTGGGCAACCTTGTGGATTATTCAGCAGGGGTACATCCTGTTATGGCAATATCTCGGGGGAATGTTACCTCCTAATGTTACTCAATCTCCAGAGCTTTTTGGTAAATGGCGAACCTAAATCTACTCAGAAACCAGGGGCTGGATGTTCCGCAGCCCGACGCCGAAATCGCGTCCGGCACCGGGGTGGAGAATCCAGTTCTCGGAATCGGAACCGGCGGCAGTTCATCGATATTCCAGCCCCCGAAAAGTAGCGTACCTGGATACTCCGTCAGCGGCCACCATGGTTGGGGGCGAGCCGATTGGAAGGCAGGGGGGGGCCTCATGCGGGACTGTGCCTTTATTGAGTGGGCGGTCCCAGTCATGCGCGCGGCCGATCAGGGGCACTATTTCCGCGATCCAGCTCCACGGTCTGAGTCCGCCATGGAGCACGGCGTGGTCGCTTGAGGCCGCCGCCATGCGCATGCGCGGCCTCTGACCCTGAAGTGCGGGGGTCTGTATCTGCAGCTGGAGCTGGGAGCTTCAGTATGGCTCCCTGCTAGCCCCCTGCTGGGCTGTGAATCTGTGGCCTTTGGACCCCAGTTTTTCTGTCGTAGAAGGACACAGTTTTCACGATAGCGTGGGGACATAGTCCCTGAAACAGAGAATCCAGCCCCAGCACTTCAATAGGTTTCAGTATTTGTAAGTTGTGGCCAAACCTCTATCTGAAGAAATGTGTTCTTGCTTCTCTACTTCGCTATTGGATAAGGGAGGCTGCTCCATGTCACAGAGCTAGTGGCAGGAATGAAACAGAAACTCGGGCAATCCATGCGTATGGTTCCTTTGTGAGCATGAACCCAGCTCCTTCATTGAAGGTCTGAGAGTTGCCAACTGTGATTAAATGTATTCCTGGAGATTTCATTGCATGACTTGTTCCCACACTCTGGACAATAGTTGGCCAACATAGCCATCCTTGATGAAGAGTCATACGGACTCAAAGCGTGAACTCTGTTTCTCTTCACAGATGCTGCCAGACCTGCTGAACTTATCCAACATTTTTCATTTTTACATCCATCCTTGTGATGCACTGCCTTCCTACGCAATTTGAAAAGTATGCGGGGGTTTAATTACAGTATAAACAAAGGATAACCAGGTTGCCACTCTGTAGGTTACTTAACCAGTTGTCAGAGTTTATTTAGAGAGGTGTTGCTTGCTCACCGTCTAAGAGGAAGAGATGAAAATCTCCCAAGTGCCTCTGATGATGTCACCATGTAGTCATGTGACATGTACAGAAAGGCATTGGTTACAATATTTAACACCCCTCCCCCATTACACCTGTCGCACGACAACAGATACCAACTAATATTAATATAAACAATACAGCACCGGAACAGGCCTTTCAGCCCTCAAAGCCTGTACTGGTCATTGTACCACCCTTGGCCAAAACCCTCAAGAACAAAGAACAATACAGCACCGGAACATTTAGTCATGGTGAACAGTGAGTATTTAATCAAGTATTATTATTATACAATTACATATATAAATATTTTTATCAGCGCAAGAGCTTTTTAGGTGGACGTCGGTTCCACTGAGGCAGAATCCGTCGTTCTGGAGTCTTTGTTTCCACATTCACGGTTGCCAGTTCCACACTTAGCTCAGGCACATCATTTGTTAAAGCTGGTTCTTCTTCAGCTTCTGCTGATGCTGTTGGTTGACTCAGTCGTGATCATCGATCGAGAGATTTCTCAACCTCGCGTGTCGGTTGGTGGCCTTTCAGATTCCGATTCTGCATATTCTTGTTTTGATGCAAGGATTTGATTGGTGTGTCTCCTCCAAATTCTCTTGTCATTGGTTTGCACCATGTAAGAAACATTTGTGAGTGTTGTGGCAGGTACTCACTTCTCACTTCATAGAATTTACAGTGCAGAAGGAGGCCATTCGGCCCATCGAGTCTGCACCAGCTCCTGGAAAAAGCACCCCACCCAAGGTCAACACCTCCACCCTATCGCCACAACCCCGTAACCCCACCCAACACCAAGGGACGCTATGGGTAATTTATCGTGGCCAATCCACCTAACCTGCACATCTTTGGACACTTGAGGAGTAGTTTCTTGTTAAAACTCCTTCTTGCTCAAAACCCCTTGGTTTCGATGTTTGTTCACAACGCGTAACTTAGCTTTGTTGTTGTTGTTAGATAGGGGGCCTCAGCAGGGAATGCGCGGCCGAGACCGCACATAGCCCTGTTTTCTGCACTGAGGAAAGCTGTGCCAGAATTCCTCAGTACAGTGAGAGATCGGGGCCCCATTTAAAAATGGAGCTGATCTCTGGAGACAGGGTGCCAGGCTGGCAGTGATAGGGTGCCAGCTGTAATGATATGTATCAGTGTATAAAACTAGCTAGACAGCAGCAGTATAGTACAGTTAGATCATAGCATAGACACCACGTGTAGTTCAGATACAATTTATATAGTTATATCTCATTACTTTATTTCTAGAGTTAGTTCAGTAGAGTGTCAAACTCATTTATTAGTTTAATCGTTACTTAATAAATTTGTTTACTTTACATCGCAGACTCATGTATTCTTCAAGATCATCTGCGACCAGTGACGACAGATATTACTTTAACCAAGTAATACAACATGCTACCACGAGTAGTAATATAATACAGTACCAGGGTGGCAGTGCCAGGATGCCTGGATGGCACCAGCAGTGCCAAAGGACATGCACCTGGGGGTCTCTGATGCCCTGGGAGACCAACACTAGTGGCCTTCTATCTGGTTTCCATTTGTGGAGACCTGTAATGAAGGGCATTCGCCTGAGGTGAAGTTGATAGATCCCAACGCTTCGCGTGCCTTGGGAAACTGCATATTCGAATGAGGCTAGCTGTCTTGCTCTAATATGCAGATTTCCCAATAAAGTGATCTTGCGAGTGGGTAAATCTCAAAAGCAGGGTCTCCGAGCTTCTATCAGCTATGTTACGCCGCGGCAGTGTGACCTTTTGATCGTGCTCTGTGTTTTTCCAGACGCTCCAATGTGTCTTTCTGTTCAGTCCTGCCAGTTATTCTGAATGGTAGGCACTTATACCTGAATAGTCCTTTATGTGTTACAATATCTTACTGAACTGTTGTCCAACCAACGTTCCAGCAATTAGGCCCTCTAGTCAGCATAAAACACTGGGTTAATCATCATTTTACAGTCACCATAGATTATTACTAAGCCATCTGGTTTGATAACTGAAACAATTAGGGTTGCCCAATTGCTCGTCGTCATACCCTCGGTCTCTCCAGCTTTGATCAGTTTTTCAAGTTCTACTTTGACTTTTGGTTTGATCACACATAGAATCATAGAATTTACAGTGCAGAAGGAGGCCATTTAGCCCATCGAGTCTGCACCGGCTCTTGGAAAGAGCACCCTACCCAAGGTCAACACCTCCACCCTATCCCCATAACCCAGTAACCCCACACATGAAGGGCAATTTTGGACACTAAGGGCAATTTGTCATGGCCAATCCACCTAACCTGACATCTTTGGACTGTGGGAGGAAACCGGAGCACCCGGAGGAAACCCACGCACATACGGGGAGGATGTGCAGACTCCGCACAGACAGTGACCCAAGCCGGAATCGAACCTGGGACCCTGGAGCTGTGAAGCAATTGTGCTATCTACAATGCTACCATGCTGCCCCTTCTTGCCTTTACGCATTTATAGGTGCTATCAGGTTTTATCTTGAGTACTGCCTTGGATTCGGTCATTTCTCCTAAAGTGTTTTCAAATATTTTTGTGTACTTTTCTCAGAGTTTCTATCATGTGCTCTTTCCATCAACCAGTTGGTTCACAGCTTGCCAATTTTGTTTGCTTTTGTGATAAATGTAGGAAATAGTTATATATTAAATTTATTGTTGTTAGAAACCCTGTTTTAAGATGCATAAAGGAAGTATCATAGAATTTACAGTGCAGAAGAAGGCCATTGAGCCCATCCAGTGTGCAACGGCCCTTGGAAAGAGCTCCCTACTTAAGTTCACGCCTCCACCCTGGCATCGTAACTCAGTAACCGCACCTAATCTTTTGGCCACTAAGGGACAATTTAGCATTGGCAATCTACCCAGCCTGCACATCTTTGGACTGTGGGAGGAAACCGGAGCACCTGGAGAAAACCCATCCAGATATGGGGAGAAAGTGCGAACTACACACAGTCAACCGAGGCCGGAATTGAACCCGGGACCCTGGAACTGTGAGGCAGCAGTGCTAAACACTGTGCCACCCTGCCGCTTATATCTACTAATGCTGTGATTAAGGGGCCATAAAGGTAAGGCTATAATTGATTTTAACCATTTACCTGCTTACAGATAGATGGCTAATAGAATATTGTTTTGATTTTGCTGAGTCCCTGGGGTGTAGATAATTTATAAGGGATGGTGCTTAATCCTGGATAAACAGGTCATGGGACATCTCAGTGAGAGGCGACCAAAGAATGCCTTACGATGTAATTAATGGGTCGAGCCAGGTCTGTCTGTAGTTTCTTAGTTCGCCATAGGAATTTAGTTTGATAAGATAGGGTTTCAACTGGCTGCTAGAAGATTCTCTCTAAGGTCTTTGCACAAAGAAAAGCGGGTAAACACGATTCTTAACTTTATTTCTAAGTAGTTTTGAACTATATTGGATTGCTCCATTGGAATACATAGGGCGCGATTTGGCATCCTTGTCATGTCCAACTTGGTGTTGGGACGAGGCCATTGAACATCACAGGACGTCATGATCTGGATCTCGCTCTCACTGGTCGTGACCTAGATCAGCATATTTCAATGAACCTATATATTCGCTGGAATCTCCTGGTGCCCTGGAATCATTGGCCGTGCTTGCGAGACCTCGCCAGGGCTTCCTTTAGTACTGGTCCACACACATGTGAAACAGGCATAATGGTACCTGGGGGGGTCTCCCAGGCCAGTAGAAGTCCCTAGATGGTCAGGGACAGGACAGGGCATGGTGGCATTGCCAATCTTTTAGGGCACTGTCAGGGTGCCAGGCTGGCAGTGGCAGGGTATCTGGGTGCCAGGTTGGCAATGCCCAGGGATTGGGCCTGGGGGTCCTTACCAGGTAGAGAGGAGGTGAGGGGTGTCCCCAGAGGCCTCTCCAAGGTTGGAGGGGTGAGGGCGGGTCAAAAATAGCGGAGGCACGAAAAGGAGGGATGGGGACGGGAAAGGGGGGATGGGGGGGGGGGGGGGGGGGGACCAGCCTTCCAAAATGGCGAAGAGCCTTTGCTGCTGACGAGCAAATCACTCTAAGTGCGGCCAGGCATAGAGAATCTCTCCGAGGCCAAATAAAAGGCATAGTGCTATTGAATAGCGAGATGTATGTCAGCACTGCAGCCACTGAGAAACAACCAGCCAAACCCACCCGAAACCGAGCATGGAGAGTTTTCGGGTGAATCGCGCCCATAATTTCTGTGGTTAAATTAAAGTTTGTTTTAACAAAGAAGCTGCTTATTGGTCCAGGTTATCACTCCTGGACAGAGCTTCCTTTCTTGAAAGTTATAGAAATTGTAAAATTGTTGGGCTTATCGTCTGGAATCCTAACAATTTTGTTCAACTATGTTCATATGAAAAGTGCAGGAATAGTTCCTTTTACCATATGTAATGACAATTATTCAGATTGACCATTCACTTCGACTTGCACCGTGATGTAATCGTTCACTGGAACCACCTCTTTTGTGTAAGTTCTCAAGATTATATCAGATGGTTTTAATACTGCGTTCTTGAGCTTTTGTCGATATATGTCAGAGATAAGAGCTACAGCAGCTCCCATATCTACTTCCATTTTAATTTCATTTCCATTTAGTTTTGGATAAACCTAAAATCTCTGTGCACCACTTTGCATCAATAATACACCGTGTTTTAATTATTTGATCTCCCTAGACATTGTCTTCCTGGGAAATGTCATTGTTTTTGGTCACTCCGTAGAAACTTTTTGTGGATTTGGTTGTTTTCTTGCGTTTACCCATGTTGAAGGTTTGATGATTTTGTATGCCTTTTGTTTTGTGACCTTGCTTGCCCCAATTACGATGTTTGCTGTCTCAACACCAACATTCCTTGGAGAATGTCACACTTGGACACCCCTATGGCATGCTTGGGTGTCGAGAGGTCTTCTTTTCTCAGTGTTGATTTTGCTTATTTTGGAGGCTTCTTTAGCTGCCAATTCCATAGACACTGCGATTTCAACAGCAAGTTTGAGTGTCAGAGAACTTTCTGTCAGGAATCGTCTCTGGATTGTATCATTTCTATATCCACACACATGTCTGTCTCACAATGTGTCGTCAAGGGTCTATACAAACTCACAATTCTTTAAAAAAAATTAAAGCATTTATATCAACAGCAAACACATAAATAAGAGCAAAAGCTAACTTGTACAGCATAATAAATAACAAACACCCACCCCCCCTGCCCTTCCCCAACTCCTGACAATTTTGTAACTGACTTGAGGCTGAAGGCCCAGTCCTGCACTTTCAGTAATCTAAAGTCATCCATGATCCGCGACCAAATAGTATTTTGCATATCGAAAGATTGTTACGGGAGGAAGACCTGAAATTGGAAACTGTGATTAAGATTTATCATGCGAGTGAGTTGGCTGCACAGCAAATCAGTCCACTCAGCTCAAAACATTTTGGCGGCTACATGGAAGAAGACGCCACGCCATCAGCACTGTGATGCAGTTCAATAAGAAACGTGGTCTTAATACGGGCAGCCATTTTAAGCGTCCGACATGAGCTTCCATCTTATGTGGAAATGTGGAAACCGATATGGCGCACGGCAATGTACAGCATATGGAAAATTATGCTCTAGGTGTGGCAGTATAAATCATTTCGCGAAACAATGTTTTTTGCGTCCTATAGTGGACCAAATCAGATCAGTTAATGCGGTTGATGAGGTGCCTCAACCGCGAACAGTTCTTCAGTGATCTAATTTCAACCAAGGACCAGAAGAGCCCAACCAATATAAGTGAAGAAGTCCTTCCGAAAAGTCAAGACGACAGTAAGGCCAAACTCGATGCAATTAAAACCAGATGGAAAACCTGGTTTGGGCAAGAAGTGCTCTTCAAGGGTCTTCATTAATTCCTCGTAAGTTATTGTCCCAGGCTTTGCAGGATGGACAACACCTTGTAATAGGGTGAAGGTTTTCTGTCCTATTATCCTCAAGAAAGTTGCTACTTTAATTTCATCTAGTATCCTGTTTGCAGCATTTGGTATTGGAATCTCTCTTCATAGGAACGCCATGATTCTGCATTCTCATTGAATGGTTCCACAGTGTCACCTTTTCCCGGCATCGCAGTTACCAGTTCTTAAGTTGTAGCACTTTCTTTAAGATTTCCTTCCCTCTGATTTCATTCTCTTCCAAATCAATTTACATTATTTCTTTTGTTGCTTCTTTAAAATTCTTCTTTTCTTAGTTGGACTGTGGCTTTAAGAAAAATATTATTTTGCAAACATTTTAAAATCAGCAGCTATAATTCCGTTTAATGTTGGTTACTAACGCTGTATTTTTGTCTTAGTTTTTGGACAGTTGCTTTTTCCAAAAGCAGGTCTCTCTCAGGGTTTTGAGAATCCAATGCTGCAGACGTGCAAAGGGAAAATCTCTCCAGCTTGATAAATAACTTTTTTTAAAGCCTACCCCTTTATTTCCTGGCTTTCTCTGCTCATTTTCCAGGAGGTTTTTATTTCTTTGGCCCACCTATTGTGCGAATTTACTGGCACAACAGTCGACGCTCTGGCTGAAAAGGTTTTCACTTTTTCCACCTCTGTCTGTCCGTGTTCCTGGGTTGCGGTTGTGTAGAAATTAACTTAAGAACGGTCCTGAGTGCTTCATATTACTTTTAAAATTAACATGCGCTCTTAGCAAAGCTAAAACCCAATTCCAATGGCCAGTTTTACCGCACATTTATGGATGGTGGATCTTCGCCTCGAAGTTCAGATCTGGGTTGGGTTGTTTTCTTGACTATTTACCTGGAAAAACATCCTCATTGCCAGCTTTTTTTTAATAACGTTAGTTTTGTGAGGGTTCACTTACAATATAAACAAAGGATAACCAAGTTGGCGCACCATAGGTTACTTAACCAGTTCTCAGAGTTTATTGCAGAAGTGTTGCTTACTCAGTCTGTCGATGGAAGGGAAGGAAATCTCCCAAGTGCCTCTGATGATGTCACCATGCACTCGTGTGACACACCATGCAGAAAGCCATTGGTTACAATACATAACAAAAAACAAAAAGGCTCATTATCCAATTGGATAATGCTCGACGGTCAGCCAAACAGAATGTTTCCCCATTTTCAATATTTGTATGTCCGATAAAGAGAATTGTTGAAAGAAAATGGCAGCTCACCACCACCTTCTCAGGGGCAATTAGGAATGGGCAATAAGTGGCCTAACCAGTGATGCTCCTAGCCTATGAAATAATTGTTTTAAAAATCACTGATTCTAGCGAATATGGAGGTGTTTGGGACTGTGCTACAAACAACTGCAACTTGTATGATATAATCAGTGTTTGTGGCAATTTGCATAGAACTTAGAACCCAGAAACATGTCCACAAATGCCTACTCCCATTCGATTTACTTCATCTCATCCTATTGACATATCCATCAATTGCTTTCTATCACATGCACTTATCTAACTTCTCCTTAAACACATCGTACATTAGTGAGTGCAGTGCTATTGATGCAAACTCCAGGACATCAGACTGTAGGATCCAGACTTGGTAATCGTTACGTTTATAGTTTGTTCCTGATAAAATCATTGAGTCTGCATTCACAGTAGATGAAGAACTGTTATCAGGTTTATTGCTTTCCCTTTTTGTTGCACAGTCTTGGATCTCGAGCAATTTCTTTCCATACAGAAAGATCACATTATTGAAGGAGTCTGGTAATTGTGATTATCTTTAGCAGCATTCCTCTCTCCTTGGGACTCTGATTGATTGTGTGTCACTCCTGATTACATTGTTGAAGACAGCAGTACCCTACTGTTCTTGATACACTGCTGGCATTTTACTGGCCTATTTATTTTCGTACGGCGATGGTCCTAGGCTACTGGGAAATACAGGCTGATGGGTTTTCCAAAGGAATCCTCCAGGGTTTGCTGAACTGATTGTAGCTGTGTTTTCAAACCTGGAAGTATTTCCGTATCGCCGATATAAGCACAGTAGGACACCCATTCTCCCAGGCAACTGCTGGAGTTTGACAGACCATAATCCTTATTCTTACGGGACAGAAACAGACTATTCGGTCCAACCGGTCCATGCTGGTGTTTATGCTCAACACAAACCCCCTCCCACCTCTCATTATCTCACCCTAGTAGCATATCCTTCTATTCCTGTTGAATCTGCAGTAGGCAGAATGCATATAAACGTTAGGTAAAAATCAATGAACAAGGTTTATTACCATACAAGTCCAAACTTCTCCACTCCCCTAATGGTCTCCTTTTCCAACCTGCACCCAGGCCCGGGTTTTTATGTGAGTTGGGGCTCTCCCTTAAAGGGACAGTTCATATTCTGGGGAGGTCATGAGAAATCATATCCTGATCCTGGGACCTCCATTGGGGTTATAACAATTTCTTTGTCCCTTTTATGTTTTTTTCTAGCTTCCTCTTCAATGAATCTATGGGCGGGATTCGCTGTATGTATCTTGACAGCACACCGTTCGCTGGCCGAAGGTTCTCTCTTCTCGCTGCTTGTCCCTGGGAATTCCCATTGAAGCTATCCATGCCGCTGGGAACCTGTGGACGGGGGTGCACTGCCAGCGGGAATGAGAATCCCAAAGACCGGAGAAGTCTGGCCTATGTTATATATATTAAGTTATTTGACTGGTTTTAACCAATCCCTGGTCTGGATTTTAAAGCTGGATTTTTTTTGTGGTGACACCAAAGTAAAGAATAACAGAATAGAAAAGAATCTAATAAGTATGTTAAAGTTTTTTTTATATCTACAGCATCACTCACAACCTCAATGCATCCCAAAGCACTTTGAAGCCAACAAGGCTTCTATTGTTCTAATGTCGGGGACCGCCTTAGCTCAGTGGGCTAGTCAGCTGGTTTGTGATGCAGAACAAGACTAGCAGCGTGGATTCAATTCCCATACTGGCTGAGGTTAGTCATGAAGGTTCCGCCATGTCAAAGTTGCCCTTCACCTGAGGTGTGGTGTTCCTCAGGTTACACCATCAGCAGTCAGCTCTCCCCCTCAAAGGGGAAAACAGCCTATGGTCATCTGGGACTATGGTGACTTGACTTTACCTTATCTAATATAGGAAACATAACAGCTTACTCACAACAAGCTCCCACAGACAGCAATGTGACAAATGACCAGATAATCTGTTTCAGTGATGTTGGTGAGGGATGAGTGTTGATCAGGACATGGTTGTGGGATGCTTTATATTCACCGTAGAAAGTAGTCTGAACCTCATCTGAAAGACAGAGCCCCCAACAGTGTTCTCCCTGGGTGTGGAAAATGAGGGCGACATAAAATGACCTGGCAGCAGACAGCCAATAGAGAATTTGGTTCTCCATGTGCACACATCACTGAAATCTACTTCACAGGTACAAAAGGCAGTGAGGCCTACACTGGAGTGTCAGCTTTCTGGATTTTATACTCAAGTCTCGGGTGTGGGACTTGAACCAACAACCTTCTGACTCAGAGAGATAAACATAATAAAACCTGGCTAAAGAGGGGGAGCGAAACCTGGCAAAGCGGGGGAGCAGGAAACCTGGCTAAAGAAAGCAAGCAGGACTAAGATTATTGAAGGAGTTTGGCAGCAATGAGTAAAACCAGTTAGGTGCTCGGATGCAGAAAAAACGTACAGAGCTGGAATACCTGTAGTGACACAACCCTGAAACTTTGTCAATAAACTGCTTTGACTAAGCTTAGAATACAGTATACAAACCTGGCCACCTCAACACGGAAAGAATATTACAGTTATTGAAAAGTTATAGAATGGACCTGCCAGAAAAATTGAGGGGATGAACGGATTGGATTATGGATTATGTGAATTGGCCATGTTCTCACTGGGTAGGACAAGATTGAGATGTCATAATAATAATTTTAAAATAAATAAATTTAGAGTACCCAATTCATTTTTTCCAATTAAGGGACAATTTACGGTGGCCAATTCACCTACCCTGCACATCTTTGGGTTGTGGGGGCAAAACCCACGCAAACAAAGGGGGAATGTGCAAACTCCACACGGACAGTGAACCAGAGCCGGGATCGAACCTGGGACCTCGGCGCCGTGAGACAGCAGTGCTAACCACTGCACCACCGTGCTGCCCGAGATGTAATAATAATCTTTATTATTGTCACAAGTAGGCTTACATTAATATTGCAATGAAGTTACTGTGAAAATCCCCTAGTCACCACATTCCAGCACCTGTTTGGTAAACAGAGGGAAAATTTAGACTGTCTAATGCATTACGCCCAATATCGATGTTGAACACTTCCATGGCAACTCCCTCCTGACTGTATACCGTTGTTCCACCAGCTCTGCTGAGTCTGTCCTGCCAGTGGGACACGACATACCCAGGAAAGGTGATAGTGGGACATTATCTATAAGGTATGATTCCGTGAGTATGACTATGCCTTGCTAACTAGGTGTTAATAAGGAGGACATTGTAGCTGGGTTTGCCATTGTCATTTCCGGTACCTCAGTCGATGCCAGGTCGTCCATCCGATATCATTCTTTTTCACTGAATTTGTAGCGGTTTGATACAACTAAGTGGCTTGTTCAACCATATGTGACACCAGACCGAAATTGCTGTGGGTCTGGAGTCACATGTAGGCCAGACCAGGTGAGGATGGCAGATTTCCTTCCCTAAAGGACATTAGTGAGCCAGATGTTTTTTTTATGACAATCAGCAATAGTTTCATGGTCATCATTAGACTTTTAAATCCAGATATTTTTATTTAGTTCAAATTCTACCAAATGCTGTGGTGGGATTTGACCCTGGGTCACAGAAGCATTACCCTGGGTCTCTAGATTACTAGTCCAGCAACGATCACACAATGCTACTGCCTCCTCATAATCTCCCCTCAATTCCCCTCATAATAAACAGTAACATAACCTAATTACTTCCTCTATCTCCCTATTGTGATGGAGGCAAGGTCATTGATGAAACAGCCGAAGATGGTTGGCCTGGGACACAATCCTGAGGAATTCCTGCAGTGACGTCCTGGAGCTGTTGTTCACTGTTTCTTATTGTGTAGAACGTTTCATCAGTGGTGGAGATCTGTTTGTACATTGTTAACCGTAGATCTGGAAGGAGATAATGTGAGAACTTCATAAGAAAGAATATCATTAAATCCATCTTTCTCTTCCAATGTTGTCCTACCCCATTGACCTGGTTTTAGATTTCCTCATGAGTGATATCCTTCCTGTAGTCGAACAACTTGACAAAGTCACTCATTGCTTTGAGGTTAACAAAGTTTTCCTGCATTTATGGGGCGGTATTCTACCCCCCCCCCCCCACGCCGGGTGGGAGAATCGCCGGGGTGCCGCGCGAATCACGCCATGCCACCCCGACCCCCGCTTGCGATTCTCCCACCCCCCCGAAACCAGCGCCACGCGAATTGCGCCGGGCCGCTCGGAGAATCGGCGCAAACGGCGAGCGGTGATTCTCCGGCCCGGATGGGCTGAGCGGCCGCTCCGACACGACAGGCTGCCGTCCACCCTGGTCGCTGCCGACGGGAACTCCATGGGAACGCTCGGGGGGGGCGGCCTGTGGGAGGGCTAGGGGGGCTTCTTCACCGGGGGAAGGGGGCCTCCAAAGGGGTCTGGCTCCGCGATCGGGACCCACCGATCGGCAGGCCGGCCTCTCCCCCCCCCCCCCCCCCCCCCGGGCCTACATTCCGCCGTGGTCGACCCCTGAACACCCACGCCATATTGTGCCGGGGTCGGCGCGTAAGAAGTTCCCCGCGCATGCGCAGGATGGTGCGATCCAACTGCGCATGCGCAGGATTGAGCTGTTCCAACTGCACATGCGTGGGTTGGTATGGCGCCCATTTGGTGCCACGTAGGAATGCTGGAGTGGCGTGAACCTGTGGGAACCAGAATAGGTTTGTGCCGTCATGAAACGTGACGGCGTTCATGACGGCGCGGGCACTTGGTCCGCGGAGCGGAGAATCGCCCCCATAGAATTCCTTTAACATTGTAATACATCCCAAAGTGCTGCCTTGGGGCATTATCAGTGAAATAATACCGAGCCATAAGGAGATCTTAGGACAGATTGTCAAAAGCTTTATCTGATAGGCATATATAACGGAGTATCCTAAATGAAGAGAGAGGTGCGGAGAGATTTAGGGCGGGTTTCTCCGTCCCCCCAGCCCCGTTTTCCAGCGCGGTGTGCCCCCGCTGGCAGCGAATCCTCCGTTCCGGCAGCCGGCCAATGGGGTTTCCCATTGTGACCATCCCACGACGTCAGGAAACCCGCGGTCATAGGTGCGCTGCTGGCGAAGTTGAGGATCTCGCCATAGAGAATCCTGCTGCAGATCTGCTCTGGTGCTCTGGGTTCAAAACCCACCACGGCGGATGGTAACATTGGAATTCCATAAAAATCTGGAATTAAAAGTCGAACGATGATCATGAATCCACTGCTGATTGTTGTAAAAACCCATCTGGTTACTTAGGGCCCTTCAGTGAAGGAAATCTGCCTCCTTACCTGGTCTGGCTGACATGTGACTCCAGACCCACAGCAATGTGGCTGACTCCGAAATGGCCTAGCAAGCACTCCAAGGGTAACCAGGGATGGGCAATAAATGCTGGCCCAGCCAGCGATGCACACATCCCGTGAATACATTTTTTAACGTAGACTGTGTACACCACTCAAGTTCAGCCTGATCAGGGCCCGGCCCAAGATTAACTTCATTTTTGAATTCTGTATGTTTAGAAATAAATTCAATTTCTTTGTGAGACTCTTTGATTGATTTGCTGATCTATGATGCTGCTTGAAATGATTTGTTCATCCCTAGGTCTCTTTTTAATTCCAGTCTCATTTTCCATGGTACAGGTGATGTTTTGCTTTTTCCTAATTATGTGATTAACCTTTATCTCGGTCAAAGCCACTTGCCACTGCTCAGTTTGCAAATCTTCAGGCATTGTTGGCTCAGTTTGTCTTCTGTATTATCTTGTTTGCTGACCATTTTTTGAGCAATTATCTATACTTGACGACATGAACTGAAATCTACATTGAAATATGAACTTAATTGGTGCTCCAGAAATCAGCCCATAAAACTGTCAGAGGAGATCAATAAACTGAGTGTTGATAATAGCTTTGCTATTGCATTGCCGTTAGTTTATTTTGTGAACATCCCGCCCACCAAACACACCCACAGGTTTTGTACGTCAGAATTCAGATTGAGATGCAACTGAAAAACTATTTCTGTCACTTTGTTAGTCCTGTATTTCTGAGTCAGACAGTGAACCAGCTCATCTCAATACTGTTCAAACTTGTTTGATGAATATAAATAACACCCAAGGAAAATCAACTGGCTCTAAGCATGGTCAAATTATGAAGTGACTAATGTTTAATCTGTGACATTCGGGTGTGGAATCATGACTAGGTCTCAGATGAACGTGCATGTATGTAATTCTCCGAATCCCATTTTAGATTTTTTTTTCAGGTTATTTAATGACAAGTCAGACTTGATTCTCAAGAATGAATAAGACTGGCAGCAGATTTCTTCAGATTGTTTATCTTGCTTCCTTTAAATGTTAATCTGATACAATTGAATCAATGCAACACATTTGTCCTTGACAAAACTGTTAATGTTGCTCATACATTGGACTCTTTGCAAGAGTCTGTGTCAATAACTCGGGTCGATTCTCATTAAAAAAAATGACGTTAACTGTTATTTTGGTGGGTTTTGTGGGGTGATTCCCACCGGATGTTGAGGCAAGATCCAGATCGGTATTAACCAAGACTTAGTCATTTTCTTGGAGCTTGGGGAGTTCCTCACTGTAAAATCCCATATTTAGAACTTTTTTCAGCAGTGGGAATTAAAGTTGCTGGTAAGACCAGCTCCTCAGAGATCAGGGCACCGTTTTTTTGTTTAATAAATTTAGAGTACCCAATTATTTGCAATGCAAAAAGGAAAGTTTCCATGGACAATGTGAAGAGGCACCTTTTCTGTATGTCCATTTGCTTCTACTTTCATCATAATTCATCCTTTCAATGGTACAAACTCTTCAGTGTACATCCTTAGGATCACATTATGTTTTAAAGGCAGATGCTTCAGCTTTTGATGATAAATTATCTCCGGTATTCGTGACACTGCTGCGTCTGTATCCATTTCCATTTCAGTTTCATGACTTTCAAATTTTCGATATGCCCGAAAATGTTGTTGAACACCGAGACTTATCTCTTGCTGTCGCTCGGTTTCGCTGTATTTTTGAGGGATCTTCAGCATCAATTCAATAATTTAAATTCACAACCTGATTGTTTGACTGTGTTGTTCTTCTTGCGTTTAGAAGTTTTCTGAGCCAATCATGCCTTGGCTACTTGGCCCTTCTTGCCGCTGTTCTGGAATGTATTCATTTTACTCCAGAATTCCCTTATTGAGTGTCCAATCGATGATAGGTTGAACCTTTGCAGCCTTAACCCTTGAGATATCCACTTTGTGGATCTTCACTTCAGCACCTATCTGTGAAACATCTCTTGCTCCATAGATGTGGCAAGCTCACAGCAACAGCCTTTAGAGTTAAATGACTTACAGCAAGCAGCTTCCTCTGAATAGCTTCACTGCATAGTCCATAAAGAGTCACGAATCACGTATCATCAAGTGCTGTGCCAAATTCACAAAATTTAGCTAATTTTGTTGAAGATGCTGCAAAGTGTAAAATGCTTTAACCCTTTTCCTGACTATGGCAATGTCTTTCTGCAATCAATACGGTTTTAGCAATTCAATATAAGATACTTCTCCTGGTTTTGCAGGATGAACAAGATTCTGGAACAGCATTAACGTTGTGAGCCCAAGTAAGCTGAGAAACGTTGCGACCTTCAGGTTCTCCAGTGTCTGATTAGCTATTAGAAACAATTGGAATTTTTACTCATATGAATTTCATGTTTTATAATCCTCACCGAACATGTCCTTGGCGCCCGTTTTCCAGACTTCCCATTTGAAATGGAAAGTATGGCACAAACAATCCCTTTTACAAGCAACTGGGGCTTTTTTTTCCTGTCTTGCCTGACTGTAGTTCAGAGTAGTGGTCTGTGCAGAGTCAGCAGACTTTGAAATCCCTGTCCCCTGCAGCCTGTGTAGCTTCACCATGTGCACGGTCCCTGCAGCCCAGACCCCACTCATGTTAGCGCAAGCAAGGTCTTTGGCCACTTCAATTGCTTAGCCACTTTCTCAAATGAGATAAAAAAGGTTTCCACATCTTTCTCATCAAAATATATCCCCATTAGGCTTATGACTAGGAGGACTTTATCCTTTAGATTTTGTTCTGCCTTTATCTCCAACATTTTAAGTTGATATTCTCTTTGAGGTTCCAGTTTCTGAAATTCAAATTCTCTGCCTTTTTCCTTTGATTTTCAATCTTTTTCGGTATCGCTTTCTTGCCTTACTTATCTTTCCATTTCCAGATCAAATTTCCTCTTTTCCATTACCTTTTAAAAAAAAAATTAGAGTGCCCAATTCTGTTTTTCCAATTTAGGGCGCAATTTTGTGTGGCCAATCCATCATTCCTGCACATCTTAGGGTTGTGGGGGTGAAACCCATGCAAACGCGGGGAGAATGTGCAAACTCCACACGGACAGTGACCCAGGGTCAGGATTCGAACCCGGATCATCAGCGCCGTCGTCCCAGTGCTAACCACTGAGCCACCGTGCTGCCTTTTCCCATTAAATTTTGAAAAGCCCTCTCCCTTTCCTTTTCCCCAGTCATAGCCAATCTGCCCTTGCATTTCTAATTGAATTTTAGTTAATTTGAATGATTCAGACTGTGTTTTCAGCAAATTTAAATGCTGAGCTATTACATGTATTATCGCCATCTTCCTCACCTTTCAGGTAAAGTCAATTGCAGTTTGAACGTCAAGCCCAAAAGCTTTGTTTCAACCACCCTTTGAAAGCAGCTCGAGTGACCTCTTCCACACCTAAGAATTGTTTTGCAACCACAAGATCCACTGTGCCTCTATATTTTTACTTCACCACCTGAAGGAAAGCCTCAGCTCTGCACCCGTTCACTGTCTTTAACTTCAATAATCCCAAGGCAAGGAATTATACTTTAAAATCCCAGTAAAGTACCCCCAATTCTGTTACGATCCCGGACAGACCCCTATTGTTGTTAGGATAATGGACAGAAACCTCAATATTTTATTTAATTTGTAAGACTGTGTTGAAAGGATACTTCGCTCCAGGAGTGACTTCACACAGAAATAGCGATAAGGTGTATTGAAACAAACTTAATTACCAACACAGCATTACTAACTTTAACATCAAAAAGAAAATAGCTTACAATTACCAGTTAAATATGCTTAATAATGACAATTACACACTAGATCCTAACTGCTATCTTTTATCTCCACTCATGGAAAACCCATCTTGGGTCAAAATCCACTTTTAAGTACAGTTAAGAGATCCAGGAATACTTCCTGTAAAGAGATGTCTTGGATAAACCACTTTGAGAAAGAGAAATCTTCCAGGAAACAAATTGCAGGTACTAGTCTGTGTCAAACTATTGTTTAATCTGCCAGCCTTTTCAAAAACTGCTGTTCTGTTCACAGTCAAAATCTTTTTCACTAAACTGCTTCGAGAGAAGCAACTAGTCTGTTCACAGACATATCTAAACTACTTAAACCTTGAAAATCAACACATGGCTGCTTCAGCACCTGGCTCCTCACATTAACTAAATCATCTTACTACGGCCAAACACAATTGGTAGGATTCTGCAATAATGGGGCTATGTCCCCACGCCGGCGTGAAAACTGGACCCAACGACTCCGGTGTCAATGGTCCCCAAAAGTGAGTAATTCTCACCTTTCTAGGGGGCTAGGTTGCCGCTGGAGTCGGCCCAGTTGCTCTAGCTGGGGGGGGGGGGGGGGGGGGGGGGGATGGCCCGCGCGAGTCCGCGCATGCATGGAATGGCCGGCGTATTTCCCCACATGCGCGGGGGTCCCTTCTCAGCGCCGGCCCCCAGGCAATATGGCGGAGCCCTACAGGGGCCCGGCATGGAGTAAAGTAGGCCTCCACGGAACCAGCCCACCTGCCGATTTATAGACCCCGATCGCGGGCCAGCCCACCCTGGCCCCCCCCCCCGGGTCGGATTCCCCTTCCCCCTCCCCTCCAGGACGGCCTCCACACACTCACCTTCCAGGTCCTGCTGTGTGGGAGGTGAGTAATCCACGCCGGCAAGACTCGGCCAAACCCGTCAGCCACTCGGCCCATCGGGGCCCGGAGAATCGTTGGGGGGGGGGCGCTGCCAAAGGCCCCTGACCAGCGTGCCCGCGATTCCGACAAACGGCGCCGAAGAATGGGGAACCCGGCATCGAGGCGGCAGGGCGCGTCCGGGGATTCTCCGGGTCGGAGAATCCCGGCCAATATATCTAATTATCTACTCCGCAGGGAACCTTATTTATAGAAACAAAATTCCATTAGCCCAACGTCCATATTGGAATAAATTATGACCTCAGTTTTTATGATGCTTTAATTGCACCCCTTTCGCCAAAGTGTCTGTTTTTTAAACCAAGACTTTTTTAAAAAGCAGATGCACACACACCAACTTTTAACCCAGACTTTTAACCTTTATTGTACGAAATACATATAATGCAATATATCTGAAATCCCTACATTTATCACACATGCCAAAGCTTCAACCCAAAATGGGCAATAAGTGCACCAACCGTCATCTTGAAATATCTTTGGTGCGACAAGAAGAATGTTTGGTGGGGTGAGACCAGAATGGCACAACTGTGGAAAAATAGGCCATTTCAAAACTGTCATTCAAGAAACACATTGTCAACCAAAATGAGGGAGCAAAATTGAAAGCAGAGCAAGATACAAGAAGTGCAAAGATCGCAGAAAATGATAATGAAAACAAATGCTAGAATTAAACTTGAAGTGGATGGCCCCCCACAAAGTTTAAATTAGGTACAGGAGCCAGAGTTATAGTTCTTATCAGGATAACGTCAAATGGCTCAACCAGATTACATGGCAACCCTCATCTATCAAATTACAGCGTCCTGTTGTGCCTACATTGAAAGTCAAAAGCCATCTCAAACCTCTCTGTCATTCAAAATCAAGAATACTCCACTAAGCAGAAAGGCATGTTTAAAATTCAAGCTAACCTATCAAGTGGATGAAGTAGCTGATGAGAACTACAACAGTACACACAGGAATGAATTTTCCAGATTATTTACAGGACGAGGGAAGTTGAGGACTGAGTGCCGAATTGCCAGCTGTTGCTCAACTAATTTGCCTCTTTCTATCGAGGAAAGTCCCTCACCCTCTCTTGGACAAAGTCAAGGGTGCAATTGAAAGGACGCAGCGGCAAGGGTTTATCTCTCTGTCCACCATGCCAATGAAGTGGAGTTCAGGAATGGTTACGTCGCTGCAAAGATCTGCGTGGATTTCCCTTAATTAAACAAATGATGAGTCTGAGATCCACTCGATGGCCTCAGTCGATGCCAAATTAACCAAGAGTACTCTATTCCCCAAAGTGATGTGAACGCTGGATTTTGGTAGTTGTCTCTGGACATAGAATTCGGATTGCTGAGCACACTTGTAAACACTGTTCAGTTATTGTTTCAGTAGATTGCCCAGGGAATTGGGTCTACTTCAGGAATTTTCCAGAGAAAAATGCTTCAAAGTCTAGAAGGCCTGGAAGGAGCAGATGGACGACACACTTGTACATGGCTCCATGAGAGAAGAGCATGATCACAGAGTCAGAGCAGTCCTGAGTCTTACAGGGTGCAGGCCTAGCATTGAATGAAACCCGTGAGTTCACCAAACCTATAATCACGCTTCTATGTAACATGATACAAGCCACTGGAATCACAGTTGAGCCACAGAAAATGAAAATAATTAGGGAATTTCCACAATCCAGAAACATAAGAGTTGCAGAGATTCCTTGTGATAGTCAACCAATTAGGCAAGTTCCTGCATGATTTAGCAGACGGCAAATAGTGTTACAAAACCCTGGGCTAGGGCGCGGTCAATACCAGCCTCTCCCCGACCCCAAGCCTCAACACAATTGAATTAACAAAAAATTCTTAGAAAAATACCCAGTCAGGGCAGCATGGTGGCACAGTGGTTAGCACTGCTGTCTCATGGCGCCAAGGTCCAGGTTCGATCCTGGCTCTGGGTCACTGACCGTGTGGAGTTTGCACATTCTCCACTTGTTTGCGTGGGTTTCGCCCCCACAACCCAAAGATGCGCAGGATAGGTGGATTCGCCATGCTAAATCAAGCCTTAATTGGAAAAAATGAATTGGATACTCTAAATTTTTTTAAAAAAATCTAAAGTCTTTGGCTGTCCAATAATTACAGTCACCAGGTTTGTAAGTTTAAACACAACTACTTTTTATTTATAACAAGAACTACAATGAAATATGCAGCCAATACAACTGGGGCGCTATTAACAATTCCAAATCCCCCACTAACACAGGGGGGAGAAAATGGGTGAAAATAATAAGTAAAAGGAAAAATAATCTTTGTTTCAGATGGTTATCTTTAAGCCGACCTTCCTTCAAAGTAAGCTTTCAGATCCAGGTCTCTGTTTGCAGCCTGTAATGGTTTTACTGTAGATTCCTTGAAGTCCCTGCAGTTTCAGAAATACAGCAACTCACAGCCTTTCTGGAGAAAACATGAGGGAGAAAGAAGAGAGCAGGTCCTCCCTGAATGTCCAATATTCAACTCTGCTTTCCATAGGTCTGGAAATCACCCTATTCAGGCAGGATCCAATCACCACCTGTTACCGGGCAGAATACGGCCTTTGGGCCAATTCATTGGTCATCAGCCAACCAATTGAACCCAGTCCCAACCCATCTCTCGAGTGCCAAAAAGTCTCAGTTTTTCAGCCCAAAGCTAGCAGAGTAATCTCTGCTGCTTGACTTAAAGATACATGTCCATTAAGCATCCATGGATCAAAAATGATAATGGCAAAATAAAGAAAGGGGAGGTAAGGGAATCAACAGGAAGCACCTTACACCAGTCTTTAAGACAGCTGTTGAGACAAGGTCAACAGTAGTGCTAGAATGTAGACCACCAAAATCCTTTCAAATGAAACAACTTTTAATATTTTCTGAAATGTTAGCACATTATGGCCCAAAATTCTGAATATAGTTGCTGCTGATGCACTGGCTATAGCCCTGGAGCAATATTATTACAAATACAGGGAGATGGCAAACAGACCATCTTTATTATGCCTCACAGTCATTATCATAGACAAAACAAAGACTGGAAAAAGAAGCATTGCAGCAACATTGGCATGCAAAAAATTCTCAGACAATTTTTATGGGAATTTGGTTTCAAAATTGAAATAGAACATGGAAGAAATTGTAAAGATACTGTCCAAAATCCAGCAGTCCAGATTAACATGAGATATGACTAAAACCGAGTATGTTCAAGGTCAGTGTCAAACAACAGCAGGCACACTTCGCGGTTACCATCAGAAGTAACAACTCAAGAGGATTTACACTTCATTGAGGTGGAAGCATATATATCCTTAATTATTCAACACATATCAGCGACTGCAAAAAAAGGTTTCAAGAAATAGAACAAGCACAGCAGCAAAACAACAATCATCTCCAAATATGAGAATATTGCCCAGAAGGATGGCCAGGCTATACCCCCAATACTTTGAACAGCACAAGTACCTCTCAGCCATTGATAATTTGAGTGTTCAAATAGATAATAGTCTTACCAAGAGCACTTCATCTTGGTATCCTTCAAAGACTTCATAAAGTTATTTAAGAAGAGAAAAATGTTGTGCAAGAGCCCAGTAATCAGACTGGTGACCAGGCATTACACATTCTAATGAAGAAATTATTTCTAATTGTCTTGCATGTGCAGTAAACATCCAAGAGCAAAAACAACACAGTCAACTTCTACCTTTCCATCAAGGCTTTGCAAGTGCCCAGGAATGGATGATTTAATTTTAGGGGGCAACATTCCTTAGTGTCAATGCTAACTACATAAGGTGAATTGAAGTGAACAGATTACACAGTATCACAGCGCAAGCAGTCATTCACTTACTGAAGAGAATTCATGCAAAACATGGTATTCTGGACATTGTGATGTCAGACATTGGTCCGCAATTTGCAAATGCATTATTTCACAATTTTGCAAAGGAATACAGATTTGTTCATGCAACCAGTTCACCTCATTGTCCTCAGGCTAAACGAGAAGCTGAGAAATCTGCACGAACCATCAAAGACAAATGGAGGTCTCAATCTCACTCTTCTGAGTTGCTGAACCTCACCACCACAAAATAGTTTCCCACCATCAGGGTTATTAATGGGAAGGTGTTTGAGAACACAGGAACATGGATATCTCACTATGTTATTGGTGGTCTGTTCTTGGTTATAAAGCGAGCGCATTTCCCAAGATGAGTAGGAGTTGTGGTCCCCGTGAGAACTGAAACTGGCCAATGTGCAAAATTTCCCGCTCGAAGTGGCGCTCCGGCTCGAAAGCCGGAGCGCCACTTCGGTGCGGGTCCGCGCATGCGAGTCAACACATGCGCGCCATGATCGGCGCGAAGTCCGCGCATGCGCGTGGGTCCCCGTCTCCGCGCCGGCCTCCGGGCAATATGGCGCGGAAGAACATATCCCCCCACAGAATTAGCCCGCCCGCCGATCGGTAGGCCCCGATCTCGGGCCAGTCCACCATGGATGCCCTCCCCCGCCACCCCACCAGGACGGCCCCCGCAGCCAGAACTCCGAGGTCCCGCCGGGTAGGACCATACGTAACCTATGCCGGTGGGACTCGGCTGAACTCGGCTGGCACTCGGTCCGCTGCGCGGAGAATCGCCGGGGGGGGGGGCTTTCAACGGTCCCCGACCAGCGCAGCGACAACCCTGACGGTGCCGGAGAAGCGCAGGCCTGGCGTCGGAGCGGCGTGGCGTGATTCTCGCGCCCCCACCCCCGGTGATTCGCTGACCCGCCATGGGATCAGAGAATCCCAGCCTTATTTTTAATAAAGGCTGAACTCTTTGTAGTAAGTAGGATTGGTGAGTGTATCAATATCTTTATTAAAGTGCTGGAAATAATGAGTAATCTTTATGGCCACTTATAATTAAAATCTTCAGTTGAGGGTTTTAAATCATTTGCTTTGGCTGGTTTTACTCTTGAGTGAAAAGTCGGCTGGATTCTCTGTTTTGGGACTATGTCCCCCACGCCATCGTAGAAAGTGTGGCCTTTCACGACAGAAAAACTAGCGTGAAAGGGCCACATATTCATAGCCCTGCAGGAGGCTAGCAGTGACCCGTCGGGAGGCTCGCAGCTTTTCCTTCAGATACGGGCCCCTGCATTTCTGGGTCATAGCCCGCGCATGCGCATATCAGAAGCCGCGTCGTGCTCCATGGTGGACTCAGAACGTGGAACTGGACCCCCCAAATAAATTGGCCACGCGCCCAACCCGGACCACCCGTCCAAAATGAGCCCGGTGTCATATAAGGCCCCCCCCCCCCCCCCCGCTCTCCAAATGGTCCACTCCCCCGACCATGGCTGCCGTGGACTGAATGTGCAGCCGCCACGCTGGTATCCCGACCAGCAGGACCACATTAGATCCAAGCCGCCAGAACTTCGGCCGGTCGGGGGAGGAGAATGGTGCGGCAGGCCTCCAACAATGGCCGCAGGTAGGGGATACGCGGCTCGAGTACGCTGCTTCTTGGGGCCCGGAAAATCGGGGAACCGGCGCTGGTCCCGTGCGTGGAATTGGATTCTCCGCCCCGGTGTCAGCCACGATGTTAGCATCGGGGTGCATAGAATCCAGCCCCAGGTGTTTTGAACCCCCATTCCAAGATTTGCAATTAAAATCGAGGGTAAACACTTCAATACACTTCTTACTGGTGGGTATGAGGCTGAATTGGATTGCTGCAATCTTGCTATATCTAATGTCCTGTTCAATGGTTGACTCTTAACTACCGTCTGAAATGATCATGGAACGCACTCAGTTATATCACTGTTTTCGGGAGAAGAGAATTTCACAGAAATTCTCCTCGTCTCCATCTTAAAAGGGAGAACTTTTATTTTTAAACAGTGTGGTCTGGTTCTTGTCTCTCCCTCAGAAGGAAACATCCTCCGGGTATCTACCCTGTTAAGTCCAGGGTGGCAGAGTGGTTAACACTGCTGTCTCACAGCACCAGGGGCCTGGGTTCAATTCCAGCCTCGGGTGACTGTCTGCGTGGAGTTTGCAATTTTTCCCTGTCTCTGCGTGGATTTCCTCCGGGTGCTCCAGTTTCCTCCCACAGTCCAAAGATATGCAAGTTAGGTGATTGGCCATGATAAATTGTCACTCGGCATCCAGGGATGGTGAGATTAAGTGAGGGGACGGGGTTACAGGGATAGAGTGGGAGACCGGTTAGGGTGCTCTTTCAGAGGGTCGGTGCAGACTCGATGGGCCACATGACTTCCTTCTGCACTGTAGGGATTCTATGATAGGAGCTCATGGCCGGGATTCTCCCCTACCCGGAGGGGCGGAGGGTCCCAGCTTACTGGAGTGGCGAGAACCACACTGGCGTCGTGCCTCCCCAGAGGTACGAAATTCTCCGCACCTTTAGGGGCTAGGCCTGCGCCGGAGTGGCTCCCGCTCCGCGGACTGGCGCCAACGGCCTTTGGCGCCCCGCCGACCAGCGTTGGGGCTGGGCGAAAGGCCTTGGCCGTCACCGTGAGTCCCGCATGCGCCAGAGCGTCAACGGCCGCTGACGTCACCACCGGCGCATGCACGGTGGAGGGGGTCTCTTCCGCCTCCGCCATGGTGGAAGAAAAAGAGTGCCCCCATGGCACAGGCATGCCCGCCGATTGGTGGGCCCTGATCACGGGCCAGGCCACCGTGAGGGCACCCCCCCGGGGTCCGATCGCCCCGTGCCCCCCCCCCCCCCCCAGGACCCCGGGGCCCGCTCGTGCGGCCTGCTCCCACCGGCACCAGAGGTGGTTTAAACCACGTTGGCGGGAGAGGCCTGACAGTGGCGGGACTTCGGCCCATCGCGTGGGGCCCGCTGACCGGCACGGGGGACCCGCCGACTGGCGGGGCACGATTCCCGCCCCCGACGATTCCCGGGTGGCTGAGAATTCCGGCCATGGCGGGGGCGGGATTTACGAAGGCCCCAGGCGATTCCCCGACCCTGCGGGGGGTCGGAGAATTCCGCCCCATATGTTTCAATAAGATCACTTCTCAGCCTTGTCACAGCCAGCATGAGAGGAGTGCGCAGTTTTTCAAACCCTACTACTGCACAGGTCACACCAGTAGTTTAAAAGTTTAATTTTCTCACCAAAATGGTTAACTCTGGTACCCAGAATGATAGAGACTTTAACCAGCCCTTTCAATTAATTCAGAAAGATTGATTTATTATGAAACAAATCAGCTTTTCAACCAGTTGCAAGAACAGGTACACACTCAATTGTAATATGAAAGTATGACTATCTATCTCTTCTTAAAAATTCCTTAGCACGCACACACACACACACATACACACGCACAGACAACCAAAGGACACACAAAACGTCCCTGCAGAGACAGGCGGTGAGAAAAAAACGTAATCAGAAAAGGAAAAAGTTTGCAAAGGCTGTGCGCTGATCTGTTCCTTGTGTGAAGCCAGTCCACTGGTCCCAATAGATGTCTGGAGGTTCTCTCCAATTGGGCTTCGGCATGGAGGAGTGTATAGAGCTGGATCAATTCTTCTCATCTCAGCTTTTCCAGATACAAACAAGTTATACTCAGATCAAGTTATACGCAGGTCAAAGGCTAGGAATCCTATGGTGGGAAACTCACCTCCAAAGCCTGTTCACCGTCTACAAGGCATAAGTCAGGAGTGTGATGGAATACTCTCCACTTGCCTGGATGAGTGCAGCTCAAACAACACTCAAGAAGCTCGACACGATCCAGGACAAAGCAGCCCACTTGATTGCTGCGCCTTCCACAAACATTCAAACCCTCCACCACCAATGAACAGTGGCAGCCATGGGTACCATCTACAAGATATATTGCCGTAACTCGCCAAGGTTCCTTAGACAGCACATTCCAAACCCACGACCGCTACCTTCTAGATTCTAGAAGGACAAGAGCAGCAGCAACCCTACCACCTGCAGGTTCCCCACCAAGTTACTCACCACCCTGACTCGGAAATATATCGCTGTTTCTTCACTGTCGCTAGGACTCCCTCCCTCACACTGTAGGTGTATCTACACTAAAAGGTCCAAGTGTGCAAATCATGCAACATCCTTCCAAACTTTAAAAGAAAAACCCAGTTCATGAAGTTATGTATTTCCCAACGTTCTTCTAAATGCCAATGGTAGCAGTGCTTCCAGTTCATATTTAGCAAATCCACTGAATGTTCCGATAATGTAACTAACTCTCTCTTTCTTCCATGTTTGGACACTCAGCATCTGATTATGTAATTGGAGATGTTGAGTCACTGATCCAATCTTGGATAGGTCAATAGTACATTTGGTCAAGAAATAGATAAATCCTTAAACCTCAATTATATTAAGAAAACGCTGCTCTGATGCAGGATTCTAACAGCCCTAAAGTCCCTTGGGGAAATCAGGCATTCTTTTTATTTGATAATACAATTCATGTTCAAGGATTCAGCTGCTTTTATTGAAGGGTCATCACCTGAGATAGAATCCACAATTCAGAGGCGATTATAACATTGAACCAAGGAACTAATATATTTTCACAAACATTAATAAAGCTTAAATATTGTCTGTTTTTTACTACACTAAACTCTTTGTGGTAAGTGGGCTTGGTGAGTTTATCAATATCTTTCTTTGGGTGCCGGGAATAAAGAGTAATCTTTATGGCCAATTATAATTCTGAAAATCTTGAGCTGAGGGTTTAAAATCATTTGATTTGGCTGATTTTACTTCTGAGTGAGAAGTCAGATTTAAGCCCCCATTCCAACATTTGAAATTATAATCTAGGGTAAACATTTCAGGACACATCTTGATGGTGGGGATGGGGGTGAATGGGATTGCTGCAATCTTGCCATATCTGGTATCTTGTTCAATGGTTGACTCTTAACTACCTTCTGAAATGGTTGAGGAACCTTCTCACAACCTTAGATACTAGTTATGACAAATGTACGTGCAGCCCTGTCAACTCACCAAAATCCTCCTCACTAACACCAGGAGGGTTGTGCCAAAGTTTGGAAAGCTATTTCACCGACTTGTCAAGCAACAGTCCGACATAGTTATACTCACGGAATCATATCTTACAGTCAATGTCCCAGACATTACCATCACCATCCCTGGGTATGTCCTGTGTTACCAGCTGTACAGACCCAGCAGAGATGGCAACACAGTGGTCTGCAGTTGGGGTCCTCAACATCGACTCTGGACCCCATGAAGTCTTAAGGCATCTGGTTAAACATGGGCAAGGAAACCTCCTGCTGATTACCACGTACAGTCCGCCATCAGCTGTAGAATCATGTCTCCTCCATGTTGGACACCACTTGGAGGAAGCACTAAGGGTGGCAAGGGCGTAGAATTTACTCTGGATGGAGGATTTCAACTTCCATCACCAAGAGTGGCTCAGTAGCATCAGCACTGACCGACCTGGCCCAGTCCTAACGGATATAGCTGCGGAACTGGGAAAGTGGCTGCTGGTGAAGGAACGAACAGGAAGGAAGATCATCCTTGACCTCATCCTCCCAATCTACCTGCCACAGATGCATCTGTCCATGGCAGTATTGGTAGGAGTGACCAGCGCACAGTTGTTGTGGAGACATACGTTTGTCTTCACATTGAGGATACCCTCCATCGTGTTGTGTGGCACTACCAACGTGCTAAATGGGATAGAATCAGAACAGATCTAGCAACTGAAAACTGGGCATCCATGAGGCGCTGGGTGCTATCAGCAGCAAAATTGCATTCAAACTCATGCCAACATCGGGACCAACCCTGCTTCAATGAGTGCAAGAGACATATACAAGGTGCACTGCATAAATTCGCCAAGGCTCCTTTGACAGCACCTTAAAAACCTGCAACCTCTACTACCTGAAGGACAAAATGCATGGGAACACCATCACTCGCGGCCTTCCAGCTACACCATCCTGACTTGAAAATGTATTGCCATTCCTTCACTGTCATTGGATCAAGAACCTAGAACTCCCTTTCTAACAGCACTGTGGGTGTTCCTACACAATTACAGACTGCAGTGGTTCAAGAACATGGCTCCATCTTCTCAATGGCAAGGGATGGGCAACAATTACTAGCATTGGCAGCAACATCCACATCCCAAGAACAAATAAAAAAACAGAGGTCCTTGATGTGTTATCTGTGTTGGTCGAACATCGACTGCAGCTGGATGCAACAAAACGAGAAACAGGCTTCCGACACAGGAGATGGTCCAGCACTGTTTTATTGAACTTGCTGATTGCTGTACATAATCTGTGGGTTGACACTCTATTAACCTAACTGATAACCTCCTACTGGCTTGACCAGACTAGCTCTCTACCACATGATGATGATGTTCATTGGCCTGTGCACTGTGACTATCTCCCTAGCCGTGTCCTGTGAGAGAGGGAGAGCCTTAATGCCCCGTGGGCTTTATAGTGGTGGTGTCCTGTCTGGTGATTGGTTGTTCTGTCTCCTGTGTGGTCATTGGTTATCCTGTGTGTCAATCACTGCCTGTCTGCATCTCATGATATACATGAGTTGGCATTATGACAGTCCTAGTGTATTATTCGAAGTCAAACAGCAAATCCCCTCGGGAGGCTTGACAAATATTCCTGCTTTAACGAGTCAAGATTTATCGGTGTAGTGGATTGGGTAAGGCAATATCCTATTCCCAGCGTTCCAGCAGCAATACCAAAATAAGCTTTGCAGAGGCCAGAGAGGAATTTTTCAGAGTATTCCTTCCCTTATCAATCCTGGAGGTTCCATTGTGGAATGGTGGTGAGGGGAGGCGGGGAAGGTGTGGGGATCCAGTGGGGAATTGGGGGTAGAGATGGGTTCATAGACATTTGTGGGGGAGCATTGGGGCCTAATCTCTGGCCAGATTGTTTGGGAAGCAGCGGCTCTCTTTCTGCCTGTCAGTTTTCTACTTTTGTATGAGCTGCTGGCTTCTGAAACAGATCTTAAACATTGTTATTACTTTCCCACTCCCTTTCTGGAACAAACAACACCACAAAGAAGCAGATTTGTTGGTCATGAATCTCATTTGTAGGACCTTGTTGTGCACAAGACTGACAGCTGTCTTTGCCTGACTGGCCTCAGGTTTTTCACGGTGTGTGGAGTGCTGATGTACTGAGGATGTGATAAGGCTGCATGGAAACGTGAGGTAGTACAAACTGAAACTATAGTCAGACCATGGAGAGGTGAGTACGTGAGATAAATGCATTACACATGCTCTTATCTGATCGGTAAGCACATACTGTAGTCTAACCCGAACTGGTGAGAACACTTTTCTGTTCAGCTGAAGAAATTGGAATATTAATCAATGTCATTGAGTTATTGATACAGTATTTCTGTTTGTGTGAGAATGTTCTGGGCAGGGGAGAGAGGCAAGCCCGAACTCCTTTATTTTCTCACCCTCTATTAACAAACTTGGTTTGTGCCGGGGAGGTGGGGGGGGGGGGGATGTGGCTGGTGTAGAATGGGGTGGTTCTGCTGGTTAATAACTGTGTTAACCTGCGAAGAAATTCCTGGGTACGTCTCCGGGTAGGTCCCTCATATCTTGCTCAGATCTTTGACACTGAGCTCAGAGACATTGGCGGCAGGATCAGGGTAAAATAACTCAGTGGAAGTTTCAACTTCCCGGGAAATCTGAGTGTTTGTTTGTGCGTCAGCATCTCCTCCGGGTTCCAATGTGCACTCTGATTTAAATCCAGGTTTCGCTGCTCTGGACAACAGAAGATTTAAGCCATCGTTTTGAGGATACATCTTGATTGAAATTGGAAATGAAAAGACTTTCCTCATGTCACTAACACATCAGCTGATGCCATTACCCATTAAGCCCCTGTGCTCACTGACCTACATTGATTCCCGTTCTGTCAACTCCTCAATTTTAACATTTTTATCCTTGTTTTTAATCTCTCCCTGTCCAGCCAGCGTTGAGACCTGTCAGACCAGCTTCACAAATGGGTAACTTCAGAGTGAAGGTCCTGGATTATATTTTACAGCCATTCCGACAGTGTCAGGACAGTTTTGCCAGTTGCTGCGCGGCTGCCTCTGATCTTTGGCTAACTTCATGGTTCTCTTTTGTTTGAAAAGCCCATCCCCAAAATCATGAAACGGTCCAAAGATCATCCTCAGCTGCAGTGGAGGGATTATTCTCCTTTCAAAAATGACAAATTCCCTGCGATCTAACAAATAATTGATGCTGTTTATGGGGTGGTGTTGGTGGTGGTGGTGGGTGAGGGATAATGTTGTCGGGGGAATTGGGGAAAGACTGGAAGAGGGTAGGATGAGATTGGGGATGTTGAGGGTGTTTGGATGGGGGTGGGGGAGGTTGGACATTGGCAGGATGTTGGAGGGGGAGGTGGTTGGGGAGCTGACAGGGCATTAGTGGGGGAGGTTAGGGTGGCGGCTATGGGGAAGTTGGAAGAGGCTTTGGTGAGAAGGTAAGGGGGATGGGTTGAGGGAGGATGATGGGAGGGTAGAAGGATGGTTGTAGGGGGTTTCTGACAGTTAGAGGGTGGAGATTGGGGCTGTTCGGGGGGCGGTGGGGGGCGGGGAGTAGATTGGCTACAGAATGGAAAAGATCTTGTGCAGTTTTTCTGGACTGCAAGTATCGAACCTTTCCTCAAATATGAATTTACTGTCACAATGTCCATATGGTGCAATGTGCAGAACATGTTGATGAGGGTTAAGGCTGTTCCTGAAATCAGTGTTATTGCCTGCACAGTGTTATAAATAACTAACGGGATACTTTCCTGTCAAATTAATAATATTGCACCAACGTTGATTAAAGCAAATTGTGCATTCTGGCTTGTTTAATAGTCATGTTGAGATCATCCATTGGGTGCAAACTAACACTGCATTCTATTGTTGTGGCTCTTAATATTAATGACTCATGCTGAATATATGTTGCACGATATTTGCAATCAGATGACAACAATGCATGTTGTTATTTTACAGGACCTTTCTGCATTTGGTGAATCTTGAGAGGGGAAAACATATCATACACGATTGTGGAGGAGGGTTAAAGCTGGGGTTGAGGGGTGTTTGGGGCAGAAGGGGTGGATGCCAGGGCCTGGAAGCAGGAGAAGCACCAGGGCCCATGATTTCTCCCCTGGCCTCGATGTAAGCTATGCAAGGAGTGAGGCCCCCGTTACAACTACAGTGACAGTTATCGGTCCCATATTTGGGAGCCATACACAAAGCAAGATGAACGGTTAACATGTTTCTCAACCAGATACTTCAACATTTACCTTTTTTATTCGTTCATGGGATGTGGGCGCCAACATTTACTGCCCATCCCTAATTGCCGTTGATCAGGGGGCATTTAAGAATCAACCACATTGCTGTGCATCTGGAGACACATATAGGCCAGACCAGGCAAGGAAGGCAGATTTCCTTTGCTAAAGGACATTACTGAACCAGATGGATTTTTATAACAGTCAACAATGGTTTCAATGTTAGACTTTTAATTCCAGGTTTTTAAAAACTGAATTCAAATTTCACCATCTGCTGTGGTGGGATTCGAACACAGGTGCACAGAGCAGTACCTGGATCTCTAGTGATATTATCACCAGGTCACTGTTTCCCTTCAACCTACTGTTAGGTGTTGAAACAGGCGCGGGGGGGGGGGGGGGGGGGGGGCATTCAGCCCTCGTTGGGGGGGGGGGGGGGGCGCATTCAGCCCCTCAAGCCTGTACCACCAGTCAATTAGATTTTGGCTGATCTGTATCTTAGCTCCATTTACCAACCTTTTTATGCAAGTCTTAATTTCCTCTCTTTACAAAATATATTGATCTTGTTCTTAAATTCCCAGAGAGGAGCAGGTTTGATGACATTTTATTTCAGTTCCAACATATTTTCATAAATAATTTCTACTATACGCAGTATTTGTGAAATCCTTCAGCGTGTGTGATAAATGAGCCGAGAATCTGTGACCTTGAAGTTGAATCACACAACATTGTCCGTCTGATGATAAAACAGGCATTAAAATGACCTATGTTGTGGAATGAGTACACATGTTGTGCACCATTTTAGACTCTAGAATGTCTGCTGCATGATCAAATTTCAAGTTTTATTGGTTTAGCCACCTTATGATTTTAAATTAACTTTTCTTTTGTTTACCTGAATTTGAAAGAAATCAATGTCAGAGCTTGCTTCCCTCAAATTTCCTCCCCTCCCCTCCTCAGCTCTCTTGAGTGGTTTTGGAATGTTACATGCCCAATAGAATGGAAATAATATTAATCTTGTGCCTTTCACAGTGATCACAATCTCAGGGTATCCCAAAGTATTTTACAGTCAATGATGTACCTTTGAACCATGGTCACTGTTGCAACTTAGAGAACCTGAGACACAAGCTCCAACAAACGGCAATGAAATAATGGCCCAGATCTTCTGAGAAATGCCAATCATCATTGGATGCCATTCTGCTTGTACATTCACTCAACTACAGTGCTGTGGAATCATTTACACTGAACGAAGGGGCAGAATAAGCTTGAGTTTGATGCCTTTCCTGAAAGCTGGCACCTTCAATAATGCAGTGCGCCCTCAGTACTGCATAAGAAAGCTTGTGGCTACTTGTTGTCAGCATATTATAGGAATGCTAATTATGTCTTTTTTGGGGAGAAATTAATAGAACTTGTGGGAAAAGGCAGGCTCGAGGACAGTAAAGAGGAAAAGCATGTTAAGGATGAGTCAACATTTGAAAGAATTAACAGGGTGGTCATTGAAGTACAATTCTGCTTCCTGATGAAATTGAATGTAGCCTTTTAATTATAACATAGATCTGTTTTGAGTCTGTACACTCAATAGGGTGAGGTCTCTTGGGATTCACTAGGAAGCCTGGACAATGCAGAGATATTGGAAAGATTCAATTACAATTATTTTGTGTGCTCACTTGCCTGGAACAGTGAGATACAAGGGTTAGACTAATTAGTACCGTACGGCAGAAAAATGTCTTTCAATGAAAGGTACACACCATCCTGTTCCGATCTCCATAGAGACTGAGAACGTTTAAAAAGGGATTTGAAATTTCAGTAAATAGTTGAAAGAAGAACACAGCAAGAACTCATATTGTATCATTTTTCCTGTAACAAATGATTTTAAAAAGCACTATTGACGAAACACCAATTTTATTTTTGGAGGCAACAAATACTTTAATTACAAAAATGTACAGTATCCTTTATACCTATCACACATCACCATTTTCTGGAACTACAGTCCTTAGAGCAAAGTGTCCACAGTTGCTCCTCGTGTCCTTTTCCTCTCACAGATGGCTAACCTCTAATTCCAGACTGTTTTTCACCGTGAGGGCTATACTGCAGATTCATTCGCACTAACCCAAGTTAGTCAAATCTTTCGGCCTCCCTTAAATCCTCATGAATTCAGTTGTCTCAATCTGGGTTCAAATTCCCACCCGCTTTCTGTGGAGTCAACACCTTCTCTGCTTCAGGTGCAGGACTGGCTGTTTCTAGCTCATGTTCTCTGCCTCTCAGATTGATTTATCGGGAAGCCTGTAACCTAACCTTACAAATGGTTTCCTCTTCTGTCTTCCACACGGCAATGTAAACTATATTATCTTAGTAGAAATGCTAATTAGCACAATTAATCCCAACTCTCCTGTAATTAAATGGATAAATACAGAACAACTCTTTACAACTTGATACCTATAACACGTTTGTGGGACTTTGAGAGACTCTGGGTGGGATTCTCCGTTGCCTGACGCCGAAATCGGAAATGGCGATTGGGCAGAGAATGGCTCCCAATGCTGAAATTGTGGCAGTTGCCTGTTTGACGCCGGGTCGAGATGCACTGCCCCCTCCAAATCAGCATCATCGAAAAGCGTGCTGCGCACTGTTACAAACCCGTTTGAATATAATTATCGGATCCGCCCGTGATGCTCCCTCCGAAGGACCGTGATCCCGACAGTGCGGAGTGCGGTCCACGTGTGGCCTCAGCGATCATGAGCCTGTCATGGCGGCTGCGAAGGGAGAAAGAGGGAGTGCGGACAGTGTCTAGCACTGCCATACTCCACCGAGAGTCATGCCACTGACAGGGGGGCTCCTGCCAGAGCTGGGGGGGGGGGGGGGGGGGGGGGGGGGGGGGGTGGCCAGGTGGTGGGCTGTGGGGTCGGGATGGACGGGTACGCAGTGTTCTCCAGCATGATTGATGCATGTGTGGGGGTATAGGTGCATGCGCGGCTGCAGCTTGCCAGCCCCGTGCATGTCCAGCATGGACCCGGCGATTCTCTCAACTTTTTTATATTCCGCAGGTGTTTCCCGCGGCGCCGGTGCTTGCCCCTCACTGGTAGCAGAATCGGTGCAGGTTTCCCGCCGATTTTTCCATCAAGAAACACCACCCCCATTGCTAAGTACCGTCAGTACTTAGCCTCCAGCCCTCTGTGTCTACTCATTGTAAACTCAGAGACTGCCACCATTGTCGCCAGTCATAAATATCTTGCACCCTCCTCTGTTAAACAATGAGAGTTCTCCTGTGATCTCTAACAATCAAATAACCCAGGCTCACTGTCAGGCACAGTGCAGGTTGGGTCATATAACATTATCCTAAATCTAAAAATAAAGTCCCAAAATATAATAATCTTATAAAGCTCTTGATTATATTAATCGTAATTTGGAAATATATCACGGTTCTTTCTGGGTGCGGTCAAAATCCTGTAATGCCCTCCTTAACAGCACTGTGGATGTACCTACACCAAACAGACTGCAGCAGTTCAAGAAGGTAGATCACTGCCACTTCTTCAAGGGCAATTAGGGTTGGGCAATTAATGCAGGTTTTACAGCAATGCTATGAATGAATATAAAAGGATTCTCTATGAAACCCATCATTTTCACCCTCTGTCCTTTATTCAATTCCTCTTCCTGGACCCTGAATCAAGTGCTATCAGCAATGATTTCTGTTCATCAGATCATTGTCCAGTTCTGTTTCAGAATCTTCTCCCCTTCCCCTATCAAATTCCTGGACGATTCTGCTAATTCCAACAACTGCTCCATCTCCTGCCTCCCTTTTACATTCCTCAACTACATCCAGCTTCCATCGTGGATCAGCCCCTGTGTGGTTTCAGCATTCTGAAAAAGCCAACTTAGCTCCAGCAATGGTTTCCTATACTTTCTTGGCTCCCCTGAATTAACCCAGGGACCTATCCTCGTTCTGATCTAAAGTTGCGATATTGTATCGTCAACATTTGACAGCCTTCTACATGATGACGCTCAGCTCTACGTTTCCACCATTGCCTTCTTGTATCTTGATGCTGCCTGCTCAGCGCACATAATAAATCATCCCAATTCCTGTCAACCTGAAAATCAGGAAGAGCTGAAGCCTTTGGCTGCTCTTGAGACGGCTTCATTCTTCCTAACAGAACTCGCAAATAAACAGTGCAACATACAAGAAAGATTGCAAGTGCCCCAGAAATAATCACATTTCTGAATAATTCTCTGTTTTTCACCCACATTGGCTACAGAAATATCACTGTTCTCTCCTCTCATTAAGTTAAAAAGAGAAACAGATGAAAAAGGAAGGAAACATGTTCTATTATAAATATGGATAGAATATGTAATTAGAAATCTTCTCATTGCAATAATGTAGCCGATTATATGTAGCATTAAAATTCTGATATTTCTGTTTATAGGCTAACTTCGTTTCTCCACTTAGCTGAGCATTAATCCATTGTAGCATTCGGAATTTAACAAGGACGTGAGAGGACATTAAACTTCCCACCTACAGAAATACTTTATAGACGCAGAGATTCATATATGTTTACAGCACAGAAGGAGGCCATTCGGCCTCTGAGGTTATCCACTTTGGTCGCAAAAACAGGAAGGCAGATTATTATCTGAATGGCTATAGATTGAGGGAGGGGAATGTGCAATGAGCCCTGGGTGTCCTTGTATACCAGTCGCTGAAAGTAAGCATGAAGGTGCAGCAGGTGGCAAAGAAGGCAAATGGTATGTTGGCCTTCAGAATGAGAGGATTAGAGTCCAGGAGTAAGATGGCTTTGGTGAGATCACATCTGGAATATTGGCTGGGATTCTCTTTTCTGGGGACTGAGTCCCCACGCCAGCGGGAGAACCGGCCCCAACCACTCCAGCGTCAACAGCCCCCGAAAGTGCGGAATTGTCCGCATTTTCGGGGGCTAAGTGGACAACGGAGGGGTTAGCGCCGCTCCAGCCTGTGCCGAAGGGACGGCACGAGTTTGCGCATGTGCTGAAGGGCCGGCATGATCTCGTGCATGTGCAAACCACCGGCGTGGGTCCGTGCATGCGCGGACCGGCCAGTGTATTTTGGCGCATGCGCGGGGGGTTCTCTTCTCCGCCCTGGCCATGGCGGACCCCTACAGGGGCCGGCGCAAAGGAAGATGTGCCCCCACGGAACAAGGCCGACCACAGATCACTGGGCCCCGATCGCGGGCCAGGCCACTGTGGCTCCCCCCCCCCCCCCCCCCCCCAGGGTTGGATCCGCTCTCCCAAGGACTGTCCCTGCCGACTTATCTGCCAGGTCCCGCCAGCACGTTTGTTGACTGATTCACGTCGGTGGGACTGGCCAAAATCAGATGGCCGCTCAGCCTATCGGGGCCCGGAGAACTGCTGGGGGGGACCGCCAATGGCCACCGACTGTCGTGGCGTGAAATCCGCCCCCCGCCTAAAAAACAGCGGGGGGTCGGAGAATCCCGCCCGTAATTGTGTGCAGTTTTGGTCTCCTCATACAAGGAAGAATGTGTGGGAGTCACCACTGTTTGTATATGTTACGTATATGAGAAGTAATTCCGTAAGTCTCCTGTACTACAGGTACGGGGTAGATCCCTGTCTGCTGGCTCAGCCCAGTAGGTGGAGTATAAATGTGTGTGCTCACGGAGCTGCAGCCATTTTGGCAGCAGCTGCAGGAGGCAACACATCTCTGCTTAATAAAGCCTCGATTACTCTCTACTCTCGTCTCATCATAATTGATAATGCATCAATTTATTCAGCAGAGATTTTACAGCATTGGACCTACGCATCAAGCCAGATCGCCTGCAGCTGCACCCTCAAGCAGACAACGCCAAGTCGTCCATCGACCACTGGCGAGCTTGCTTTGAAGCCTACATCGGATCTGCAACAGAACAACCCTCAGAAGCACAGAAACTCCAGATCCTGTATACACGGTTGAGCTCCGATATTTTCCCCCTTATCCGGGATGCACCCAATTACGCTGAGGCCATGGCGCTTCTGAAACTACACCCGGCCGATCAACAAACTCTAAGTCAGGCACGTCCTGTCCACAAGGCAACAACTCCCCGGTGAGTCTGTGGAAGATTTCTGGCATGCCCTGCACGCCCTGTGACTGCCAGGCAGTTTCGGCCGTTGAACATTCCGAACTCCTAATCAGGGACGCTTTCGTTACGGGCATAGAGTCGGCGTACATCCGCCATGCCTCTTAGAAGGGGGTACGCTCGACCTCGCGGTGACCAAGAATCTCCCTACCTCACTAGCGGTAGCCTCCCGTAATGTTCAAGCATATGCCCCTGACCGCAAGGCGCCACCCTCCTGGACATCGTGGTCCCCACCAGCGACTGCTCCCAGCCAACCCCAAGCCTGCGCCGCGCGGCAGCCAGCCAACCCCGGGGCCCCAAGTGCTTTTCTGCGGACAGAGTAAGCACCCCCGGCAGCGCTGCCCGGTGCGGAGCGCAATCTGCGACGCCTGTGGGAAAAAGGGACATTTCGCTGAGGTGTGCCAGGCCCGGTCGATCACCACTGTAACCAGGCCCATTGTTCCTGTACCATTGTTCGTGCGGCCCAGGGGCGCCGCCATCTTCCCCCCATCAGACCACGTGTGCCCCGTGGGCGCTGCCACCTTCGACGCCATTTTGGACAGCGCCTCAGGACCCCTGCTCGTCGGCCCTTCATCGGCCACCGGGCTCATCGCCCGCAACAGCCGCCGACCAGCCCGGGGCCCACCAACACCAGCTGCAGCTCGCCTCCATCACGCTCGACCAGTCCCGGCCACACAACCTCGCAACAGCGACAACGACGTGAAAGTTGATGGCAACAAGACACCTTGCCTTCTTGACTCCGGGAGCATGGAGAGCTTCATCCACCCCGATACGGTAAGGAGCTGCTCCCTCACGGTGCACCCCATTACCCAATGAATCCGCCGGCCTCTGGATCCCACTCCATGGAGATCCGGGGGTACTGCATCGCCACCTTCACCATCCAGGGTGTAGAGTTCCAGTGCAACCTTCCAGTGCAACCTCCAAAGTCTAACTCTGAAATTCGGCGGGCCCCTGCCACCCCTTACTGTATACGGCCTCACGACCCTTAAGGTCGACCCACCTTCCCTGTTTGCAAACCTCACCCCGGATTGCAAACCCATTGCCACCAGGAGCAGACGGTACAGTGCCCAGGACAGGACCTTCATCAGGTCAGAGGCTACTGTGGGAAGGCATCAGCGAGGCCAACAACAGCCCTTGGAGAGCCCAAGTGGTAGTTGCAAAGATTGGGGAGAAACACAGGATGGTCATTGACTACAGTCGGACCATCAATCGGTACACGAAGCTCGATGGGTAACCCCTCCCACGCATATCTGATATGGTCAATCAGATTGCACACTATCGTGTCTTTTCTACAGTGGACCTGAAATCTGCCTACCACCAGCTCCCCATCCGCAAGGCGGACCGCCAGTACACCGCGTTCGAAGCAGACGGCCGCCTTTACCAGTTCCTCAGGGTTCCCTTCGGCGTCACTAATTGGGTCTCGGTCTTCCAACGGGAGATGGACCAAATGGTTGACCAGTATGGACTGCGGGCCACTTTCCCGTACCTGGATAACATCACCATCTACGGCCACGACCAGCAGGACCACAAATCTAACCTTTCCAAATTTCTCCACACAACCGAACTCCTGAACCTTACGTATAACAAGAAGTGTGTGTTCAGCATCAACTGCTTAGCCATCCTTGGCTATGTGGTGCAAAATGCAGTTCTAGGGCCTGACCCCGACCGCATGCGCCCCCTCATGGAACTCCCCCTCCCCCACTGCCCCAAGACCCTCACACGATGCCTGTGGTTCTTTTCATACTAGGCCGAGTGGGTCCCTAACTATGCGGACAAGGCCCGCCCACTCATTCACTCCACCGTTTTCCCACTGACGGCCGAGGCTCACCAGGCCTTCAACCGTATCAAGGCCGACATCGCCAAGGCCGCGATCACGCGGTCGGCGAGACCCTCCCCTTTCAAGTCAAGAGCGATGCATCAGACGTCGCTCTGGCCGCCACCCTCAACCAGGCCAGCAGACCCGTGGGATTCTTTTCCCGCACCCTCCATGCCTCCGAAATTCGGCACTCGTCTGTCAAAAAGGAGGCCCAAGCCATCGTAGAAGCTGTGTGGCACTAGAGGCATTATCAGGCCGGCAGGAGATTCGCTCTCCTCACTAACCAACGGTCGGTTGCCTTCATGTTCAATAACACACAGCGGGGCAAGATCAAAAATGATAAAATCCTGAGGTGGAGGATCAAGTTCTCCACCTACAATTACAAGATTTTGTATCGCCCCAGTAAGCTCAACGAGCCCCCCGATGCCATATCCCGAGGTACATGTGCCAGCGCACAAGTGGACGACTCCGGGCCCTACTCGACGGTCTCTGTCACCCAGGGGTCACCCGGTTCTTTCACATCATAAAGGCCCACAACCTGCCGTACTCCATTGCGGAAGTCACGGTGGTCACCAAAGACTGCCAGGTCTGCGCGGAGTGCAAACCGCACTTCTACTGGCCAGACCGAGCACACCTGGTGAAGGCCTCCCGTCCCTTTGAACGCCTCAGCATGGATTTCCAATGGCCCCCCCCGACCGAAACACGTACTTCCTTAACATGGTCGATGAATACTCCAGATTCCCCTTCGCCATCCCATGGCCCAATATGACGTCTGCCACAGTCATCAAAGCCCTCAATAGCATCTTCACTCTGTTCGGTTTCCCCGCTTACGTCCACAGCGACCAGGCATCATTATAGAATTTACAGAAGGAGGCCATTCGGCCCATCGAGTCTGCACTGGCTCTTGGAAAGAGCACCCTACCCAAGGTCAACACCTCCACCCTATCCCCAGAACCCAGTAACCCCACCCAATACTAAGGGCAATTTTGGACACTAAGGGCAATTTATCATGGCCAATCCACCTAACCTGCACATCTTTGAACTGTGGGAGGAAACCGGAACACCTGGAGGATGTGCAGACTCCGCACAGACAGTGACCCAAGCCAGAATCGAAACTAGGACCCTGGAGCTGTGAGGCAATTGTGCTATCCACAATGCTACCGTGCTGCCCACTTTATGAGTGATGAGCAGCGTCAATTCCTGCTCAGCAAGGGCATTGCCTCGAGCAGCTACAACCCCTGGGGAAACGGGTAATTGGAGAGGGAGAACGGGACGGTCCGGAAGGCTGTCCTGCTGGCCCTACAGTCTAAAAATCTCCTGGTCTCCGCTGGCGGGAGGTCCTCCCTGACGCCCTCCACTCCATCCGATCGCTACTTTGCACTTCGACTAATGCAACCCCCCCCCCCATGAATGTCTCCTTGCCTTCCCTAGGAAGTCCACCTCCAGGGCTTTGCTCCCTACGTGGCTGGCAGCTCCAGGACCCGTTCTCTTCTGCAAGCACGTGCGGCTCCACAAAGCGGACCCGTTGGTCGAGGGGGTACAGCTCCTCCATGCAAATCCGCAGTACGCCTTCTTGGCCGGGTTCGAATCACGTGTGGAGTTTGCACATTCTCCCCATGTCTGCGTGGGTTTCTCCCCCACAGCCCAAAAGATGTGCAGGGTAGGTGGATTGGCCATGCTAAATTGCCCTTTAATTGGAAAAAAAATAATTGGGTATTCTAAATTTATTTTTAAAAATGCGACCAGGGAGAACTTTTTAAGCCAGTACGTAGAAGGTCCTACAAGAGAGGGCGTGGTCCTGGATTTTAATAAAATCAGTTATGATTGGGCCAGAGTGGACTGGGGGCAGACACGTTTAGGTAAATCTGTGACAGAACAGTGGAATGCATTCAAGAAGGAATTAGGGAGAGGATAGGCCAACATGTTCCACTAAAGAAAAAGAGTGGGACCAATAAATCCAGTGAACCCAGGACATTGAGAATATACAGTATTGGATAAATAGAAGAAGGAAGGCTATAAGACCATAAAACATTGGAGCAGAATTCGGTCACTCGGCCCAACGAGTTACTCCGCCATTCAATCATGGCTGATATTTTCTGATCCCCATTCTCCTGCCTTCTCCTCATAACCCCTGATCCCCTTATTAATCAAGAACCTATCTATCTCTGTCTTAAAGACACTCAGTGATTTATGGCAGACATTGAAGGCTCAAAACAGCAGAAACCATGGGTGAGAATAGGAATAAAAAGGAAATTGGTAGAGCAAAAGCAGACATGAAAAGATAATGGCAGGAAAATCCTAAATTGTTTTACAAGTACTTTCAGGGTAAAATGATAACTCGAGAAAAAGTAGGGCCCATTAAGGACCACAGTGGCAATTTGTGTATGGAGCCAGGTGACGTAGGTATAGTTCTAAATGAATACTTTGTGTTGGTGTTCACTCGTGAGAGGGACGATGTGGGTACAGAAATCAGGGAGAAGAATTGTGATAAAATTAAATAAATTAATGTAGACAGAGAGGAAGTTCTGAGTGGGCTTAAAAGTAGATAGATGAAATGAAATGAAAATGAAATGAAAATCGCTTATTGTCACGAGTAGGCTTCAATGAAGTTACTGTGAAAAGCCCCTAGTCGCCACATTCCGGCGCCTGTCCGGGGAGGCTGGTACGGGAATCAAACCGTGCTGCTGGCCTGCTTGGTCTGCTTTAAAAGCCAGCGATTTAGCCTGGTGAGCTAAACCAGCCCCTGATATCCTTGGCTGGATGAAATGTATCCCAGGCTGTTGAGTGAGGCAGTGGAGAAAATAGTAGGAACCCTGGCAATAATTTTCAATCCCTCTCTGGTCACAGGATAGGTGCCAGAGGACTGCCGGATAGCCAATGTGGTGGCATTATTCAAGAAGGGAGGAAGGGTTAAATCAGGAAACTACAGGCCAGACAGTCTAACCTCAATGATAGGGAAACTATTAGCAGCAATTCTGACAGACAAAATTAATCTGCATTTGGAAAGGCAGGGAGTAATCAGGAACAATCAGCATGGTTTTGTTAAGGGAAGATCGTATCTGACCAACTTGATTGAATTTTTCTAAGAGCTGACCAGGTATATAGATGAAGGCAATGCATTTGACACAGTCGACTTGGATTTCAACAAGACTTTTGATAAAGTCTCAAATGGGAGATTAATAGCTCATGGGATCCAAGGAAATTTGGCAAATTGGATCTAGAATTGGCTGTGGCAGGAAGCAGAGGGTGATGGTCCAGGGATGATTTTATGACTGGAAGCCTGTGTCCAGTGGGGTCCCACATGATCAGTGTTGGGGCATTTGCTATTTGTGGTTTATATAAATGATTTAGATATGAATGTAGGAGGGTTGATCAGTAAATATGCAGGCGATATGACTATTAGTGGGGTGGTAAATAGTGAGGAGGATGGCCTTAGATTACAGGAGCATATAGAAAGGCTGGTCAGATGGGCTGATCAGTGGCAAACAGAATTCAATTCAGATGTGAGGTGATGTACTGGGTAGGACAAACAAGGCAAGCAAATACATGATGAACGTCAGAATGCTGGGAGAACTGAGGATCAGAGAGACTTGGTGTGCACGTACACCAGTTACAGGGCAGGTGGATAAAATGATTAAGAAAGTATATGGTATACTTACCTTTATTAGCCGCGGCATAGAGTTTAAGAGCAGAGAGGTTTTGCTGGAACTATATAAAATGTTGGTTAGGCCACTGATAGATTATTGCGCGCAATTCTGGAATCCACATTATAGGAGTGGTGTGTTAGCACTGAAAAGGGTACAGAGGAGATCTATCAGAATGTTGCCTGGTTGAGTTTTAGTTATGAAGAGGCATTGGATAGAGTGGGGTTGTTTTCCTTGGAGCAGAGGAGATTGAGAGGGACATGATTGAGATTATAAAATTATGAGGAGAAAAGATAGAGTAGACAGGAAGAAACTTTACCCCTTGGTGGAGGGATCGATGGCTGGGGGCACAGATTTAAGGTGAGGGACAGGAAGTTTGGAGAGGATGTGAGGAAAAACCTTTTTATCCAGAGGTTGGTGAGAGTCTGGAATTCACTGTCTGAAAGGATGGTGGAGGCAGAGACCCTCATAACATTTAAGAAGCACTTGGATATGCAGTTACGATGCCAAGAAGGCATACAAGCTACCGGCTAAGTGCGAGAAAATGGAATAGTTAGGTGCTTGTTTTTGACCAGCACAGATGCGATGAGACAAAAGACCTTTACTGTGCTGTAGACCTCTATAACTTTATGACTCTTTCTTTCATTTAAGCACCTCAGTTAGATCAACCCACAATCTTCTAAACTCACGGGGATAGTTTAGGCCAGCAGCACAGCTCTCTCCCACCCCAGTCGCTGGTAGAGATGCAGACATTGTGAAGGCTGCCCATTGACAGCTGGGTTGACCATTGGCTCTACCATACCCATGTGCTAGCCTGTGGCACTAACACAGGACTTGTGAAATACAGAATCATCATGCTGTAATGAAAATGAATGAAGCTGAAAGCTGGAGGTTTAACATTCTGTATTAAACTTATTGTCTTATGCAAATCCCCCTGAAAGCAATTTTCAGGAATAATTTGTATACAACAGGGATTTGCATATTAATCGTCAGTTTAACATTGAGGGCTGTACAAAGCTTTGGGGTGGAGAGGGGGGATTTGCATATATCTGAGATGCATACAAGTGGAATCAACTGCATCTAATTACTAAGATGCAGTGCCAATATTTCCAAAATAATTAATCTCATAAATCATTTTATTGAAGAACAGGTGGGTAGATGATCAAAGTTCTTTTTTGAAGAGGTAACTAAAACAATAGACAGGGGAATGTCTATGGATGTCAGTTATATGGACTTAAGACATTTTGGGGTGCGATTTCATCACCACGTGGTGCCTGGGCATGCCGGGTAAATGGAGGGAAAGCCCAAAATTGAGATTCGTGGCAGGCGCAAACCACTTTGCAATTGATCGAGCCCACTCCCGATGGCGAGTTCCAGCTCTCGCCACAAAACGGCGAGCATATCATTAACCCTTATTTGCATTCATTTCAATCTCATTATCGAGATTGAAGTCGAATACAGTGGCCTCCCGATCATTAACCGACTCCCCAGCAAGAAATCACACAGGTGTTGTTTAGTACTCCTTTTTAAAAGCATGAAGCTGGCGCAATGGCTGCTGAGGGGAACTGAGGAGGTGAGTAGCCATTTCCATTTTCAGGCATGTAGCTGAAGGGCGCCGGAGCTGCTGTCCCAGTGCTCGGGGGTGGGGGGGGGGGGGGGGGTGGAAGGGGGGGAACCCCTCAGGTGGTTGGGCTTGGTTGAGAGGCTGAAGTGTTCTAGGTCAGGGGTTGCCCCTGGGCCGGTGGAGTGGGGGGCTTTGCAGCTGCAGCCTGTCTGTCCCACAGAACACTTCCAGAGCAAAGCCCTTCTCTTGTTTCTATGCTGAAACTCACTTTAACTCCCTTTGACAGTGAGCAGCCTCTAGCTTCACAGCTGAAGGCTATTACAAATGAGGAATTGGCCTTGTTAGTTGTGAGAGCACTTAACGCTCCTCAAATTGCTTCTCGAGGGCACACGTGCCATGTCTCAGAGGATGATTTGTGCATAGAATTTTTTTTTTTAGGAAATATTTTATTCAAGCATTTGTAATTTTAATACATTAACATCTCTTAAACAACCGTGCGGGCCAACACACGTAAAGAAAAAGAAAAAAAAACAACCTACAGAACAACACCCCCTACTGTCCCTGCTCTATTCCCTAGCTGCCTGTAAACTGTACTCTCTCTGTCCTGTAGTAACATTGCCATGCCTCCTGTTTTCCTCCCCTCCTCCTTTTTCCCCTCCCTCCCCCCTTCCTGCTGACGTTCAATTTTCCTTGAAATAGTCTATGAACAGCTGCCATCTCATGGTGAACCCTTGAATTGACCCTCTCAAAGCGAATTTAATTTTCTCCAGACTGAGAAACCCTGCCATGTCGCTGACCCACACTCCTGACTTCGATAGCTCCGAGTCCCTCCATTCCAGCAAATTCCGTCTCCGGGCCACTAGGGAAGAGAAGGTCAGAACATCGACCTCCCTCCCCCGCTTGGCTCCCGGATTCTCCGGTACCCCAAATATTGCCAATTCTGAACTCGGAGTTACCCTTCCTTCCAGGACTTCTGACATAACGTCCGCAAACCGTGCCAGAATCCCCTCAATTTCGGAAATGCCCAAAAGATATGTACGTGGTTTGCCGGGCTACCCCCACACCACCCACATCTGTCCTCTACCTCTTCAAAGAACCTGCTCATCCGGGCTGCCATCATGTGGACCCCGTGGACCATCTTGAACTGGATCAAGCCAAGTCTGGCATAAAACGAGGATGAATTGACTCTCTTCAGGGCTTTTTCTCACAGCTCGAATTCTATCTCCCTACCCAGCTCCTCTTCCCACTTTTTCACCTCCCTGATAGGGATCCCTTCCGACTCCATCAGCTCCTTGTATATCTCCAAGACCCTCCCCTCTCCAACCTCTGTTTTTGACATCACCTTATCCTGTACCCGCGTCAGGGGGAGGCGAGGGAAGCCAGGAACCTGACTCCGGACAAATCCCGTACCTGGAGGTACCAAAATCCATTCCCACCCGGCAACTCAAACTCTTCCTCCAATGCCTCCAAGGTAGGGAAACCCTCCTGAATGAATAGGTCCCCAAATCTCTCAATCCTTGCCCGCCGCCATCCCTTATAGCCCCCATCAAGCCCCCCTGGGGCAAACCAGTGATTACTACAAATCGGTGACCACACTGATGCCCCCTCCAATCTCATGTGTTGCCTCCATTGCCCCATACCCTAAGGGCTGCAACCAACACAGGGCTTATAGAGTACCGAGCCAGCGGGAACGGCAGAGGCGCCGTCAGCAAGGCCTCCAAACTCGTACCCTTACAGGATGCCGCTTCCACTCGCTCCCACACCGACCTCTCCCCCACTTCCTGACCATCGATATGTTGGCCGCCTAGTAATAGTTAATAAAGCTCGAGAGGGCCAAGCCCCTCTCTCCGTGACCCCGTTCCAGGAGTGCCTTCTTTACTCTCGGAGTTTTACCCGCCCACACAAAACCCGATATTGCCGCGTTCATTTTCCTGAAAAAAACCTTTGGGATAAAAATCGGAAGATAGTCTCGGAAGGACCGTCACCTTTACCGTTTGGACCCTCCCTGCCAGCGTCATTGGGAGCATGTTCCATCTGCGGAAATCCCTTTTCATTTGACCCACCGCTTTGTCCCGATTTAATTTATGAAGCTGCCCCCAATCCTTAGCCACTTGAATCCCCAGATATCTAAAACTCCTCTCAACCACTCTGAACGGCAACTCCCTCAGTCTCCTTTCCTGCCCCCGTGCCTGGCTCACGAACATCTCGCTCTTTCCCATATTTAACTTGTATCCTGAAAATCGCCCAAATTCTCCTAGTATCTCCATGATTTCAGCTATCCCCCCCACCGTGTCTGTGACATAGAGCAACAAATCGTCCGCATATAGAGAGACTCTGTGCTCCACCACCCCCTCACTATCCCCCGCCGGGCATTTGATGATCTAAGGGCCATTGCCAAGCGCTCTATGGCCAGGGCAAACAGTAATGGAGAGAGCGGACATCCCTGTCTTGTCCCCCTGCAGAGACTAAAATACTCTGACCGGACTCGTTTGGTTCTTACATTTGCCACTGGAGCCTGATATAACATAGAAGGAGGCCATTTGGCACATCGAGTCTGCACCGACCCACATTACGCCCTCACTTCCACCCTATCCCCATAACCCAATAAACCCTCCTAACCCTTTTTGGACGCTAAGGGTAATTTATCATGGCCAATCCACCATGTCATTGGACTGTGGGAGGAAACCATAGCACCCGGAGGAAACCCACGCAGACACGGGGAGAACGTGCAGACTCCTCACAGACAGTTGTCATAATATACACCAGTATATCATGGTGCAGACACACACACTGATGGACATACAGTAGGACCAATCAACATGCATAACACGGCAGCCAATCACCAGCTAGAGCACAGACTATAAAGACAGAGGGCATCAGTTTTCCCGCTCATACGGGATGCAGCCTTTCAGAAGTACAAGAGCTTACAGTTTACAGCACAGATCCTCACCATGTGCTGAGTGATTAGACTGGTTAGGATAGGCACAGGTCTTTAGTTTAATCTAACATCGTGTTAACCCACAGTAAGAGTATGTTCAACAGTTTATAGTTTAATAGTGTTGTACTATTTTAAGTGTTGGTGGCCTGTATGTGTTCCATGGATCCAGAGCACCCAACACATCAACAGTGATCCAGCGGGGAATCAAACCTGGGACCCTGGTGCTGTGAAGCCACAGTCCTATCCACTTGAACTACCGTGCTGCGCCAACAGTCGGACCCAAACCACAAATCCCTGTCCGAACCCAAATCTGCCTAAAATGTCCCATAGGTACTACCACTCCGCCCGGTCGAAAGCCTTCTCTACATTCATGGCTACTACCACCTCAACATCGTGCCCCTCCGTTGGCATCATTATGGCATTAAGAAGCCATCAATATTGGATGTCAGATGCCTGCCCTTCACAAATCCCGTCTGATCTTCCACGATTACCTCTGGGACGCAATCCTCCATACGAGTTTGCCAACATCTTTGCCAGCAATTTAGCATCAACGTTCAGTAGGGAAATTGGTCTGTATGATCCACAGTTCTCCGGGTCTTATCTTGCTTCAGGATGAGAGAAGTTGATGCCTGTGATAGCATTGGGGGAAGTACTCCCAGCTCCGTAGGCTCGTTAAAAGCCTTAACCTGGTGGCCACAGTAACCCAGAAAACCTTTTATAAAATTCCACTGAGAATCCATCAGGTCCCGGGGCCTTACCCGATTGCATCGCCCCCCAACCCATCTATCACATCTCCGAGCCAAATTGGGCCCCCCCAGGTCTTTCCCCAGCTCCTCATCTACCTTTGAGAACTCTAGCCTCTCCAGGAATTGATTCATACCCTCCTCCCCTGCTGGGGGTTCCGACTTATATAGCCGACTATAAAATTTACGGAACACGTCATTAACCGCCACCCTATCACTACCTTCCTTCTCATATCCTTTATTTTTCGTATTTCTCTTGCCGCCCTCTGCTTCCTCAGCTGATGTGCCAGCATCCTGCTAGCTTTCTCCCCATATTCATATATCGCCCCTTTTACCCTCCTCAGCTGTCCCTCCGCCTTACCTGTGGGTAAATTCCATTTGGGGTCTCTGACACTTGTGCATAGAATTTCAATCAAACTTTGAAGTCTGAACAGTATGCCAGAACCATAAAGGCAGCTGCAAACAATCGAACACTAAAGAGTGTTGTGTTATGTTCTCTGGGATAACACAGGCTGAAACTCGATGCAACTTTGACCAAAAGATACTCCAGACTTTGAAGTAAGTTCAATGTGATTTATTGAACCAATAGCACAGTTCTCTATGAGTTTGACTCTCCTGCTAATCTTGCTATAGTAACTCAGTCTAACAGTCTAAGCCACATGGTGGGTGTGATGCTTCTGATCTGCCCCTGTCCTCTCTAAGTGTCGCCTGTGGAAAGAGACAGAGCATGTGTGCCCTGTCCTTATATATGGGTTATGTAATTTCCCCTTGTGGTCATGTCACCTCTGGGTGTCTTGACTGCCCATTGGTCGTGTCCTATTCTATGTGTTCATTAGCTGTATGTCTGCATGTCATGACGTCTCTGGTGCTCCCTATAGTGTTTATTTAGCCGTAGTGTATTTACAGTAACCCCTTGTGTATTTACAGTGATGCATATCACCACAAAGAGCAGGGCTTTAGCACTGGAGATCTTCTCGTGCCCAAAGGGTAAGTGTGTGGATCAGGGGAGGGCACCTGAGCATCGTCTCCTAATGTTCCCGGTAAAGGTCAGAGGTCTAGGGTCTTGGGCTCCTGATATAGAGGGGATGAATGTGCAGTCCGAGGTTTGCCAGCACAACTGGTTTGCTGGATGGCACTGAGGAACGGTGGGACACGTAAGGGTGGGGGAGGCTTTGGGGATTTGAGGGTCCCATGATGGGAGCCCTAATTAATTGTTAGTCTATCTCTTCCTCCAATTCCTTACGAATACCAGATTGGAGGGTGGTGTCAGCCCTGTAGAGGGTGCCATCGCGGTGCTGGTGGCAGCCTGGGTGGCCAGATGCCGGAGAAGGCAGCAGCGACAATGCAGGCTGGAGGCAGCACCACATCTGCAGGGGGCCGCTGCGTACCCTGAAGACCTGGCCACCCATCAGGCCAAGGAGGAATCCAGAGGGGTCCAAGGTGTACAGGCATCGTCAGGCTTTTGATGAGATGACAGATAGCATGTTCTGCAGGAGACTCTGTCTTAACAAAGAAACAATGCGGACCTGTGCCGCGTCCACACCAAAGAGGAGCAGGACACCCACTCCTGGTGGCCGTGAATGTCCTAGGCTCAAGCAGGGGCATGTGCGGCATTTCACAAGCTACAGCCCACAGTTGCATTTGGGAGGCCACTGATGCCCTGTATGAAATGAAATGAAAATGAAACTCGCTTTTTGTCACAAGTAGGCTTCAAATGAAGTTACTGTGAAAAGCCCCTAGTTGCCACATTCTGGCGCCTGTTCAGGGAGGCTGGTACAAGAATTGAACCGTGCTGCTGGCCTGCTTTGGTACACTTTCAAAGCCAGCGATTTAGCCCAGTGTCCTAAACCAGCCCCTATACATGCCCGGGCATCCAACTACATCACCTTTGAGCTGGAGTAGGTCCACCAAGATACCCGGCTGCAGGTTTCTCTGTCATCACCGGTGTGCCCTCCACAAACTGGCACAGCAGTGGGGCAACATGCTGGAAGAAGAGGAGGGGGGACATGTGGCCTCGTCTGAGTAGGAGGAGGCAGACCAGGAGTGGCTGGAGGACAAGCCTGGGCAGGAGCCATAGGATAGAGGACAGGTGGCGACAAGATTCCAACATTCCTGGAGGACCAGGGAGGCCCTCATCCTCTCCATATTCTCATAGGACGAGGCTGTGTCTATCAGCTCCCCCCTCCCCCATTTCCCCATTTTCCCAATCTCCTCTCCCCCATTTCCCTTCTTTGCGTTCCCCATTCCCCTCCCCCCATTTCTCTTATTCCCTCCTCCCCCCAATCCTACCCCATTTTCCTTCTTCCCCCCCAATTCCCATGCCACCTTCCCATACCGTCCGCTCTCCAACCACCTGTTCCACCCTTCAAGGTAACATCAAAGTCTGACTCCTGTCTTTCTGCTGACAGTGCGCCCACACCCATCCTCTGAAGGGGGTCTGAATCTGGGTGTTTGATCTTGGACCACTGTGCCTGGGGGGCAGGGGTTGGGGGGAGTGGAGTGCAACAGGAGGTGGGGGTGCGGGCAGGCCCGATGTGAAGATGAACAACGGAGGCTGCATATGTATCAGGTGTAACATGTTTTAATAGTGAATATTTGACATTTCCATTCAATCTAGCTACAGATAGTGACCCCCGCCCCCTCCCAGCACCCATGCAGTGGTGCTCTCTCATCTTGATCTTTTGTGGTCTACTACTATGTTTAGGTGTGTTCTCCGGGAAGCATATCAGAGGTGGCGGCAGCCTTCTGCTTTCCGCGCCCTGTGGCCTTTGATACCCTTGGCAGATGTCCGCTGGAGGGTTGGAGCCAGAGAGCCTACAGCCGACTTACTGGTGCCACAGATGTCACCATGCCACCCTGTTCTGCCCGCTGCCCTTGAGATGCGCCAGTGTTGGGGGTAGGAGGGGTTGGAAGAACTGGAGATTATCGTTGTCTCTTTGGTGAAAGGCCCCAGTGTGCTTCTCGCATGTTTTCCTCCCTGAGGGTGCCTGTAGAGCCCTGGGGCCTCCATGGGACAGAAGGCCAGCTGGAGTGAAGGGCAGCTGGAGTGAAGCCTCTGAGTCTTCTGGCGCTGCCAGTCGTTGCGGCTCCCCATTGTCTGCACCATGGTGTTGACGCCCTCAGTGATGGTCCTCAGTGGGCCAGGCTCTGGAGTACCATGGCAATGACCACCTGCCTCTGGGACATGTCCCTCAGTGACTGGGACATGATGTCAAGGCCCTCAGGCGTGGTTGTCACAGACTGAGCCATGCCTTGGGCACCACCACTCAAGGCACGGAGGTCATGCTCCAGGCTTTCCACTGCGGCCAGCACCCTAGCAGTGTTGGCCTCGGTGCCACACATTGTCAGCCTCATCTCCTGTCCCATTGTCTTTGGAACTCCTCCAATTGGCTGTGCACTCGCTGGACTATCACTGATATCCCCTCATGAATGTCACTGCTGTGTTCTATCATCTACATCAGTTCCGGAAGAACCTTGTTCAGAGGCGCGACATCTGACTGGGAACCAGCTGAGTCCTGAGATCCAGCAGACCACTGACTGCTGTCTCCCCTAGATGTTCCTGCCTACACCTGATGTGCATCAACAACTGTGTGGTACTCACCAGATTGTGCCGCAGAAACCTGCCCACTAATGTTGCCCACTAAGGTGTCTGTCTCTGCACTGCTGGAAGATGGGAGCAAAAGCTGTGCCACCTGGAGCTCTCCTCGGAGCTCTCCTCTGAGGTGTTTTCTTGGGTGACAGGGAGAACAGCTCCGGATGGCCCAGCCCCAGTAGATGGAGATCCTGAGAGGCAACGGACATGTGGTCAGTATGGGAAGGATCATTTTGTCTGACATGAACTACGCACTTCAGACAAATCATCTGGGTGAAGGGGCAGTGGATCCTCACCACTGTGGCGCAGGCCAACCTCGCTGTCGGTGGTTGCTTTCTCCTTGGGCAACCCTGTGAATCACAAGGCCTCTTCCTCATAGGGGGGGTGAGATCTCGGATCTCTGGCCCTTTTCCGCTTATTAAAAATATTATTATGGGCTATCTTCTCCTGCGGAGATAAAGAGAGAGCATTGTGAGCCGCACACTAGATGGGTCAGGTGGGTCTATAGCAGGTGGTATTTGTGGGCACTACACTTGGTTATGTGCTGGTGGGTGCCAGTGGGTTTTGAGGAACAAGCGCAAAGATCGGATGTGGGGAGGGTGCGAGGTGTCAACCAATGATTTGTGGGCAGCTGGGTGTGGGGCGGAAGGTGGAACTGATGCCAGGAGAGAGGTGGTATCTTACTCTTACAGCTCGGTGGAGGTCGTAGGACTTCTTCCGACATTGGACTCCCAGGCGGCATTGCTGCCCCTGCTGCTGGTCCTCAAACCCCTCAGGGGAATAGGATGCCCCATCTTGCATCAACGGCATCAAGAAGCCTGGCCTGGTCGGCCCAAAGTGAGGAGTAGGTCTGTGTGCTGCCATGCTTGTGAGTTGACTGGGAGCGAGGAAGCGTTTAAAAGTAGCTCCCTCTGGTTAGTGGCGAAAGGTTGAGGTGCAAGTCCGGTGAATCAGATGGTGAAACAGCCAATAATGGCTCATGGAGGCTCATTTCCAGCACTAAGTGCCAATAAATACGGGCCGCTATCTCGCCAACTTGGCCATCAAAGCACATCCTGTCAATCGCACCCAAAATGACACTTGGGAATTTTCCTGTTAAATTGTCTCTTGATAAATTTCCTCATAAAAGCTTGTTGAGCTAAAGTTGAAATGCACGGAATGGAAGGCAAATAATTGACCTGGTTTGGAAATTGGCTGATTGGCAGGAGTGGGGATAATGGACATATTTTCTCATCGGCAGAATGTAACTAGTAGTGTCCCACAACGATCTGTGATGGAACATCAAATCTGTACTGTATTTATTAACAAATTAGATGATAGGAAAGAAATCCGCAGAGGCACACTGATAGGCAGCATCGGGAATAATATAAACAGCAGCAGTACAAAACAAAGAGATATTGAACAGCAAAAATATGGCAAATGGATTTCAACCCTGAAGGAAAACAGGGAAATAAGAATACTGGTCTGAGCTGGTCTTGTAAAGTTTAAAAACACCAGTAAAATGAGGAAATTAGAATATGGTGCCAAACGCTTTGTTCCCTCTGTTAATGTAGGTAAATGTGAGATCACTGGCTATGAACCTAAAAAAGGATAACACCAGGGAATCTCTAAATGGTAAAAAGTTAGAAACAGTGAAGGAACAAAGAGACTCAGGGATCCAGGTACATAGATCATTAAAGAGTTGTAAATAGATCCAGAAAATAACTGAAAAGACTTATGAAAAATGAAAATCGCTTATTGTCACAAGTTGGCTTCAAATGCAGTTACTGTGAAAAGCCCCTAGTCGCCACATTCCGGCGCCTGTTCGGGGAGGCTGGTACGGGAATTGAACCGTGCTGCTGGCATGCCTTTGTTTGCTTTCAAAGCCAGCGATTTAGCCCAGCGTGCTAAACCAGCCCCATGGAATGCTCGAAAACCAGGGGCTGGAAGTCATGTTTCATCTGTACAATGTCTTTGTTAGACCAGGGAGTCATTGCGAGCAACCCTGGGTATCACACCTGAGGAAGGTTATCTGGGGCAGAATCAACCAGAATTTGGCAAAGTGTCAGGGTCAGACTGAAAACTGACATGCAGCTCTCCAGTTGCACAGACCAGTTTTCTCCCCAGTTCTTGAGATTCTTAAAAAGAAAAAGATGATTGGTTGGGGGTTATGTTGTCACCCTGGTGCGGCGGGGACTGATAGAGCCGGCACCCCGCCCCACAGATATTGGGGTGCCATCTTTAAAGGGCACCCCAAATAGAAGTGAAACTGAACGTCCCCCAGCCTCCACCACAAAGGAATTGGGGCCTTCCTCCCTCCCCCCCTCCACAGGACAATCAGCGCCTGCAAGATTCCCCCCCTTCTGAGAAATTGGAAAATGTAATGTTTGGTTATGGTTTTCAGTCCTGGAGAGCCTCTCTGTCATAGTGGATATATGGGAGACTTGAATTGTTAAATTATGAAGGTACGTTGCACAAACTAGAAAATAAGCAAGGCACTGTGATGCTGCAAATCCTCAATAAAAACAGAAAGTGCTGAAAATACTCAGAAGGGCATCTATGGGTGGACAAACACTTCACTTTTCAGGTCTATGATCTTACATCAGAGCAGCTGGAAGTGGTGATTTGGAGATATAGAGCGGATAGAATTATGCTTTTTTTGAATCTACTGATCAGCTTTTTTATATTTTCTAAATTGGTATAAATAAGAAGCACGGGAGGGGGAGATATTAATGGGGATGGGGTTTTGGGAGGAGATTATAGATGGCAGGAGGCAGGGAAGACAGAGTTGGGTGTCGAGACAGGCAGAGCAGGTGGGAGACATATGGAGGAGGGGCGCGAGGAGATATAGCCAGTGGAATGGGTGAGAGAATATTGAGGATGGACGGGGTGAGGTGATGTAGAATGTGGACGTGATGGAGGGATGTAGAAGGTGGAGAGGATAAGGGATATTGAGGGTGAAAGAGATGAAGGCATATTGAGGGTGGAGGAGATGAGGGGATATTAAGGGATGTAGGGGGTGAGGGAATATTGAGGGTGGAGGGGATGAGGAGATATCGAGGGTGGTCAGGATGAGGGGATATTGAGGGTGAAGGAGGTGAGGGGCGTTGAGGGTGGAGGGGGTTAGCCTTCCTCACGTTGTGCATGCTCTATATCTCCTGACCTTACAGCTAGTGGTTAAGGTTACATCCAATGACTCAAAGTCTTCAGTTAACAATAGTACAGCAAAACATTACCTGACACAACTTTCCAAATCATGGGCTGAATGTCCATTGAGCTGACGTACAATGGTTGAAGATGAAACTTTTCTCAGATTTGCTTTGTGCGTTTATATGTGCCCCAATTCCCAAATATAGGGATAAATCATTCCCTTGTGACTGGTCATCACTCCTGGGAATCATAGGTTGATATCATTGTCATTTTTTTCATTCTTGACTGGCCCTACGAATCGTTTGCAGAGTTGATTTTCCCAATTAGCCCGTTGTTAAAAGTGCAGACAGCATCATCTATTTATATGACAGGAGACCCGACAAGTTTTGAAAGTCACAGATCAGGTTTAGCAACAAGCATATATCAGCATAAATTACCATCTGTTATCAATGTTTAGCATATATTAAGATTTACTTGCGATTTAATTTTGCTTCACACTTTTTTAATGAACCTTCTCACCTTGATGGAGATATTGTGCATCTCCTGATATTATCATCTTTGTTCCTCAGCACCACATTGGCGATCAGTCCCTGTTCGTCCAATAAATAATGCAAGGCCATCAATGCTTCATTGTGTCATCTTGGATGGGAAAAGCAGCATGTAGCTCGTTGGCTGTGCTGTCGGCTTTTCCCACCATATTTGTAAATACTTTGTCAAAACAAAAATGAAGATGCGGGTCCCTCGACATCATGCTGGCAGGATGAGATTTGAATGAAAAACTTTGTTGTTTAAAAGATAGGGAACCCCGAATTAAAATAAGCAGGAATGGACCCCTCCCCCCCCCCCCCCGGGAACTCTGCCCCCCCCCCCCCACAGAAACAACCCCCCCCCCCCCCCCCCCCCCGCCACCATAACCACCCCCTCCCCTCCCCCAGCACTTCCCCCTAACAGCACCCGGGTGATACCCTCTTCCCCCTGGGGGCTATACTCACATGTGAGCTTCTGGCAGGTTCTGTTTGCCAGATGCACGTCGTGGGGGACCTCCTGTGATTTGATGTGCCCTCACGCTGATGGAATGGACAATCTATTGTGGGGGGACTATCAGGCGTAAAATCCTGATACACATATTTAAATAAAGGCGGGTTCTCGTTACATCATTAGTGGGGTCGGGACAATCGATTGGGGAAACCTCCTCCTCAACATAGAAGCTGTCTGGAGACATCCATTCGATTCACTGCCCCCTCCGCCATTCTCACCCCCCAAAATCAGGAACGGAAATCCCCCCCCCCCAATGTTGCACATGTCTGTGTGGATTGGGGCTGGTGTTTAGGGCTCAGGTCTCATCAGCAGACAGGACCTCATTGCAACCCTATGACGGATATACTCTCATAAATGTAGTTTGGGAAGGGAGTCTGTGATTGGATCCAACTGCTCTGTAAAACATCTGCAGCGCAATTTCCATCAATGGGTGGGAATTGGAAATCATTCTGATTAGATCTGGAATCAGGCACATCTGTCCTCTCTTCTCTGCTAGGTTTGTGTGGTGTATTGAACCTTTTGCTGAGTCCAGTAGGAAGGACCTGGGTATAAGAGGAATGATAGTCTAAGGCAGCAGAAGCACTCGGGTCAAAGCCTCTCTGTATTTGGTTGACATCACTGTCTTCCAACAAATATTATACCAACAAAAAGGAAGGACGGTAGAAAGAGGGAAAATCAATCGTGGATATCTAAGGAAATAAGGGAGAGTATCAAATTGAAGGAAAAAGCATATAAAGTGGCAAAGATTGGTGGGAGACTAGAGGACTGGGAAATCTTTAGGGGGCAACAGAAAGCTACTAAAAAAGCTATAAAGAAGAGTAAGATAGAGTATGAGAGTAAACTTGCTCAGAATATAAAAACAGACAGTAAAAGTTTTTACAAATATATAAAACAAAAAAGAGTGGCTAAGGTAAATATTGGTCCTTTAGAGGATGAGAAGGGAGTTTTAATAATGGGAGATGAGGAAATGGCTGAGGAACTGAACAGGTTTTTTGGGTCGGTCTTCACAGTGCAAGACACAAATAACATGCCAGCGACTGATAGAAATGAGGCTATGACAGGTGAGGACCTTGAGAGGATTGTTATCACTAAGGAGGTAGTGATGGGCAAGCTAATGGGGGTAAAGGTAGACAAGTCTCCTGGCCCTGAGGGAATGCATCCCAGAGTGCTAAAAGAGAAGGCTAGGGAAATTGCAGATGCACTAATGATGATTTACCAAAATTCACTAGACTCTGGGTGGTCCCGGTGGATTGGAAATTAGCAAACGTGACACCACTGTTTAAAAAAGGAGGTAGGCAGAGAGCGGGTAATTATAGGCCAGTGAGCTTAACTTCGGTAGTAGGGAGGATGCTGGAATCTATCATCAAGGAAGAAATAGCGAGGCATCTGGATAGAAATTGTCCCATTGGGCAGACACAGCATGGGTTCATAAAGGGCAGGTCGTGCCTAACTAATTTAGTGGAATTTTTTGAGGACATTACCAGTGCAGTAGATAACAGGGAGCCAATGGATGTGGTATATCTGGATTTCCAGAAAGCCTTTGACAAGGTGCCACACAAAAGGTTGCTGCATAAGATAAAGATGCATGGCATTAAGGGTAAAGTAGTAGCATGGATAGAGGATTGGTTAATTAATAGAAAGCAAAGAGTGGGGATTAATGGGTGTTTCTCTGGTTGGCAATCAGTAGCTAGTGGTGTCCCTCAGGGATCCGTGTTGGGCCCATAATTGTTCACAATTTACATAGATGATTTGGAGTTGGGGACCAAGGGCAATGTGTCCAGGTTTGCAGATGACACTAAGATAAGTGGTAAAGCGAAAAGTGCAGAGGATATTGGAAGTCTGCAGAGGGATTTGGATAGGTTAAGTGAATGGGCTAGGGTCTGGCAGATGGAATACAATGTTGACAAATGTGAGGTTATCCATTTTGGTAGGAATAACAGCAAACGGGATTATTATTTAAACGATAAAATATTAAAGCATGCCGCTGTTCAGAGAGACCTGGGTGTGCTAGTGCATGAGTCACAGAAAGTTGGTTTACAGGTGCAACAGGTGATTGAGAAGGCAAATGGAATTTTGTCCTTCATTGCTAGAGGGATGGAGTTTAAGACTAGGGAGGTTATATTGCAATTGTATACGGTGTTAGTGAGTCCACACCTGGAGTATTGTGTTCAGTTTTGGTCTCCTTACTTGAGAAAGGACATACTGGCACTGGAGGGTGTACAGAGGAGATTCACTAGGTTAATCCCAGAGCTGAAGGGGTTGGATTATGAGGAGAGGTTGAGCAGACTGGGACTGTACTCGTTGGAATTTAGAAGGATGAGGGGGGATCTCATAGAAACATTTAAAATTATGAAGGGAATAGATAGGATAGATGCAGGCAGGTTGTTTCCACTGGCGGGTGAAAGCAGAACTAGGGGACATAGCCTCAAAATAAGGGGAAGTAGATTTAGGACTGAGTTTAGGAGGAACTTCTTCACCCAAAGGGTTGTGAATCTATGGAATTCCTTGCCCAGTGAAGCAGTTGAGGCTCATTCATTAAATGTTTTTAAGGTAAAGATAGATAGTTTTTTGAAGAATAAAGGGATTAAGGGTTATGGTGTTCGGGCCGGAAAGTGGAGCTGAGTCCACAAAAGATTAGCCATGATCTCATTGAATGGCGGAGCAGGCTCGAGAGGCCAGATGGCCTACTCCTGCTCCTAGTTCTTATGTTCTTAAGTTCCGCTCAGATCTGTTGCCAGTGCAGAGACTGATCGACAGCTGCGACCAATTCGAACTAGCCTGAGAGACCAAGTTAAATTGCAGCAATAGCAAAGTCATGTTCTTTGGGAACTGGGGCAGGCTGATCCCTTGTCCCTTTCACTACCTGGTCAGGCCGCCTGGGGTGTGGTTTGGAAGGGCTGGCTGTGCACCAAAAACTGGAAGGAACATATAGTCAAGGTGAAACAGAAACTGAGGACATGGTTCTGACGCTCCCTCTCCATTGAGGATAAGAATTTGGCCATCAAGTGCATGGTCCTCTCGGTGTTGTAGATGATTGCTCCCATTCCTCACTCCTGCACTGTGGCAACCACCTTCTGCTTTGCTTAGAGATAGAAAATGAACTGGACCTGCAGAGACACGGCGTACAAACCTCTAGGCAAGGGAGGGAAAAATGTACCCAACATAACCTCATCTTTTATGCGTGGTTGTATCAAGCTGCGCATACATCCTCAGTACCCAAACACCAAGAGCACGATCTGATGAAAAAGCGTCTACGTGACATTTCAGGCAGGTTTGGCTGGGAGTTTCTCCCCAGCTGTGTCGGTGGGTCCTCCACCACTAGCCAACCACACTTTGTCACTTTTTTGGGCCCTGGGGAATTCCTCTCCGGGCAAGCCCAGACTTAGAATTACTTTCATCACTGGGGTGCTGAACTCACCCCCCAGACTGGCTCATTTAAGATCGGGCTACTATTTTGAAATAGTGTGCGCAAACTCTAAGTGAGCTTGAGGATCCCTTGGCAGTGCCACCCTGGCACCTAGGAACCATGGCACTGCCACCCTGCTACCCTGGCAGTGCCCCTTCCAGGCTGGCAGTGCCACATGAGCATCTTGGCACTGCCACCATGGCAATGCCCAGGTGCCAGAATGGGAGCCAAAGTGCAACCCTGCCCTGTAACTGACCACCCAGCGGTCTCCAATAGCTTGGGAGATCCTTCAGGTTCTGTGGCACCTGGTCCACGTTTGTGTGGACCAGTGATAATCACGTCCGTGTACCTCTCACTTAGGAGCCGATTAGATCATAGGAGGCCATTGATTGGTAATCGCTAATGAGATGGAGATTGTCCTTAATTGGCCTCAATTAACTTTGTAAGAAGTCTTACAACACCAGGTTAAAGTCCAACAGGTTTGTTTCAAACACTAACTTTCGGAGCACTGTTCCTTCCTCAGGCGAATGGAATTATTCACCTGAGGAAGGAACAGTGCTCCGAAAGCTCGTGTTTGAAACAAACCTGTTGGACTTTAACCCGGTGTTGTAAGACTTCTTACTGTGCTCACCCCAGTTCAATGCCGGCATCTCCACATCAATTAACTTTGCACCACGTCTGGGCAGGATCTGGATCCCGCCAACGGGAGTGGGCTGGTTAGATTGCAAACCGCTTGGCGCGATTCTCAATTTGGGCCTCTCCCTTGATCTAACTGGCCCCCATAGATCCTCACTGGGTTAGTACAGCCTTTAAATCACGCCCCATAGCATCACTAAGTGCTGAGATTGTACCTGGCCTTGGTGTTACAAAGGATGGGTCTGGCCATGCTGCTGCGGAGTGCTCCAGTCATTTGGACTGCGCCATACCACCTGCCCCTCTCGGAGAAGATTATGCAGAGAAACACCTTTGACCAAAGGTCCATCGGGCAGTGGTCTGCATGTAACGTCCTACAGGCCCTGTGGGAAAAGGGGGTGGTAGATCCAGTTGGACAGCTCCATGAGTAGGCTGACAAAATCATTTGGTAGAATGTCAAATTGCCAGAACTTTCAATCAAGCACCAAGATGTAGCTTGCCAGGTGGGGAGAAAGGCCGTCCCTGTCAGATCATTCTTGCACGCCCGGAGTCTCACCCCATCCGCATGTTCTCCTTGAGGTGGTTGTGGTGGGGACGAGACCGTTTCACACCTCCTTCTGGAATGTGCCTTTGCCAATGGGAAAGATATACAATGTGTTTTGTTGAGTTTCATCTCGAGAAGCTCGATACGCAAGACTCTGGGCTCTTCCAGTGAACATAAATTGAGATAAACATCAACTGTGGCTGGAGGATCATTTACTCGGTAAAGACACTCTTTGGTCTGCCCAAAACCTACAGTTCTCCCATTTCAAAGGGTTGTCCATGATGGAGTGTCACAGACTGGCCCATTCCAAGGACCAATGCTGGGGGAACCACCATAGAGCCTCAATGGGGAAAGGTCACAGCCCAGAATCTTCCAGCCAGGGGTAACCGAAGGACTGGAAACAGTGTGGGACCCCATGGATTGTTTGTTTTCTGTTATGAATCTTGTAAATGTTAACTGTAATTTTAAATGTACTGAGTAACATATAGCATTCGAAGAAACTGAACTAGTTTTCACCTTACGTAATGTCAACTTTTAACGGTCATGCTATGTAGTTTTATACATGTTAGGAATGATTATTTTTTTAAACCAATGATGAATTGTTACGGTCTATAAAATTTTGCTCTGTCTTCAGGGTCTTTCTCTCATAAGACCATAGACATAGGAGCAGAAATAGGCCTTTCGGCCGATCATATCTGTTCTGCCATTCAATCAGATTATGACTGATCTGATGTGATAATCCTCAACCTAATTTTTCCACCTTATCCCCATAACCATTGATTCCCTTACTGATAAAAATCTATCTACCTCAGCCCTGAACATATGAGGAGGAGTAGACTTTAAGATTTCCACTTAGGGGTAAAAGCTGGGGGTACACCTTGACTTTGTACCCGCACCAAGTCCCATTAACCAAGTGCTGCTAACCTATCAGGCCCTATCCTCACTGACCCTATGTCAATTTAAAATCCTACCTTTCACCAGTGACTACCTTTCCAAAGAAAGGTAGTTAGCTGTGAAACAGTGTTGGATGTCCCAAGGTTTAGAAGGACTCTATACAAATCTGAACTCTTTCTTTATTACCAAAAGATTAAGCCATAAGCAGTACCTCTGCACAGGGAAACCATCTCACTATCAGCTTATCTCTCCAATTCACTCCTGAACAGCTGTCGACCTATTTGGAGATATATTTTGATGATTTTTGGCCCTAACTGCCTCTGTTGCAAATTTTCTGCATTAATAGTAATTTCTGAGTGCTCATGAATATGAATCACTGGTGGGAACAGCTGTTACTATTGCAACCATGTTTGATTGACTACATCTGCAAAGACCCATCTTCTGAAATTGTACAGATGATCATCCATGTTCTTGCTGATTGTGTCGCTGTATCTCTGTAATTGATTAGCTGAGCACTTGGCACCACAGCATGACAGCACACCAGAGTATCAAGTGCCATGACTTTATACAACAAGCAACTTTCGCCCATTGAGACACCTCACCTACTGGCAGTGCCAGTCGAATGCTTGGGCATAAGCTCTGCCTGGAATTTGGTTGGAAAGCCATGGGTGATTTGGGCCAGCTGACCTCCCCAGTGACATTTGCTACACTGGCAGACATCTAGTGTCAAAGCGAGGCTTCACCTATAACTCAAAGGTGGATGGAAAGGATCACACAGTCATTATTTTGAGCTTCATTTGTTCTTCTTTATATATCTGGAGTTGAAAAGTCTATTAGGACTGGTCCCATCAGGAGGTCTTCTCCTGGGCTTTGCCATCTGCAACATATTTCTTCACTTTTCCCCATTTTATTCATATCATAACTGAAAAGGAAGATACCAGAATGGAAACCTGGCTCAAAAGACTAGTTTTTATTTATTTTTTATAAAACATAAGGGAACAGAGTTACAGGGCCACTAATTAATTTTAACACCAAGAAAAAAAATATTTAATAAACATGAAATAATTTGGAAAATGATACGCTACCCCTTTAGCTTCACAATTACATACAAGTTTTATGATTAACATAGATTACAAGTACATCTTAATCTACAATGGTCTCATTAGCACAAAGTCCTTTATAAGTACACAAGATAATTGTGCACAAATGCACTCCTCACTCCCCAAGTGAATGTTTGTTGGAACTTGTGTGACACTGAATCAAAAGGCCAGCCAGCAGCAGCACACCTACGAAAGTCTTTCGCAGGTGTGCTGCTGCTGGCTGGCCTTTTCATGCGGTGTCACACAAGTTCCAACACCCCAACACTGGTTCACACACTTTTATCCCAGAATTTAGATATTCCTGAAAGGTGAAACCTGGAAATATATCTGCACAGGCTGTCACTTGATGAGATGATACGCATCTCTGATTATCTGCCATTGTCTCCACCAGAAATGGTAATTAGTTTCTGTATGCTTTACAAGTATCATTTTGTGGTGTGGTTCCATTCTCTTTCACCAGCAATTCAGCCAGTGACTGACTTTACATCCTCAGCCATCTTTGACTAGTTTATCCATTTTTTAAATACTAAGAGGTCTTATTTAAAGTTCAATAGTTCTGGACGTAATTTAGAGTTTTTCCTTCATAATTATAACACTGCCCTTCTTGAGATTCATAAAATGAGATTCATTCTCATTTTATTACAAAAAAGGAAAAAACAAAATTATAAAACAACAAAACACTCATACACACATTCATTCTCTTAGCAATGGTCAATTTGATATTTTTCAGTCCTAATTGGGCTTTTTAAATCTCTGGACAGGGCGACTAGTTACCTATGATTTCCCAGGAATGTGGGCGATTTTTAAGCAATAAGGCTGGAGGAACAAACTCCAAAGGAATAATAATAATTATTATTATTATTGTCACACGTAGGCTTAGATTAACACTGCAATGTAGTTATTGTGAAACTCCCCTAGTCACCACACTCCGGCATCTGTTCGGTACACTGAGGGAGAATTCAGAATGTCCAATTCACCTAACAACACGTCTTTCGGGACTTGTGGGAGGAAACCGGAGCACCCGGAGGAAACCCACACAGACATTGGGAGAACATGCAGACTCCGGACAGGCAGTGACCCAAGCCGGGAATCGATCCTGGGACCCTGGCGCTGTGAAGCAACAATGCTAAACACTCTGCTAAGATTTTCCAGTATTTTCTCTTTGGTTTCAGATTCCAGCATCCTCTGTAACTTGCTTTTATCCAGTGCTACCATGCTGCCCCAACATAACCTTGCTTCTGGGTCCCACACCTTTCAACAAAGGTAAATAGATTGTGGTCAGTACAGCCTTGGAAATGTATCGCCATTCTTTCACTGTCAGAATCCTGGAACTTCCTCTCTAATAGCACTGTGGGTGTACCTACACCACATGGACTGCAGAGGTCCAAGAAGGCGGCTTGCCACCACCTTCTCAAGGGCAATTAGGGATGGGCAACAAATGCTGGTTTAGCCAGTGATGAGCCATGAATTGCACAAGAGACCAGTTGCTATACAAAAGTTAGGCATTAATAAGCTAGAACTTAGCCCTGCGGTTGTCTACAATAAAATGGACGACCGCCTGGCGTTCCGACTATTTATACCTCGGTAAGGAGGCGTGGTTAACTCAGCCTCTCGACCAATCGGAGAGCTGTCACATGACTGGTCTCAACCAATCGGTCGAGAGGCACATGACCGACCAGGGCCAATGGTAAGCCGATGTTCTGCACCAATGGCAGACAGCTATGCAAATCATATCACCACAGCCAGCGATACCCACATCCCAAGAAATAATTTTTTTAAATGTTGGGAGATTTTATTTTTAATGCCTCTCTGGTTTCTCTCCTGTATGTTGCTCACAGCAAATGAATCTTTAATTTCGGAAGGTTGCAGGACAATCCTGGAGGGTTGTGTAATGTTGCCGGAGGAAAAAATATGAGGTACTAACAATTTGCAGCATTAATACATGGGTCAACGATCTCGTCTATTGTCTCTTTAAGGCTTTTTGCGTCTGACTGGGTTTTTTTTTCCAATAAACTTCAAATGAACTGCATAGTAATTTGAGGTCCAGCAAATCCCTCGTGTTTGCAAAGCTATTGATTTGTTCATTGAAATTCTATCAGCTCGCAAGTAGCAGTGTACTGTCGGCAAGAAATAATAAAATAGCTTCTCAAGCAAAGTGGCCACATATTCTGGCAGTGAGAGGACTTTGCATACACAGCTAGAGGAATAAATACAGTTGCTTATTTAAAAAACAGGCAACAAAATATCAGCAGGAATTCTCCAGCCGTTTGCTGGTGGCCAATTTCTCTGGTCCTGCCAACAGTGTAACCTCGCCCGGGGGTTTCTGGCGGCATGGGATGACGTCAATAAATTCCCGTTGACCGGCGGGAGCAGAGACTCCTCTGCCGGCAAACGGTGTTCAGACTCCCGCTGCCAACAAACGCATAGCTGGGAGGCCGGAGTGTTCTGCCTCTCAGTTAAACTGCTTTGACAAACAAACCATTCCTTACTGATTTCAGGGAAAGGAAGCCAATAATATATAGAAATTCGTAAGATCACCCAAAGAAGTAGGCCATTTGGCCCTTCGAGCCTGGCCTGCCATTCAGTGTGATTGTTGCCTCAACTCGACTTTCCTGCCTGTCCCCCATAACCCTCCACTCGCTTGTCAATCTGTCCAACTCAGTCTTGAATATATTCACTTACCCAATGACGACTGCAGGTGAGAATTCCACAGACTAACAACCCTCTGAGAAGAAATTCCTCCTCATCTGCATCTTAAATGGGAGACCCTTATTCTAAAACTGCATCCCCCTAGTTCTGGATTCACCTCCACCCCCCAATGAGGGGGAAACAGCCTCCCAGCATCTAGCCTGTCAAATTGAGAAGACTGAATCGATGTGAACCCAGTGCAGCAAATGCCGAGTTACCTGTAGATTAAGTGGAAATGTGCAGTGTTGCTTGGGTTTCCTAATCCTCCAAAATCACCATGGAATCCCAAAGAATTAAAGATTAAACTCTAGGACAGTGTGTGTGACACCCAAGGGAATGAAAAACTGGGGCTGGATTCTCCGTCGGCGGGATCCTCCATTTCTCTAGTAGCGCATTCACAATGGGGTTTCCCGATGGCATGGGCGGTCCCACAATGGGGACACCCCATTGGCCAGAAAACGGGTGCGGCGGGACAAGAATTCCGCCTCTGATCTTTTATCAAAGTTTTATTTGTTTATTTTAGATCACTAGTTCCATAAATAATTGGAGATGGGGACCAATGGTGGGAAATGAAGCAGTCCCAGGTGAAATCTCCAGGAACATCCCCAAGCAGAGCTGGCAACTTCTATCTTCTGGTGCAGTCCAGCCTATCAGAATTTTCCATGAGGTGGTTGAAGGGATATGGGAGCAGGACAGGTTTCAGACTGTAGCTTCATGTGGAGAAAATCTGGCAGCAAAGACTATGCGGCCTGTTTTCATTTTGAAAATCATGATGCAGAAATTCTATTTATGATTGTGGAAATGGCAACAAGCTTTGACAAAGGGTCATCTGGACTCGGAACGTTAGCTCTTTTCTCTCCCTCCAGATGCTGCCAGACCTGCTGAGATTTTCCAGCATTTTCTCTTTGGTAGCAACAAGGAAGGCCATTCAGCCCCTTCAAACCTTCCCCCCCTTCAATTCGATCCTGACTGATGTGCAGCTTAATCCCATTTCCCTGCTTTCCCTCCTTTCCACCAATACAATTGTCGATCAAACTGATCCAGTTTCGTCTTGAAAGCTCCAATTACCCCCAGCATCTTTACCTCTTAGGGAAAGAGAGTTCTAAATCCGTATGGCTAGATATTAGCTGGCCCTGTGTTTCGGCTGGAGAGGGTCACAATCTGTGACTTTTCTGTTCCCTGTCTGAGCTGATTCTGATGGAGGTGAGCAGATTCCAAATTTAATGCTCCCACCTTATTTACATAATGATAGTTTTGGGCTGAGCAAGATCCCATGCTACTGATTGCCTCACTGCTCAGAGAGGCCGAGCAGTGTATGCCAATACCATATGGTGCAAACAGCCTTCTGTTCTTAAAGCCAGTCTGTCCTTTTTCAATCAAAGCTGCGCTGAATTATGGGAGGCTGCTGGTCTTTGTTTTTGCTGCAAATGTAAACAAGAAAAATTAAACTCCAGGACAGTGAGAAAACCCAGGGTCACAGATGCGATGCTGGAGGCCTTAATGATAGAGCTTGGCAACAGGAGAGAAACCGTGGTTCCAGCCGAGAACCTTCAAGGATTGGCCTCTGTTAGGATTGAAAGCAACGGTTATTTGAAAGGTCAATTCATGGAGACTGGCCCTAAGGACCTGGCAGGAATGTCATAAGACGTCTAAAGATGTCTAAAGACCACCCACCACATTGCCACCCACCCATACTGCTCCATACACCATCTCCCCATTTCTCACCCAGCACCTGCTACAACGTTCCAGTGAAGCCCAATGAAAACTGGGCCAACAGCAGCTCGTCTCCCCATTTTACAGCCTTCTGGACTCAACAACTTCAGACCATGAACTCTGTCCTCCATTTTGTAATTTTTCCCCTTGTGCCAAGTATCTTGTTTTCACATTTTGCTTTCAGACGGCGATGATCTTTAATCTACTATTTACACTGACTCAAGACCAATGCTTTGTTCCTTTACTACTAACAATAACCATTCACTTTATCCCTTGTTCTGTGACGTTTTTATAATTTACTTCCCCCCCCCCCCAACCTCCAACCTGACTTTCTCTTCCTGCTCCAGCTGACCCTCTTCCTTTCTCAACAGCATTTCTCCCATCACATCTCTCCCTCCCATCAGTTCCAAAGAAGAGTCAGATTGGACTCGAAGTGTTAACTGTTTCTCTCTCCACAGATGCTGCTGAACCTGCTGAGCTTTTCCAGCACTTTCTGTTTGAATCTCACTCAGTGGAGCTCTCTGGCACTTAGGACTCGCACCAAAAAACCAGGCACTCTACCTCACCCCCACACAACCACCAATGCTGTCAGTCTCGCAGCCACCTCTCACTGCTTCTGCATAGCTCCAGCTATTCAACTACGGTGGGCACATCACCCACACACAGTACGGCATTATCACTGATAGTCTGCCCCCTCTCTTGCAGGACAAGCCAGCACACAATAGCTTTCTTGTGTTCTTGAAGGGAGTAGAGCAGAGCGGGTGTTGCAAAGGATACCTGTGTCTCCTACATCCAATAGAGGAGATGGTTATTTGCTGAATGAGGCCAGCTGCTACAGGGCCCACCATATCCAACATGGCTGAGAACATTGAGTTTCTTGGTATGTTCCTGCTTTATGCTCCTTCTCTACTCTCAGCTCACCCGCATCCTTCTATCTGACACGCTGAACAAGCTGCTGATGGTGCGACCATGAACCTCTTGCTTTCTATCCAGCCTTCCCTCACAGCAACCCTCCTCTTCTGGTTTCCTAAGGACAGCTGCCTGCCACAGCCTCGCTTGCCACAGCCACAGGAATTCCAGCGGTAGCCAGGAAGCTCAGATGGGCATGCACACTAAGATGTTAAGTGTAGTGTAGTGTTCCTGTCGCTGCCAAGGAGCATGAAAGAGCCTGGCTCCTACTTGGCAGAGAGCATCAGGTATAGTTTTCCTTCTGCATTCTCTGCACCATCTCCCTGTTGTACTGGCACCCCCCGTCCCTGTCCCCGTCCCGTCCCCGTCCCCAACGGAATGAACAGTTTCATCCGGCGTTACCAACCTTAACTTTGTGCTCACACTACCATTTGTGAATTGATGGCCCTTGTTCTTGGTTCCCCCTTCAGAGGAAGCCACTTCTCTGAATCTCCCACATCAACATTTTTAAATGCCTTGACCAGAATCCCTCTTAAACTTCAAAACTCTAGGGAATGCAAATCAACTTAATGCATTCTTTCCTCCATAACAGAATCAATTTGGGTGAATCTGTGATGAAGCCTCTCCAAGGGCAATGCATCCATCCTGAGGTGCAGCACTCCCATCTCGTTGCAGAGCTCCATCTATTCAAGATTCGGTACAACAAAATATAATCAGGTTAACCTTGCCAGGGAGGATCACTCTAGCCTGTGGATTTTATGGGGGTGATTCCCAAGGATTTACATTATTTTTCATTAAGGGATAATAAAGAAGGCTTTCATGGTACTTTAGTAAAATTATTATTTACATGGAGTCCAAAATCCAGTGGTGATGCTGTAGCCCAGACAGAGCCCGAAAAGCTGAGTGAGGCAGGAATTTTGGTGGGAACTGCGAATGTTTTGTTTTATCTTAGAATCTTGCTTGCTGAGAATTGGTGCCTGCACTCAATGTTCCCTGAATAATTGTCAGGACTGTACCTTTCAGAAGGTAACTCTCTGTCAGGAGAACAGGCTGCCACCAGGCCCCTTTCTCTGCATTTGGATTTTTAGTGCCATTTGTTAGGGCCGCGACATTGACGTTGTGACACAGAGGTAAGTGTGTCAGAAAATGGGAGGATCTACCTGGGACATCAGAACTGCCCCCACCCCTTGTTTGGGGTTTTGAAATGCAATCAATACGATATGTCCTATATGGCTCGCCGTAGCCATGAGGGACTCTCTGCAGGCAGCCATTTTCCAGTTGGTTCAATAAAGATATTAATAATAAAGACCGTGGATGCGATTCTCTGTCACGCTACACCCGTTTCTGGTGTGGCGGGTCCCCTCCGGCAGCGGGATCCTCCGTCCTGCCAACCAGCCAATGGAATTTGCCATTGTGGGCACCCCCACGCCGTTGGGAAATCGGCGGGCGTGAGTGCACTGCTGGCGAAGCCAGGATCCCACCGATGGAGAATCCAGCCTTGTTGTCTGTTAGTTGATTGCATGGTGTAAAGGAGTGGAACTGAGATTGAGTTTCGAAAAGCTGAAAGGGAAGCCATAGCCATTGAAAGAGGAAAACTGGAATGTTCTAACCTGCTAAAAGTTGCTTAGCAAAGCACAGACAAGGAAACACTAACACAAGCTGAAGGCTGCAAGTATTGGGTGAGCCAAAAATGGGTGTAAATTTTCCTCTCCTGGCTCCTGTCGAAATGAAAGGTGATACGTAGCAGAACCAGCAATTTTTCCAGTTGGAATGGCAAAACGTTGAGATTGTGACAAATTTAATTAACAAGCTGGAGCCACAACTAGCAACAACACTTTCAATGCTGTTTGGGAGAATTTGCTACTAATTGTGTTCCATCCTAAATCTATTCAAAGAACAGATAAAAAAACAGACTGCTGAAATTTTGGAAGCCTTGAAGGCACAATGTGAGCCCCAGGCCAGGATTTCCCAGTCCTTCCCAGAAGGAAAAAACAGTTTGGACCAGTATTCCTCTTTCCCTGTTTTTCTGGTGTTCCATTTTCCCGTACCAGCCTCCCCGGACAGGCGCCGGAATGTGGCGACTAGGGGCTTTTCACAGTAACTTCATTGAAGCCTGCTCGTGACAATAAGCGATTAAAAAAAAAGTATACAAGACCAGTTCAAACCAATATTCTTATTTCCTTGTTTTAATGTTCTTTTCCTTCTTGGTTCCCACCAGCGTGATCTTTTAGTCCCACCAAAGATGACACACCCTGCACCCCAGTGATGGAGTCTCTGGCAGCTCAGCCGACGAGCAATGCAAATATCCATTGACTTCCACGGGACTGGAAGATCCACTGGCAGACAATGGCGAGCTGCCTCCGCCGCTGGAAAACATGCTGCGGGGGGGGGGGGGGGACACCGAAACTCGCGGCCCAAGTGAACGTAACTTGTGAACAGTATGTGTTCAACATTCCAGAGAGAGGATTGTCCAGCGTGGGGAAAGCTTTGTTTAAACTCCGGGAGCGGGATTCTCTGACCCCCCGCCGGGTCGGTGAATCGCCTGGGGCCAGCGTCAATCCCGCCCCGCCCTGAAGTCTCCGGCATTGGAGATTCGGCGGGGGCGGGAATCGCACCGCGCCTGTCGGCGCCCCCCCCCCCGGCGATTCTCCGGCCCACGATGGACTGAAGTCCCTCCGCTGTCATGCCGGTCCCGTCGGCGGGAATCAAACCACCTACCTTACCGGCGGGACCAGGCGGCGTGGCCGGAGGAAGTGGAAGAGGCGGCCATCGGCCTCAAACGCCGTGAAGTGGCGGTCCTCCGGGCGGATTGGGAGTTGGTGGTATGCAGACTTCAGATCCACCGTGGAAAAAATCCGATACTGGGCGATCTGATTCACCATATCTGGAATCCTGGGGAGTGGGTATGCGTCGAGGAGCGTAAACCGATTAATAGTCTGACTATAGTCTATGACCATGCGGAATCTTTCCCCGGTCTTGACGACCACCACCTGAGCTCTCCAGGGACTGTTACTGGCCTCCATGATCTCACGTAAAAGCCTCCGAACCTCAGATCGAATGAACACCCTTTCCTGTAGGCTGTACCGCCTGCTGCGAGTGGCTATGGGTTTACAGTCCGGAGTGAGGTTGGCAGAGGAGGGGGGGAGATTCGCAGCGTGGCTAGGCTGCAGATAGTGAGTGGGGGTAGGAGTCTGCTGTAGCTGAGGGTGAGACTCTTGAGATTACATTGAAAGTCGAGTCCCAATAAGAGTGGGGCGCAGAGTTCGGGCAGAATGTATAGTTGGAATTTAGAATAGTTAGCGCCTTGGATTGTTAGAGATTCGACGGTGGATATGGACAGAGTGGGAACCTGAAGCGAGGGAGATAGTTTGCTGTGCAGGGAAAACGTGGAGCGAACAGCGTCTTACCAGATCTGGGTGTACGAAGCTCTGTGTTCCCGGAGTCGAAAAGGCACGGTGTACTGTACCCGTTGATTTTGACCATTGTCATAGAGTTGTTGAGATGCTTTGGGCGCGATTGGTCCAGTGTGACTGCGTTGAGCTGCGGGTAGTCGGCGGCTCGGTCGGCTGCGCTGGGATGGCCCCGCGATGAGTGCCCGCTGAGGTCGCAGTCTTCAAATGAGTTTTCTGAGTGTGGAGAGGATGGGGCCCAAGATGGTGGCCCCCGTGGATCGCACATGGCGGGCGGCGAGGAAGATGTTGTCCAAGATGGCGGCCCCATGAGTCGCCCATGGTAGACCGCGTGGTGAGGGTCCGCCAAGATGGCGGCCCCCATGGATCGCACGTGGCGGGTGGGGGCAGAGTCGGGGCATAGGCCGCTGCGTTCAGGGGCCTGCAGACCTGCGAGTGCGGAGAGCGATTACTCTGTGCCGCTGGAGTTTTAGGGGCTGGGGCCTTCCTTGCCAGGCACACTCTGGCGTAGTGGCCTTTTCGCCTGCAGCTGCTGCAGGTCGCATTGCGGGCCGGGCAGTGCTGCCGTGGGTGCTGGGGCTGGCCACAAAAGTGGCAGGCTGGGGCAGCATGGTGGCTGGGTGGCCGCACGGCGCAGGCCTGGGGGAGTCGCTGGTCGGGGGCCCATGACGGGGTCGCGCAGTTGGCAGGAAACGAGGTGAGGCTACGAAATGAGACCTCCATAGTTGTAGCGAGTTCAACAGTATCTTCTAAATTTAGGGCCCCCTTCTCCAGCAGTTGCTGGCGCACGTAATTCGATCTAAGGCCTGCAACAAAGACATCACGGACAGCAAGTTCTCTATGCTCTGTAGCAGTTACAGCCTGATAATTACAGTCCCGGGATAAGGCTTTTAAGTCTCTGAGGAATTCTTCTAGCGATTCTGTAGGGTGCTGGCGGCAAGTAGTAATAACGTGGCGCACGTAGACCTCAATGATAGGCCTCACGTACATTCTATCGAGTAGGGCTAGGGCCTCTGTATATGAGCCGGTACAGTTTAGCTGAGTAGATATACGATGGCTCACCCTCGCGTGCAGTAGACTGAGTTTCTGCTCCTCCGTCGTTTCTGGGGTGCTTGCTTCAGCCAGGTAGGCCTTAAAACATCGGAGCCAATGCCATCAATACCTGGACATGGAAGAATTACACCCGTCTTTAATTAGGCTGGCAGAGCTGAGAAATTACAGCCAGTAAGGTCAGAGTAATGAACCTTATAATACTTTAAGAATGTTACGACCAGTCCCTGGACGAGGTACCCAAATTTTTTACCCTCCTTCCCCCCTCGCATGAGCCCCAATTTGTTAAATTCCAGATGGGATACCCCCAAATCTTTATGCCCCTGCGTGAGCAGGGACAAGCCGGCTCCCTTTCTTTAATCAACCCTCTCAGTTGGTCACAACAAGTTCACTTCAACAGGATCCCTTCCTTTGTGGATCCCTTTTCCCAATTGTCGAGCCAAATTAACCAGGCTTTCTTGAGTTAAAGAAAGAGTGAGTTGATTAGCGACTAAGCATAAGAAAAATAATAAAACACATGTATCTACATTCACAAAGATTAGGAATTAGGAGTGAGTCCAAAATTAAGTAGAAGCAAGATATGCAAATGAGTCTGACTTGTCCGTGAGGTGCAGATGGTGAAATGTTGCAGCTGTTTGAGATTTTGTGAATACAGTCGTGCTGACTTCAGCAGTTGAATCATTGGTTTCCAGATTCTAGGGTTCTGCAGTTCAGTTGAGAGGTTTTCCTGCTTCCTTTTCAGCTGTGGCTTTGTTGACTTGGCTTCCTTCAGCTGGCTTTTTATCCCAAGCCCTTGTATATTTCTGGGAGGGGAAAACCCACAAAACACAGGTCTGGGCATAGTTTACAGGATATAATTCCCGCTGAGATGATAATGAGCTTCCATTATCTCCACAGGAGATGGGAGTTCACTTTTGCGTGGCTTCTTCCACCTGCCTGAGAAAGGGTGTGACATTCCTTGATCTCTCTCTCTCTTAGTATCACCTACACAGAAATCTCTCAGGCAGTAACTGACTTTTACATTCTAAGAATTTACATCCTCAGTCGTCTTTGGTTTCTATTTCCATTTTTAAACAGATGTGTCAGGGCGGCACGTGGCATGGTGGTTAGCACTGCTGCCTCACAGCACCAGGGACTCGGGATCGATTCCGGCCTTGGTCTACTGTCTGCGTGGAGTTTGCACATTCTCCCCATGTCTATGTGGGTTTCCTCCGTGTGCTCTGGTTTCCTCCCGCAGTCCAAAGATGTGCAAGTCAGGCAAATTGGCCATGATAAATTGCCCCCTAGTGTCCAAAGGGTTAGGTGGGGGTTACGGGGATGGGGCGGGGGAGTGAGCCAAGGTGGGGTGCTCTTTTGGCGGGTCGATGCAGACTCGATGGGCTGAATGGCCTCCTTCTGCATGTAGGGATTCTATGATTCGAAGATGTCTGTACATAATTTGTTTTTTTTCCCATCATCCTGACAAGAGTAACGGCAGCACACAATGTATTGAAAGACAAATAGCAAGCATTCCACCTTTCCAAAGGTTGTTACTTCAAAGAAAGATGCATTTGTACAATCCTTTAAGAGTCGCCAAGGTAATTTATGGTCAACAGAATACTTTTGAAGTAAGTAATTGTTGTAATGTAGGAAATGTGGCCTGGCTGACTAACTGCCCTTTATTTTATGGGATGGTCTTGTATCTGAGTCCACTGTTCTGTGTCCCGGGTGCTGGGATGTTGTTTGTCCCATAACTTGGACCTTACAATTTTGTGTGTGTGCAGCATCCACTCCCCTCATGTTTCCCCACCCTTGCAGCTCTGGCAGTAACCACTTCCTCCCATACCAAGGTGCCAGGGCAGTGCCCTGACACATCCCTGACCACCCGAGGGCTACACTGGCCTTGGTGCCCTCTGTGTGGTCATCCTGACTGCTGGAGAGCAGTGATGCCACGCCAGCAGTGGGCGGATCATCAGACGTTCCCAGAAGATAAGGCGCCATCTGTAAATCCATTCAAATTACCACTAATCAGGTTCATGCTCTCATTGGGCATGAACCTGACTTGACTACGTTGCTGGTGGGCGGGGGGGGGGGGGGGAGTGGAGATCATTTTCAGATCTCCTCGGCACAAATCCCGTTATGGCCCTCTTGTGAGGGTCAGCGATCACAATGGGATTTGCACCCACGGCAACGGACCCGCTAACCCCCCCCCCAGCCCCCCCAACAAACCTCTGAGAAAATGTGCTACCAACTGAGCCATTGGCAGCCCAAAGTTTATGCGTAACATAACTTGATGGCAAATTTAAGCAGTTTTTAAATGGTGCAGAGGAGATTTACGAGAAGGATACCAGGGATGAGAAACATCATGTGGAGAGACTGGAGAAGCTGGGATTGTCCCGATAGAGCAGAGAAGGTTAGAGGGAGATTTAGTAGAGGTGTTCAAAATTATGAGGGGATTTTGGTAGAGTGAATGACACAGAGGACGCAGATTTAAGATAATTTGCAAAGAAACTAGAGGGGAAGTGTGGTGATGTGCATCACTGTAAATACACAAGGGGTTAATGTAAATACATGTAGACTAGCTAGACATTAGAGGGAGCACCGGAGACATCACACACGCTCAACCAATAGATCCATTAGATAGGACACGACCAATGGGCATTCACGATACACACAGAGGTGACACGACTACAGGAAGGCATTACACCAACCCATATATAAAGGACACCACACACATGATCTTCCTCTTTCCAGTGGAGACAGTCAGGGAGTAGAGCCACAGGGTTGATTCAATATCACTCCCACCACGTGAATTGTAGCAGTCTAGTTAGTCAGTCAGGGTAGCTATAGTAGGATTAGCAGTAGTGTCGAACCCGAGTAATAGAAGTGTATATAGTTTAATAAACGTGTTGAAGTTATCTCCATGTCTGAACCTTCCTTTGTCAAGTGCATCACAAGGAAGCCGCTTATGCCACACTTAGAGCATAACAAGACAGGAAGATGATGAGAATTCTTTAACACCATGTTGCTGTAATCTGGAAGGCACTGTCTGAAAGGGAAGCAGATTCAATAGGAACTTTCAAAATGCCAGAGTAAATTAAAAAAAAGAAATATGGAGAACGAGTGAGAGGGCTGGCGCGGTGGAGGTTGGGAAGGGTGGGGGTTGGGGGGGTTGGGGTGAAGTGAGACTAATTGGAAAATTCTTTCAAACAGCATGTATGATGGGCAAAATTGGACTGCTGAGACACAGGCTTTCTTGCTGCAGAGATGCTCTGAACTCTGCGCGTGTGTGCTTGAAACAATGAAGAAAACGTGTTAGCATTTACAATGGAAAATCAGCCTCAACTGCCAAGAAACAACAGGGTTTTGTGGTTTTAGGCTGACTTCCAGAAATTGCCTTTTTAAGTAAAGGTAGGAAACACACAGAGTGAGCCAACATCTAAATAAGGAAAACAGGTGAACAGTATACCAGCTGAGGGGAACACCTATCCGAGTGCTGACCGTACTCCGCCTGAGCAAGATTGCAACAAAAGAATTATTTTAGTCCCTATGTACTTCCAGCATTAGCTGACATTTCCCCCAACTAACGTTAAATATATTTACCTTACCTCAGGCCGTGTGTATGAATGTGTGTATGTGTGTGTATCCATGTTGTGTGTGTGCGTCTGTGTGTGTGTCTCGTGTGTGTCTGCCTGCCTGTGTGTGTGCCAGTGTGTGTGTGTCTGTCTGTCTGTGTGTGTGCCAGTGTATGTGTGCCAGTGTGCGTATGCCAGTGTGTGTGCCAGTGTGTGTATACCAGTGTGTGTGCGCCAGTGTGTGTGTGCCAGTGTGTGTGTGTCTGTCTGTGTGTGTGTGCCAGTGTGTATGCCAGTGTGTGTGCCAGTGTGTGCGTGCCAGTGTGTGCCAGTGTGTGCCTGTGTGTTTGTGTGTGTGTGTGTGTGTCTGTCTGTCTGTGTGCCACTGTCTGATTTTTGAGACAATATTTTCTGGCACTTCTGAGCAAAATAAACCTAGGGGTGTGGCCGTCACTCCGGCGGTTAAGGGCTTGATAGAACCAGCCAGGCGGGCTCCAAACAGATCGGGTGACATCTTTAAAGGGTGCCACGATCGGCATTTAAAATAGAGCTCCACTCACCCCCCCCCCCCCCCCCCCCCCCCCCCCAATGGAGAGGGAGGACCCTGCTCCAAAACTACAATCTTCGGGGTGACCTCCCCCACTCACCACAAATATCGGGGACATTCTCCCTGCTCCACCATGCAAGTATCGGGTGGTATTGCTACCCCCCCACCACAGCAATATCACGGGCACTCTCCTCCCTCACAACCATCACAACCCCCATTCACAAACATTGCAACCCCCTTCAATGCCATCACCCCCCCTCCCATTCACAGGCATTGCCACCCCCTCACAACCATCACCCCTCCTTCAGACATCACCACATCCTTCAAATCCATCGCCATCCTCCACTTCAGACATTGCCACCCCCTCACAACCATCACCCCTCCCCCCTTCAGACAACACCAAACCCTTCAAATCCAGTATAGCTGTTGTATTCAGTGAGGGGGGGAATCATGTGGCTGGGAAGCCCTTTAATTATATGCACATTTAATATGTTATATGGAAGAGCAGGAACCTGGAGACATCACCAGAGAGGGGAAGGAAAAATCAGGAAACGATACCTCACTGTCGACAATCTCGTTTCCCGATTCTCACAGGATTTTGGTCCATGTCGCCGTTTACACTCACGGCGACCAGAGGTGTAAAATCCTCCTCATGTCTCTATTTTGGTTTGTTTGTTTGTGTGTGTCTGAGTGTGTCCGTCTTTCTCTCTGTCTCTTTGTGTGTTTGTGTGCATGCTTTCTATCTGCCTTTTCTATGTGTGTTTGTCTGCCTTTGTGTTTATGTGTTTGCTTCTGTTTCTAACTTTGTTTTCTTGTCTGTGTTTGTCTCTGTCTTTCTGTTTGAGTGTTTGTCTCTGTGTGTTTGTGTGTGAGTGTTTGTGTGTGTATCTGTGTGTTTGTATGTACACAGGGGCTGGTTTTGCTCACTCGGTTAAATCGCTGGCTTTTAAAGCAGACCAAGCAGGCCAGCAGCACGGTTCAATTCCCGTACCAGCCTCCCCGGACAGGCGCCGGAATGTGGCGACTAGGGGCTTTTCACAGTAACTTAATTGAAGCCTACTCGTGACAATAAGCGATTTTCATTTCATTTCATTTCATGTGTGTGTTTGTCTCTGTCTTTATCTTTGTGTCTATGTATCTGCTTCGGTTTGTGTTTGTTTCTGTCTGGGTTAGTTTCTGTGTGTGTTGTGTGTTTCTGTGTTAGTGTGTGTTTCTGCGTGTATTATTTCCTGTGTGTGTTATTTTCTGTGCGTGTTTCTCTGTGTGTGTTTCTGTATGTGTGTGTTTCTGTATGTGTCTGTGTGTTTCTATGTGTGTAATTTTCTGTGTGTGTTTATGTGTGTGTGTGTGTTATTTTCTGTGCGTCTTTATGTGTGTGTGTGTTATTTTCTGTGCGTCTTTATGTGTGTGTGTGTATGTGTTATTTTCCATGTGTGTTTCTGTGTGTATGAGATCTGTCTGTCAGGGTAACCATTTTTCCTGTACAAGCAACAGACAAAATACACTCAAAACTAAACACACACCATATGATTTTTTTCATAAATTTAGAATACCCAATTCATTTATTTTCCAATTAAGGGACAATTTAGAGTTGCCAATCTACCTAACCTGCACATCTTTGGGTTCTGAGGGTGAGGCCCATGCAAACATGGGGAGAATGTGTAAACTCCACACGGACAGTGGCCCAGGGCTGGGATCGAATCCGGGTCCTCAGTGCCATGAGCCCGCAGTGCTAACGACTGCGCTACCTTGCCGCCCTTAACACACACCATATTAGGCAGAATTTATTTTGTTTTAATTTAAAGCAGAGTTGCAAATATACCCATGCTGCAGGCTCGGAATTGTACACACTCTCTTCAGAATCAGTCGCTAAATCGATGTCCACAAAAAGGTCAGTTGACTTTTTAAGTGCAACAAAAACCTGAGTCCGCTGCAATCTGTTTCTTCAAAAGAGTGATCTTTGCATTCGTCAGATTTTAATTCTCTAATCTGTGAATGAAATGGATAATTTTTATTGTCGAAGGGCAAGGGAATGCTCTCTGACCCAGGGGTAGTTAGGAAGAGGAAGGTTTATAGTTACAATGTATTCCTGGGAAGTGGAGACAGAGACAATGAAAGTGAAGCGCATCTAACACGCGACAGGCTTAGCACACTGAGGAACATCACTTCTCACTTTCATGCTGTTGCTATGGTAACCAGCATTTCGTTGTGGGAACTATAATTCAATCAATGGTTCCAGCTCTTTTTTTTATCTTAAGCTTTAGGTCATAGGTTATTGTGAAACTTTCCCATTATATGCTTGAGCACTTTAGTAACTGGAGGCTTTTTTTGAAAGAAAAGGATCAAGATATATTGGTAGCGATCATGCATGTTTCTTCCATTATGTATAAGGAAGGTGTTGTAGCCGCCCTTTGAAATCTGGCAGCTTATCTCATGCATTGCCTCCAGATTCTCATTGACCCTCTCACAATTTATTCCAACGTCAGTACAGAGCTGGAACAAGGCAGTGTGTAATTCTTCCACATCCAGGAAGGGAACCACCCTATCTGCTATCCGAATAAAGATGTGGCTGATCTCTAACAAGGAGGCTTTGAAATTGTTTTTTCAGGCACTATGTGTCCTCCTAAGTCCCTGAAATGGTGGGCAGGAAGCTGAGAGACAGGCCTGATGCAATGTGCTGGCTGTTTTAGAATGGGGAGCGGAAAGACATAGGGTTCTGTACCTTGTCTGAACGTGTGCTGGATGGGTAAGATGCCGTTGATGGTCGTGTCTAGTTGCCCTGAGAAGGTGGCTCGGGGACCTCCTGGATACATTGACTGTCTGTGGATGGTGCTCCCATAGTGGTGTTGGATAGGGAATTGCAGGATATCAATCCAGTGACGATGAAAAGATGGCTATGCCTATATGAAAAATGAAAAAAATGAAAATTGCTTATTGTCACGAGTAGGCTTCAATGAAGTTACTGTGAAAAGCCCCTAGTCGCCACATTCCGGCGCCTGTTCGGGGAGGCTGTTACGATTCTCAATTGAATATCTCAATTGAGATATATCTCAAATCAGAATTCTGTAGGCCTTGGAGGGCAACCCTATGGTCGATGATGGTCAAATGATGGCTCTGAGTTCCAATATGGCAGACATGTCAAACAAGCAAGTTCCTCTAATCTTTTCTTGAAGGTTGTTGTAGACGACATCAGTCCAGGCAAGTGGTGAGCCTGACGTTGTACTTCTGAATTGAGTTCTCTGGATGGTGGCAAGCTATATGGGGAAGGCGGCCTTTCTCCGTTGTTATGTTATGGTCCAGTTCAGTTGTGTTTATTGTGGGACTCAGGGTTGGTGATGCTTTTACCAATGGCTAATAGGGACACTCTCAGTAGTATAGTCATGTGTCAGTACTGCTAGCACAAGCTCTGGAGCAGAGTACCTGTGGAGGCAAGAGTGGTTTCAACGGAGGCAAGCTGGGACACAGAAGAGAGCAGGAACCTGCATTTATATAGCACCTTTCACAACTTAGGGCATCTAAAACTCTTTCCAGTCAATCTTGTAATATTGGAAAAGCGGCAACCAACTTGGGCACAGCAAGATCCCACAAACAGTAACACAGAAAATGTGCTTTTATTGATTTTATTGATTGTGAGACAAACATTGGCCGTGACACTGGAACAAACTACCTCTTTGAAATGATGCCATGAAGAGTGTCATCATGAGCTACAATTTCCATTTTAACCTGCATGATGATAAGATAATTACCCTTCTCTATTTTAAAACTTGTTTTAAGGAGGTGATTACACACAATTGCAGACACTTATTAAGTATGTGTTTATGGAACCTCTATCCATATACTTTGTCTTTAAGATTGCATCATCCAAGCTTTACTTCTCCTATTTCTAATGAAGTGATTTGCTTGTGTGGTTTCAGAAATAAACAGTTTTTGTGTGTTTTTTCCTCTGCTTTTAAAATTGATTGTAGTTGTAAAAAATGTTTATTGTGAAGTAGGTCATGTATAGTGGTTAAGCATTCAGCCACCCTCAACATTGCATTTGCCGAGGGTACCACCTGGTGTTAAGCACCATACTTGATCTCATAATGTTCAATGGAACGTGTCAATTGTTAGTCTGAAAATATGAATCTGTGGACTGACTATTGTGAAATTACCAGGATACTGTCTCTGAAAGATGAGATGTTAAAAGCCTAGGCCCTGTTTGCTCCCTCAAGTGAATGTAAAAGATCCATGGAAACCATTTGAAAAAGAATATCAGCATTCTCCTGGTGTCTTGACCAATATTTATTCTTAACCAACACCAGAATATTTGGATGTTATTTCATTATTTATGACTCTGTATGGATTCTTGTCCTGCACAAATTGGTTTCCAATTTGAACATATGTAATAGAAGCAGTAGTAGGCCATTCGGCCCTTTGAGCATGCTCCACTATTCAATAAGATCATGGCTGATCTGTTTCTGTTGAGTTCCACTTACCCCATCTATCCCAATAACCTTTGATTCCCTCGCCTAACAAAAATCTATCTACCTCCCCCTTAAAATTATCCAGTAACCCCACTTCTACGATCTCTTGAGGCAGAGAGTTTGAAAGTTGTACAATCCTGTGAGAGAAAAGAATTCTCCTCATCTCTATCCTATAAGAGCGATCCCTAATTTTAAAACAATGCCATGTTGTTGTAGACTCACCCACACGAGGAAACATCCTTTCCATGTCCACCTTGATAAGACCATGCAGGATCTTATATTCTGAGGGCTAAACAGAGGGCTAAACAGCTGGCTTGTAATGCAGAACAATGCCAGCAGCGCGGGTTCAATTCCTGTACCGGTCTCCCCGAACAGGCGCCGGAACGTGGTGACTAGGGGCTTTTCACTGAAGCCTATTTGTGACAATAAGTGATTATTATACTTATACTCCAATCTATCCTCATAAGACAACCTGCTCATTCCAAGTATCAATCTAATAAACCTCCTCTGATTCACCTCCAATACATTTATATGCTTCCTTAAATACAGAGACCAAAACTGCACATCGCATTCGAGTTGTGGTCTCACCATTGCCCTATAGAACTTTTATGTTCAATTCCTCTCGTAATAAAGGTTACCATTCCATTAGCCTTCTTTTTTAAATAGAAATTTAGAGTACCATTTTTTTTCCAATTATGGGGCAATTTAGCGTGGCCAATCCACTTACCTTGCACATCTTTGGGTTGAGGGGGTGAAACCCACGCAAACACGGGGAGAATGTGCAAACTCCACACGGACAGTGACCCAGAACCGGGATCGAACCTGAAACCTCGGCGCTGCTAACCACTGCGCCACCATGCTGCCCCATTAATCTTCTTGAGTATACTGGGTTTTAAAATTTTCATCCTCCCCCTCCGAAGGCGTAGTGCGAATTGCACCGTGGGAGCCTGGGAACCTCATTTTAATACATTACCAGGTCATTAGCAAGCAATCACTCCAGACCTTCACCCTTCATGAATATTCACCGTGATGTCATGCCAGTGCCATTTACAACATGTTTGGCTGGGTGTGAGAGAGTCGAGGGGATCCCTCCAGGGATGCAGAGGTAAGTGTAGCCCTGGGGGAGGAGGGTTGTAGAGGGGCATGCCCAGGCAGTGACCTGACACAGATTGGCACTGTTAGGTTAACAGTGCTGACATGGCAGTGCCAACCTGTGTTGGGGGCAGTGCCAGGGTCGGCTCCTAGAAGGAGCCCCATAGGGAGGAGAGGTGCGTGTATGTGCGATGGGAGGGTTGGAGAGTGGACATGCGGGGGGATGCCGGCAATGAATGTTGAGCGAGGGGAAGTTTGCCGGTGATGAATATCGGGGGTGGGAAGAGTGTTCCCGAGACCTCCATGATGGTGGCTGTTAGACTGCAGCTCTGGTTGGGGCACCTTTAAAAATGGCGACCCGTTTTGTTTGGAGCCCGTTCCTGGCTTTTAAGAGGCGTGCCCTGCCTGGCAAAGAGGCTCAAAATTCCAGGAGAATCGTTTTTCGCAGCAGAACTTACACTGCCATTTTTTGGTGAGATTCCGTCCAATCTGTTTTTTATTCTTTCTGCCAAAACGAACTTCACACATTCCTACATTATACTCCATCTGCAGATATTTGCCCACTCACTCAATCTACCTGTATTCATCTGCAAATTCTGTCTTCTTCGCAACACACTTTCCTACCAATCTTTGTGTCATCTGCAAATGTAAGTATCATTCCTTCGCTTCCCATACCAAAGTCATTGAGGTAAATTATAAAAGGTTGAAGTCCCAGCACAGACCGCTGCGGGACTCCACTCATCGCATCCTGCCAATCAGACAGAGACCCATTTATGCATACTCTCTGTATTCTGCCAGCCAGCCAATCTTCAATTCAGGCTAATATGTTACCTCTTGCACCATAAGCATTTATTTTTGCAATAACCTTTGATGTGGCACCTTCGCAAATGCTTTCTAGAAATCCAAGTACAGTACGTCTACAGGCTCCCCTCTATCCACTGCAGATGTTACTCCTTCTCGTAAATTTGTGAAACATAATTTACCTATTGTTAAACCGTACTCATTCTTCTCAATTACTTTGAGGTTGTCCAAGTTTCCACCTATAACCTCTTTGATGATCGATTCTAACACCTTCCACATGAAAGATGTCAAGCTATCTGGCTGCTAATTCCGTTTTCTGCCTCCTTTTCTCTTGAACACAGCCGTTATATTTGCTACTTTCCAGTCTGATGGAACCTTTCCAGAATCTAATGAATTTTGGAAAATTAGCATCAATGCGGCTCCGATCTCATTAGCCACCTCTTTTAAGACCCTAGGATGAAGTCCATCAGGACCCAGAGACTTGCCAGCCCACAGCTCCATTAGTTTCCATCGCGTAGCTTACATTACAACAGTGAGCATATTTATTGAGCTTTCATTGAGATGTCCTGACATTGTGAAGGACACTTGTGAGGAATTGAAGCTACTTCCTTTGTCTTTTGGAGGAAATATTATGAAAACTAAACAATAATACAACACCGAACGTTCATCAATCATGATAGGTCTGTGTACATGCCTAGCAAAATAAATGCTGGGAGAGTCAAATCAGGATATCTAATTGGGTTGCCAACTCTGGATGTATTCCTGGAGGTTTCATCCCCTGGTGACTCACCTCCACCCATCCAGTTAATCAACCTTTGTGTTACCAATATTTTTGTAATCAATTATTTAAATCGTTCAAGTGAAACATTTTCATCAAAACAACAGTTTGCTTCAATGCTTGTTTCATTTTACCTTGCTGTGACTGGGAGATTATAACCTTCAATTTTGAGAGACTCCAGGATGGCATGGTGGCACCGTGGTTAGCACTGCTGCCTCACAGCTCCAGGGAACCGGGTTCAATTCCGGCCTCGGGTGACTGCCTGTGTGGAGTTTGTACTTTCTCCCTGTGTCCGCGTGGGTTTCCTCCGGGTGCTCCGGTTTCCTCTCACAGTCCAACGATGTGCCGGTTATGTGGATTGGCCATGATAAATTGCCCCTTAGCGTCCAAAAGGCTACGTGGGGTTACTGGGTTGTAGGGATAGGGTGGAGTCGGGTGCTCTTTCCAAGGGCCAGTGCAGCCTAATGGTCCAAATGGCCTCCTTCTGTACTGTACTATGATTCTATGACAATTCCGGATGGGTTGGCAACCCGAGTGACTAACCATTCAGGATCATGACTATATCTGGGCAGTGCTGCAGTTAAACAGTGTGTGTTACTCATTGCATTTCTAGTCAATGAATGTATTCACCTTTTTGCCTTAAAGCTGTATAAAGTGATGGATGAGCTATCGTAGTTTCAATATAAGCAAGGCTATATATATGGAAAAAAAATCAATAGCTTATTTTGAACTAAACGTTGAAAGTGATTACAAACCTCAGGAGAGATTTGATTTTCCTATCTTGGAAGGGTTACAATTGCCAATTGATGTCACTGTTCTGACAATCCTGTTTGTGTTTAAAGGAAGGACTTCAAACCTTTTTTTCTTAACTCCTTCTTGCAGTTTCTGATTATTGCTACCCCCCCCCCAAACCCACCCCTCCAATCCTCCAGGACCATAGAGGGCGGTATTCTCCGCCCCCCCCCTCCTCCCCCCCCCCCCCCCCCCCCCCCCCCCCCCCCCCGCTGGGTCAGAATCCCGGGGCGGGGGGGGGGTGGCCTGGCCCATGATCGGGTCTCACCGATCTGCGGGCGGGCCTGTGCCGTGGGGGCACTTCTTCCTTCCGCGCCGGCCCCTGTAGGGTTCCGCCATAGCCGGAGAAGACACCCCCCTGCACATGCGGCAGAATACGCTGGCTGGTCTGCGCATGCGCGGAACCACGGCAGTGGTTCTGTGCATACGCTAACTCGCGCAGTCCCTTTGGCGCCTGCTGCCGCCAGTGCAGAAAGTCCACTACCTCCGGTCGGCCCGACGCCGGAGTGGTTTGTGCCGTTTTTGACGCCGGCGTCTGGCCATCGCACTGATTGCAGAGAATCCCGCCCAGAGTGTCTACAGTGCAGCAGGAGACCATTCTGCGCATCGTATCTGCACTGACCCACTGAAAGAGCACCTTACCCAAGCCCCACCCTATTACACCTTAATGTAACTTGCACATCTTTAGGGACAAACAGGTAATTTAGCATGGCCAATCCACCTGACCTGCACATATTTGGACTGCGGGAGGAAACCGGAGAACCCGGAGGAAACCCACGCAGACACGTGGAGAAAGGGCAAACTCCACACAGTCACCTAAGGCCGGAATTGAATCCGGCTCCCTGGCGCTGTAAGGCAGCAGTGCCAAACATTGTGCCACCGTGCCACTTATTTTAGAGTCTCCAGGATTAATTTGCAGGTCAGGTTGGAAGTAACTAGTGGGGGAAAAAAACAACTTAAGAAGTAACTGGATTGTTGTAAAAACCCATCTAGCTCACTAATGACCTTCAGGGAAGGAAATCTGCCATCCTTACCTGGTCTGGTCTGGTCTGTATGCAATTCCAGACCCACAGCAATGTAGTTGACTCTTAAATGCCCTCCTAAATGGCTGAGCAAACCACTCAATTGTATCGCCATGTTCTCAAAGACATTTAGGGCTGGGCAACAACTTGCACGTCCCATGAATAAATAAAAAAGAAATTCTGCCGCTTGTAAGCCTATTTTCTGTTCATCAGTGAACCACATTGGGATGTTTCAGAGGGGTAACAGACTTACTATGAATGCAAATTAGTAAATCAGTTATTTTCTGATGCTGCAAATGACAAGTGGAACCGGGCCTGAGGTGCTGGATTAACTATGGTCAACTATACGAGGTTAACAATGCTGGAGATTTGTAAAGTCCAGGCAGAATTTTCTCCTCTACTTCTTCAGTGATATGGTCTTCCCACTAATCCCAGGCTGAATATAAACCTACACAACGCGTTCAACTGTCAACTGTAACAGGAATGAGATATGCTCTGTGAGCCAGAAACTCTAATCTCTTATATTGTAGCAGGAGTCAAAGCTTCAAATTGCACCGCAAATTATTCATGGCACCTCAATCTCATTTTTAAAGTATTTACTAATGAGAATCGGTTCTCTTAGTTTCTAAGTGGAGTCCGTGACATGATATTCAACAATACAAGAGTAAAATGAATCAAATACCTTTTTTGAGCAAGAGGCTTTGAGATTATAGCTTGAAGGTGTCACATTTTTGAAGATTTCAAAATTGTTTAGGTTGTAGGAATGCTGAAATTACACAATGTATAATAATTGAGGAAATGTCAAGGGAGATGTGGGGGGGGGGGGGGGGGTTGGCGCATGGGTTTTATAAGCTAGGTGCAAACACAATTGTAGAACAGTCATATTTTGGAGTGGTTTGGAGTAGATCACAGCAGTGATATTCTGTGCTTCTTACTGATAGGATTTTGGAGAAAGGGGCAGTGATGTTGCTTTGACTTGTTGAAATGATTTGCCTGGTTAATATTGGAGAGAACATCAGCCAAGTAACATATGGTGAACTTACATGGGCTGGCTGACTATTTCAAGAGTCAACATCCCAATTAACACACCGGTATTTCAGCGCTTTGGGGATTTGCAGTTGAAAGGAGGAAGGGAAGAACGAGAGAGAGAGAGGGAGAGGCAATATTTCTCAACTCTCATAGGGTCTAAGGGCCTGGCTCAAATATTTCTGGATGAGGAGTTCATAGGGGAAAGTTCACACCAAAATATTGACACTGATCTGGATCTTTGGATATTGTGGTGGCTCAAGGCAATACTAGCGAGACTTCCAGTATACCTGAACAAGGGTTTATTGGTAACAAATCAAGGTAAACTATACACAGGCACAGAGTCACTGAACAGGTCTTCACACTCTGGCTCCAGGGTCCATTCTGTCCGGGGTCCCACTGCCAAGGCCTCGCGCTTTCCTCCCATTGGTCGGGGTCCTCGAGCTCCTGTGCCATTGGCCCCAGGCTGGTTACGTGGACCGCAAGGGCTCGCCCCTTTAAGGAGCTGTGCTATCACAGTACAAATTCAGCATTTTCAGCTTCTGCCATTTGGAGTTTTCTCATCGTTTTATATTTTAATGTCTCACAGACGTCTTGTTTGGATTGAGTGGCAGTGTGCTTGTTTTCACGGCATTGAGTAAAGGGGTACGTCTCCAATATTGTGACAGGAGCTACAGAATCTGCCAGGCTGTTGTAAACGCGCATAAAATGGACAACCAGGGCCCATGCCTGAAGTAGGCTTAGTCTAAGTAGACCTAACGCTTTTCCACTATCCACTCAGGCTCAAGGACCTGTTCCCTAGGCAGAAGCAAATTTCTATGGCCCAGTTTCTTTAGTTATTTGTGGCCATTGAAGACACTCACCCTTAGCATCATCACCCTCTGCTCCACCTGCTCCACACAGGGAAGACAGACAAAAAGGTGTCATCCAACTGAATCATTAATAATTTTACAGAAAATAATGTAAACTGCTGTCACTTTGTGTTTGTTGAGGACAAAAAAACATTCGGACCCAAACATGTGGATAGCACAATCGCTTAACAGCTCCAGGGTCCCAGGTTCGATTCCGGCCTAGGTCACTGTCTGCGCGGAGTCTGCACATCCTCCCCGTGTGTGCGTGGGTTTCCTCAGGGTGCTCCGGTTTCCTCCCACAGTCCAAAGATGTGCAGGTTAGGTGGATTGGCCATGATAAATTGCCCTTAGCGTCCAAAATTGCCCTTAGTGTTGGCTGGGGTTACTGGGTTATGGGGATAGGGTGGAGGTGTTAACCTTGGGTAGGGTGCTCTTTCCAGGAGCCGGTGCAGACTCAATGGGCCGAATGGCCTCCTTCTGCACTGTAAATTCTATGATCTATGACATCATTTTAATAAGATGAGGAGGTAGAGTGACAGAAATCCCCCAAAAACTCCATAACATAATTTCAGCATTCACTAACTTTTATTAATAATATCCCCTGTGGTCACAAGCAGATACAGAAGTTCAATTCATGCTGTATTGTAATTATTTTAAATCAGCATCATTGTGACCTGATTTTACCAGAGGGCATTTATTTGAAGTAAGGAATTTCGAAGGTTGTTTTAAAAAAAATATTTTTAGAAAGGGCAGCACGGTGGCACAGTGGTTAGCATTGCTGCCTACGGCACTGAGGACCCGGGTTCGAATCCCAGCCCTGGGTCACTGTCCGTGTGGAGTTTGCATGTTCTCCCTGTGTCTGCGTGGGTTCCACCGGCACAGCTCAAAGGTGTTCAGGGTAGGTGGACTAGCCACACTAAATGGCCCCTTAATTGGAAAAAATAATTTGGTACTCTCAATTTAAAAAATATATATTTTTAGACATTTTGCACTCCAGGAGAGATAGGTTTTGGTTGCTTCTATGACCCAGGGTTTTTTCTTCCACTTTCCTGAAGCCTCAAGTGTTTGCAAAAGCTTTGCAATACCAAACTGTAAGAGTAATTCTCAGCATCTCATTAGCAGTTGCTGCTGTTTGGTCTCCCTCGAATGCCTACAGTGCGTTGTCTGGCTGCAATTTGTGATATTTCAGCTGTCATTGTGTCTCGGTATCAAAGGCTGCGTTCAATTAGTGCAGCAGCAGAAAAATCTTAACTTGCCCGAGAGTGTAACATCAGACCAGCTCAATAGCTGTCATTACACATTATTCAAAATGGGTCTCTCACATTTAGTGGCGATACCTACTTTTATTTCCCAAAAATATAGTTACTGTTGCAGTGTAGGAAACACAGCAATCTGTGCACAGCAATCTCCCACAAACAATAATAAACTAAATGATCAAATAATCTGTTTTATTAGTGACGGGATAAAAATGGGTCAGGACACTTTTGCTGTTCTGCACAAATTGTCATGGGATACTTTACATCCATTTGAGAGGGTCAGGCAGCACATAGCTCGGTTTAATGTCTTACCTGAAAGTTAGCACCCCCTACAGTGCAGTTCTGAAACTGGACTGTCAGCCTGGGCTCTGCGCTCAGCTATATCTGCATTGAAGTTTCAATCTGTAATACCTGACTGTACGGAGGAGGGGCTTTAGGCTGGGCTGAGCTTTGTTTAGAAAATCTGCCCCCTTCTCCAACTAACTGGAGTAAAAAATGAGAAACTGATAAAGTGAGCAGGAAAGAAAGCTACCATTTTTCAGCTCATTAAAACTCTTTAAGCTCATTAATGATGACTCGCTGCAACCCTCAGCTAAATCAGGAGCTGAAGTTTTTGTTTTGGTCGGACTTTGAGAGATGGCTCACTGAATCAAAATGGCATTTTTCTAAAGCCTGATCAAACTGTTAAGGACGGGAATTGTACAGAGGAATTTTTCACCCCAGGGACTGATACAGCTCAATGGCAGGAGGGCAGAAGGAGGGTGAAAAGAAGCAAAAGCAATGTTCAAGACTTTTCAAACTGTTTTACATCCAGTGGAGTACTTGTTGAAGTCTGAACACTGTTGTAACGCTGGGAACACAGCAGCCAATTTAGGCACAGCAAGATCCCATAAGTAGAGCTGATATGAATGGCCAGGTAATCTATATTGTTGGAGTTGATTGACGGACACGATGGTCAAGAGAACACTCTGATTTTCTTTGAATGAGCTCATTGGGATCATATATGTTCATACATATGTACAAATGTATGAACTAAGTGCAGGAGCAGGCCATTTGGCCCCTCGAGCCTGCTCAACCATTCAATTAGATCATGGTTGATCATCTACCTCAACACCACCTTCCCCGCTATCTCCATACCCCTTGTTCTCCTTAGCCCCCAGAACTCTATTGATTTCTGTCATGAATGTACACCGTGATTGAGCTTCCACAGCCCTCTGTGGTAGAGAATTCCAAAGATTTGCCATCCTTTGAGTGAAAGTGGTGTAGAGATAGACGGTCAGCCATGATTAAATTGATTGACGGAGTTGGCTCAAGGGGCCGAATGGCCTACTCTGTTCCTAATTCATACGTTTGCATCTCTGCTCATGAGCATATACATACAGAAAATTAGAACATTCTCTTGGCCATTCATTCCCTCATCTTAAATTTCCTGCTTCTTATTCTGAGACTGTGTCCCCTGATTCTAGACTCATCAGCCGGGGGGACATCCTATCCGCATATGTCCTGTCACATCTGCAAGAATTATTAAAGTTTCAATGAGATCACCTCTCATTCTTCGAAACTCTGGACAATACAGGCCCAGTTTCCTCAATCTCTCCACATAAGACAATCCTGCCTTGATAGAGATTAATCTGGTGAACCTCTAGCATGGGGCAGCATGGTAGCATAGCGATTAGCACAATTGCTCTTCACAGCTCCAAGGTCCCCGGTTCGATTCCCGTCTTGGGTCACTGTCTGTGCGGAGTCTGCACGTTCTCCCCATGTCTGCGTGGGTTTTCTCCGGGTGCTCCGGTTTCCTCCCACAGTCCAAAGATGTGTAGGTCAAGTGGATTAACCATGCTTAATTGCCCTTCTGTCCAAAAAGGTTAGATTGGGTTACTGGAATAGGGTGGAGGAGTGGGCTTCGGTGGGGTGCCCTTTCCAAGGGCCATTGCAGACTCGATGGGCCGAATGGCCTCCTAATGCACTATAAATTCTCTTACATTTCCTCTTTGACAATTATATCCTTCCTTAGATAAGGAGACCAAAACTGTACACAGTACTCCGGGTGAAGTCTTATCAAGGCTCTGTATAACTGCAGCAAGACATCTTTACTCCTGTCCTCAAATCCCCTCAGAATGAAGGTCCTTTCCCTTCGTAATTGCTTGCTGCACAAGGACAGACAGGTTCCTTTGGGAACCAATTTCCCAACCTTTCACCGTTTAAGAAATATTCAGATTTTCAGGAGGCTCCCGGTGGCGACATGCAGGTGGAGGTCACACTTTGGGTGGCTCCCGCTAAGAGCTTTAGTTTTTTGGCCCCTTTTCACCCAGTTTTGGGGGGAACTTTTATATGAACGGTCTGCGGTAAAATCATGGTAATTAGAGGATGTCAAAGACCCTACGGAAGAATACGATACAAAAAGGAAGGAGCGCGAGTCCGCCTGAGAGCTCATGTTCGGTGCGGAGTTATGTGGGAGGAAAGATGGCGGTTGAAAGCTCACCAGGTGGGGCTGCTCCCATTACAGTGGACACGCTGGCTGACGTGATAGCGATGGAGTTTGAGCGGCAGTTTGCCAAGCCTTTTAAGGGCAGGGTTGGAGAGGCCAGTGGGTATTGAGAGGGCAGAGTTGGAGAGGCCAGTGGGTATTGAGAGGGCAGAGTTGGAGAGGCCAGTGGGTATTGAGAGGGCAGGGTTGGAGAAGCCAGTGGGTATTGAGAGGGCAGGGTTGGACAGGCCAGTGGGTATTGAGAGGGCAGGGTTGGACAGGCCAGTGGGTATTGAGAGGGCAGGGTTGGAGAGGCCAGTGGGTATTGAGAGGGCAGGGTTGGAGAGGCCAGTGGGTATTGAGAGGGCAGGGTTGGACAGGCCAGTGGGTATTGAGAGGGCAGGGTGGGAGAGGCCAGTGGGTATTGAGAGGGCAGGGTTGGAGAGGCCAGTGGGTATTGAGAGGGCAGGGTTGGAGAGGCCAGTGGGTATTGAGAGGGCAGGGTTGGAGAAGCCAGTGGGTATTGAGAGGGCAGGGTTGGAGAGGCGGTGGGTACTGAGAGGGCAGGGTTGGAGAAGCCAGTGGGTATTGAGAGGGCAGGGTTGGAGAGGCCAGTGGGTATTGAGAGGGCAGGGTTGGAGAGGCCAGTGGGTATTGAGAGGGCGGGGTTGGAGAGGCCAGTGGGTACTGAGAGGGCAGGGTTGGAGAAGCCAGTGGGTATTGAGAGGGCAGGGTTGGAGAGGCCAGTGGGTACTGAGAGGGCAGGGTTGGAGAAGCCAGTGGGTATTGAGAGGGCAGGGTTGGAGAAGTCAGTGGGTATTGAGAGGGCGGGGTTGGAGAGGCGGTGAGTACTGAGAGGGCAGAGTTGGAGAGGCCAGTGGGTACTGAGAGGGCAGGGTTGGAGAGACCAGTGGGTACTGAGAGGGAAGGGTTGGAGAGGCCAGTGGGTATGGAGAGGGCAGGGTTAGAGAGGCCAGTGGGTATTGAGAGGGCGGGGTTGGAGAGGTGGTGGGTACTGAGAGGGCAGGGTTGGAGAGACCAGTGGGTACTGAGAGGGCAGGGTTGGAGAGGCCAGTGGGTATGGAGAGGGCAGGGTTAGAGAGGCCAGTGGGTACTGAGAGGGCAGGGTTGGAGAGGCCAGTGGGTATGGAGAGGGCAGGGTTAGAGAGGCCAGTGGGTACTGAGAGGGCAGGGTTGGAGAGGCCAGTGGGTATTGAGAGGGCAGGGTTGGAGAGGCGGTGGGTACTGACAGGGCAGGGTTGGAGAGGCCAGTGGGTATTTTCTTTTAAAAATAATTTTTATTCAAATTTTCACAAACTATCAATAACAGAAAATATTAACAAAAAACAAAAATATTAACTATTAAGAAAAACAAAAAACAACAAACCCCCCCCCCCCCCCCGCGTTAAATAAAAAAAGAAGAAAGAGATTAGCACCCATCATAACCAAAGAACACAAGTACACGCCCCTTCAACCCAACCCACTGAAATGACCCCCCCCAAAATCCCCCCCCCCCCCCCACCCCGGGCTGCTGCTGGCCTTTTTTTTCCCTACCATTCTTCCAGGAAATCTAGGAAAGGCTGCCACCGCCTGAAAAACCCTTGTACTGATCCCCTCAGGGCAAATTTCACCCTCTCCAATTTAATAAACCCCGCCATATCATTGATCCAGGCCTCCATGCTTGGGGGCCTCGCATCCTTCCACTGAAGAAGAATCCTCCGCTGGGCTACTAGGGACGCAAAGGCCAGAACTCCGGCCGCTTTCGCCTCCTGCACTGCCGGCTCCACTGCAACCCCAAATATTGCGAGTCCCCAGCCTGGCTTGACCCTGGATCCTACCACCCTCGGCACCGTGCTTGCTACCTCCTTCCAAAATTCCCCCAGTGCTGGGCATGCCCAGAACATATGGGCATGGTTCGCTGGGCTCCCGAGCACCTAGTACACCTGTCTTCGCCCCCAAACAACCTACTCATCCTCGTCCCGGTCGTATGAGCCCTCTGTAGCACCTTGAACTGTATGAGGCTAAGCCTCGCACATGAAGAGGAGGAGTTCACTCTTTCCAGAGCATCCGCCCACGTCCCCTCCTCAATCTCCTCACCCAGCTCTTCTTCCCATTTACCCTTCAGCTCCTCCACCGAGGCCTCTGTCCAATTAAGGGGCAATTTATCATGGCCAATCCACCTAGCCTGCACATCTTTGGGTTGTGGGGGCGAAACCCACGCAGACACGGGGAGAATGTGCAAATTCCACATGGACAGTGACCCAGAGCCGGGATTGAACCTGGGACCTCGGTGCCATGAGGCAGCAGTGCTAACCATTGCGCCACCATGCTGCCTCGAGAAGGTTACGTTTACCTTGAGGGGTGCAATTGAAGGGTTCCATAAGAGATGGGGTCTGTTTATTCTTCACTTTAAAGAGTTGTTTACTTTCAGCATGGTGGCACAGTGGTTAGCACTGCTGACTTACAGCTCCAGGGCCCCAGGTTCCAATTCCGGCCTCGGGTGACTGTGTGGAGTTTGCACTTTCTCCCCGTGTCTAGGTGGGTTTTTGCTTTGTAATGAAAAGAAGTTGCGGTATTAATTTACATTCAGAACCTTCACAAGCTTCAGATGTACATGATCATTTCCTGGCAATAATGACAAATTATTAATTAAAGCACAAGGTGCTGCAAGAAACGAACGGGTCTGGCACTGTCTGTGGAGAGAGCTACGGAGTTAATGGACGCGATCAATCGGCCGCATTGTATCTCGCTCGAATGTGCTATGGCCGGTGATTGCAGGGAGAGGCCTCTTCCAGGAACTCTCCACGCCTCGCGGGACTCACCCAAGTCCCGTGAGGCTTCCGAGTAAGAAACAAGCCCACAGGGGCGTGACCAAACGGTGCGCGCTGAAGTCGGTTTTAAGCCAACTTCGGCAAACTTACCCAAGATCCACCAACCTCGTGGGATCCACCGGCCTCCCCAGCGAGGCCGCAGCTGGGCGCCGTTCAGCACTGGGCCATACAAACGTTGACCAGGCGGAACAACACCAGGGGGTCTCTGCTGGGTGGTTAGGGATAGTGCAGGATGCTTCCCTAGCACACTCTTGGAACCTGGGACCTTGGCACTACCCAGATGACACCTTGGCACTGCCAAGCTGGCAAGAGCACAGCCTTCGTGCCAGGGTGGCAGTGGATGGGTGCCTGAGTGCTAGGGGCAATGCCGCGTCCAAGCCTGAGGGGACCATGCCCATGAACAAAGGGTGGAAGAGGGGTTTGAAGGGTGGGGGAGTGCAGGGCAGGTAACTAGGGGCCTCTGGGAGGTTAGGGGGGTGAAGGGTAGGGGTGTAGGAAGGGAAGGGGCCCATAAGTCGGCATGGGGGGTCTGAAGAGAGGGACCCCCAGGACTCCATAGCGATATGTCCTCACTTGTGGGGTGTGGGGTAATGCTCATGTGTGTGAGGAATGACATTACCCATGGGTGAGGGGAGTGTAGGGGAACCACAAGCTCACTTAGAGATCGGGACACCCTTTCAAAATGGTGGCCTGATCCCTGAGTTCAACTCCCCAGTGATAAAAAAATTCAAGTTGTGGCTAAACCGGTGAGAAACTCCCCATAGCCTAAAAAAGTGATTAAGGGCTGGACTCTTCCACCTCACCACTGCAAAAACGCCACGGGCGAGACACCAACAATGGAAAAATCCTTTGACCTCGGGTGGGATTCTACGGTTGCCGGGCGAATGTGGCAGGAGAATCCCACCTAAAGTGCCATTGTATCGTGGTGGGGAACCCGCTGGCAGAGCCGGCGGAAACTCCCTGCAAAACCCGCCATTAATGAACTTAGAAATGTTTGGGGAGAGTTGTGCCCAATGTCGCATGTCTAAATTTTGAGTCTTCAATGTTGCTCGTTAACTCTCCCCACAGATGCTACCAGACCTGCTGAGTAGTTCCAACATTTTCTGTTTTTGTTTGATATTTCCAGCATCCACAGTGTTTTGCTTTTATTTAACAAATAGCTCCTAGTTTCCACCTTCGACCCGATACAAATAAGAGTACATTCAGAACACTTTTCTAACTTGCACCAAGATCTGTTCCCCCAATTGGCTCTCTATCTGGCATTGTAAAATAGTCATTCTTGTTTTCAATCCATCCATGGCCTCACACATCCCTATCTCTGTACTCCCTTCCAGCCCCTCAACCCTTTGAATTAGCTGCTCTCCTATTGCACATCCTCGATTCTAATCACTCCACTATCTGCTGCCTGGGCCTAAGCTCTGGAATTTCCTCTCTCATAGCTGGATTTTCATCTTTGAGGTGGGTAACGGGAGTCGAGAAATTTCCTACCTCAGGAGAAAGTGCCAGCAAAGCCGGGATTTCCATCCCAGGGAGGGGTCTGGGGTGGGTGTGGGTGTTAACAGGATCCAGGCTCACTGCTATCGGAAACAATTCAGAGACAGCCACAGGAGCTTGCATCTGCCGCAAGGCAAGCTCTGAAAAAAGCCTGACCTTGTCCGAGTTTAGTGAAATCAGTAAGGCTCTCTAGCCCTCACCCCTGACATGCTTTCTACACACTCCCACTGCCTTATAGCTCTCATTCCATGATGCATAATGAGGCTTGGCTGAGAGATGAGACATTTATTAGAATGTTAGAAAGCTGTGCCCCAGGAAAAACGTTGCTGGATTGACAGCTCTGGCTTTCTGATCTGTGCTGTCAATTGCATAATGTTAATTTATACAAGAGGTTTCAAGCGTTTGCAGTTTCTGCTATTGATACATTAAAGGGTCTGGATGATTTACACATTTACTGGGCTGCAGTGAAAGGATTTTTTGAAAGTAGAAAGTTATGACTGAATGTTTTTTTTCAGCTTTTTAAAAACACATCCTACTGTCACTATGAGGTTCATTGGTTTTATACAGAGTGGGTAAATGACCATGGAAGTGCCATAGCTTGGCACGGAGGGTATGAGGGGCCAGGTGTGGTGGACATTGGTTGGCATGGAAGGTATGCATATGACCTTTTGAATTTAATTTTCAGAAAGTTCCCTCCTGCAGATTATGGTTCATGACAGCTCTGAGGTACTGAGAACAATGGCTTTTTGTAAAGCTGGTCCGATTCCATGAAAATTGTGGAGCACGGGGACATGCGTATGCAGTGGGGCAAGGTCGGATCGGGAGAGCAGAGTGTGATCTCAACACTGGCAGCAGCCTGCACCCTGAGTCTGAAATGGGGAACGCCGGAATCAGGTCCTGGCTTCCATTTCACACCTCCACGGAACTTCCCTGACTCCAATGAAATCCAAGCCTAAAACTCTTTACCTCTCTCACTTCCTGACACTCCTCAGAAGACATTATTTACGTGGCTAAATGTGAATTGTGTTTGCTAACTCTCCAGTGAAGTGTCCAGGGATGTTTTACTATATTGATGTGGTGATATAAATTGTTGCTGTGATTTGGAATGCACTGCCTGAGAGGGTGGTGGAAGCAGATTCAATAATAACTTTCAAAAAGGAGTTGGATAAATACTTGAGTGGATGGGGTACATTTGGCAGGACTATGGTTAATGAGTGGGAGAGTGAGATAAGCTCAATAGCGATTTCAAAAAGCCGGTGTAGACATGTCAAATGGCCTTCATCTATGTTCTTATCATTCTGATTCTATCAGCTTGAGGCAGTCACTACATGCGACGTGCATCAAAACCCACTGCACTAATCCTCGGGTTACATTGTATTTAGCTTTATTGTCAGGGATAATTTAGATCATGTGCCACAAGTGGATTTGATTAAGTGACATGATTGTGGCCTTGGCTTTGAGGTGAGAGTTTTGTAAACGGAGCATGCTCATTGAGGAGAATATACTTCACTGGATGAAACATTTCATGATATTGATGTAGATCCATCAATTTCTTGCTGCAGCACAACTGGAATGAAACCAAACAAGAGCTTTGACATTCTGTCTCCTTCCATAGATGGGAGGCTGTGATTTGGCATAGTTGGTGCACGTTGTATCTGATTGGAGACACAAGGCCCCCTCCAGTCGGACCCAATCCTCATCAACCACTCGTTTTTGCAACAGGGCCCTACTAATTCCCGGCGTTCTGCCTGCCCAAACAAACTCCAATATCAACTTATCCACCCTTGTGGAAAAAGGCCTTTGGGAGAAAGGGTGCAACTGGAAGTTAAACAGAAATCTTGGCAGTACATTCATTTTTACCACCTGCACCCAACCTACCAGAGTCAAGTGCAGGGTATCCCACCTTTTAAAGTCCCTTCCAACCTCCACTACCAAGCCATCAGGTTCCTTTTGTGCACAGTGGCCTAGTCGTGGGCCTCCTGAATTCCCAAATACCAGAATCTGATCTCTGCCATCTTAAATGGCAGGGCCCCCAAGTTCGCCCTCCGTGTCGAAGCATTTATTGGAAAGGCCTCACTTTTCCCAAAGTTCCATTTATACTCTGAAAAGGCCCCAAATTTCCCCAACAGATCTGCAATTCTCTCCATACTCTCCAAAGAGTTCGCCTCAAACAGCCATTAATCATCAGCATAAAGTGACACCCTGTGTTCTCTACCACCCCTCACAATCCCCTGAAACCCATGCAAAACTATCGTTCGGGACTCAATCCCCACCGATTTGAAATATTTGACCGCAGTTTGCAATTCAGTCATACTTAAGTGTTGAAAAAGATGGATTTTGGAGAGGATTAATGTTCATGGAAGTGTGTGTGTGTGTGTGTGTGTGGGGGGGGGGGGGGGGGGGGGGGGGGGGGGGGGGGGTGAAGAATGTGATTCAGAACAGGAATCTGGATCATTTGGGATTATTTGAAACTTTGCTCTTCTGTAGGGAACACCATTTGAATTGTTTTAATTCGACATTTAAAGCAGGAACCTTGAAGAAAGGGGTTGCTCCATTTGTGTCAATGTTCATTCAACTATTGAACTACAAATATTTCAATATTTCATCATTGATCTAACTGGCTTATTCAACCATAAATGCGCAGTAACCTTCACGCTCAAATACTGCAATATATTTCCAGTAAGGTCAGGTGACAACTATATAAAAAATGAACACATACTTTTAATACCACTAACTCAATCATGCAAGGGCCAATATGGATTTTTTCATTGCGTATTAGTAACTTGTGCTAGATTATTGTGATAGCTTCTTCATATATTTAACAAGGAGATTATCAATTGAGTAATGTTTCCCCATTGGAAAGTCCAACTACAAATTATAAGCAAGAGCCAAATCATAGCTCTAACCATGCGAGCACCCTGGAGGATGTGGGTTTCAATCACACTGTGGCATATTGGGAAATTACATTTATTAAATCTGCTAATTTATGGATTGGCGAGAGAAGAAATGATCGATTAAAGACTGCTGCATTCTTTTAAAGACCCAATTCACGCTTAAATATTATTAAGTGATGGAAACCTGAGCTGGTCTGAGTGACCTGTGACTTCGGTCCCACACCACCTGGTCGACCTGTAGTGCTTGTTATGGGCCAGGGTTTAGAAAACACCAAAGTATATCATGGAGTTCACCTGACCCACAACTATTTATAGATTTTGGGTATGGGGAGCACAAGGGTCTACTTTTCAGCTGTTATTCAACAGAGGCCTGAAGCACTTTTAATCAAAAACAAAGTTTATTCTACAAATTCAGTTTACATTTCTATAAACACACACAGTAAGCATTTTATCAACTACAAACATAAATTCTAAAACCCTGAATAACTTCCCTTTCAACTGTTTCAATTTGATAACAACATCCAATAAAACCAGAAAACCCCTTTTTACCCAAAACAGTAGGTTTGAATTCTTTACAGAAAATAGTTATCACTTTTAAATTATTAAGTGATCTGGACACCTTTTAAAATGCAGCGAGACAGAGACCAAAGAAACCTTCTTTGTCTGAATCCAGCTTCCAACAGTGTAAACCGAAAATAAAACTCAGTGCCACAGCCCAGCTTCACCCACACAATGACATCACTGCAGCCATTTGAGAAGCCAAAACATTTCGTAAAGGGACACTCCCATGACATGCAATAAATGTGACCATGCCAGAGTCCATGGGTGGAATCTTACTCGCATTTGGTAGAGTGCGATAGTACACGGGAAATTGGCTTTGAAGCTAATGGCTCCAACGGCAGCCTTCTCTGCCGTAACTTTGGGAATATTGAAAAAAAATGGCAAGGGCCGGGTCCCACGGCATCACACTGGCGAGGTGGACTCATCCAGAAACTTTGTTTTTAAAGATCGGTGCATCGGAAGCTAAAGAAATTTGGCATGCCTGCATCGACTCTCACAAACTTCTACAGATGTGTGATAGAGAGCATCCTATCCGGCTGCATTGCAGCCTGGTATGGCAACTGCTCGGTCCAAGACTGCAAGAAACTGCAGAGTGTGGTGAACTCAGCCAAATGCATCAACATGCTTGCCACCCTCACATTGATTCTGTAAACACATCCTGCTGCCTCAGGAAGGCAGACAGCATTGTCAAAGACCCCTCCCACCCAGGATTTGCCTTCTTCCAGAAGGTACAGAAGTCTGAAGACCCGCACATCCAGACATCGGAGCAGCTTCTTCCCCACAGCTACAAGACTCCTCAACGACTTCCCCTCGGACTGATCAGTTCCCTGTAACACCACTATTCACGATGCCCTGTGCTGCTCTTGCTCGTGTATTTGCTTTGTTTGGCCCCTTGTTCCTCGCTGTAACCAATCACTGTTTGTTGATGTACCATTTGTCAATGTTCTCTGTTGTTTATTCTTTTTGTCTACTATGTATGTACTGTGTACGTTCCCTTGGCCGCAGAAAAATATTTTTCACTGTACTTCGGTACATGTTACCAGTGCAGTAGATAACGGGGAGCCGATGGATGTGGTATATCTGGATTTCCAGAAAGCCTTTGACAAGGTGCCACACAAAAGGTTGCTGCATAAGATAAAGATGCATGGCATTAAGGGTAAAGTAGTAGCATGGATAGAGGATTGGTTAATTAATAGAAAGCAAAGAGTGGGGATTAATGGGTGTTTCTCTGGTTGGCAATCAGTAGCTAGTGGTGTCCCTCAGGGATCCGTGTTGGGCCCACAATTGTTCACAATTTACATTGATGATTTGGAGTTGGGGACCGAGGGCAATGTGTCCAAGTTTGCAGATGACACTAAGATGAGTGGTAAAGCGAAAAGTGCAGAGGATACTGGAAGTCTGCAGAGGGATTTGGATAGGTTAAGTGACTGGGCAGATGGAATACAATGTTGACAAATGTGAGGTTATCTATTTTGGTAGGAATAACAGCAAACGGGATTATTATTTAAACGATAAAATATTAAAGCATTCCGCTGTGCAGAGAGAGACTTGGGTGTGCTAGTGCATGAGTCACAGAAGGTTGGTTTACAGGTGCAACAGGTGATTGAGAAGGCAAATGGAATTTTGTCCTTCATTGCTAGAGGGATGGAGTTTAAGACTAGGGAGGTTATGTTGCAATTGTATAAGGTGTTAGTGCGGCCACACCTGGAGTATTGTGTTCAATTTTGGTCTCCTTACTTGAGAAAGGACGTACTGGCGCTGGAGGGTGTGCAGAGGAGATTCACTAGGTTAATCCCAGAGCTGAAGGGGTTGGATTATGAGGAGAGGTTGAGTAGACTGGGACTGTACTCGTTGGAATTTAGAAGGATGAGGGGGGATCTTATAGAAACATTTAAAATTATGAAGGGAATAGATAGGATAGATGCGGGCAGGTTGTTTCCACTGGCGGGTGAAAGCAGAACTAGGGGACATAGCCTCAAAATAAGGGGAAGTAGATTTAGGACTGAGTTTAGGAGGAACTTCTTCACCCAAAGGGTTGTGAATCTATGGAATTCCTTGCCCAGTGAAGCAGTTGAGGCTCCTTCATTACATGTTTTTAAGGTAAAGATAGATAGTTTTTTGAAGAATAAAGGGATTAAGGGTTATGGTGTTCGGGCCGGAAAGTGGAGCTGAGTCCACAAAAGATCAGCCATGATCTAATTGAATGGCGGAGCAGGCTCGAGGGGCCAGATGGCCTACTCCTGCTCCTAGTTCTTATGTTCTTATGTTCTTATGTGACAGTCAATCAAATCAATCAATCAATCAATTTGGAAAAATTAATGTGTATTGATATTCTAAGAGTGCGATTCTCTGGTCGCCAGGCGAAGGGCAATAAAGTTCTCCATTGTACATGGCTTGCCTGTGGCATTCTTGCGGTGGGTGGGGAATTCAAGCCCTAAGTGTGGGCTAAACCGGCGAGAAACTTCCAAGGGCCGAACAAAGTGACCAAGTGTCACTGAATAGCGGTGGGAAATACGCCGGCAGAGGCAGCGGGAAACCTCCTGAAAAACCCGGCACAAATGAACTTGGACAGTTTTTTGGGAGAATTGTGCCTGTTGTTTCCTTTGGTTGCAGAGTGTCGAACGTACTCACAATATCCATAAGGGGATGGTCATTTTGGGCTGAGATGAGGAGAAATTGTTTCACAGAGAATGTTTTGACTTTTTGGAGTTCTCTACCCCCAGGAAGACGTGGGTGATCAGGTATTGAGTATACTAAAGTCAGGAATGGATAGTAGTTTAGACATTAAGGGAATGAAGGGATGTGAAGATAGTGGAATCAAGGTTGAAGATCAGTCATGAATTTATCGAATGGCTGAGCAGCCTCAAGGGGCCGAATGGCTTCCTCCTGCCCCTCTTTCTTCTGCTTTATGTTCCAGTGAAAGTTCAGCGAGCAGCAGTCTGCCCAGTGTGGCATGGGGCAACTTTACATCAGCGACTGGGCAACAAAGATTAAACTCAACCGGGAGCCGAAACCTGCAGCTCAAATATATTCTCCAGTTTGTCCTTTAAAATGGTTAGAAATCAGCAAAAGCACAGAATTGCTTGCCTCACTATTTTCTGCTCAATCATGCCATTCACCATTCATCATCATTAGACTGATGACGCCATTCTTAAACATTTGCAATTAATTCTATTTTCCCACTTGAAACCTGAACTGTTAAAAACTTGATTCTGATGGATGTTGCAATTGCAAAGACTAAAAATGGAACAAGCTGCACAGGTTCAACTGAGAAAAAGCAGCTCTTTGCTGGGATAAAGACTGTTTTAGTGGGTGCATATGTTTGTGTTATGCTCGATCATGTTGATCAGAATTGGGGGACTCACCATGGATATTGACTGTGGCAGCGATCCAGGGAGTTCTGTAAGATCAGTAAATCAGAGTCCTGAGTTTTCGATTCGGTTACGGTGCTGTGTTAACCCGTTTAACTTGACTGTGGGAGTCTTTTTCTCAGTTCATGGCCCCCATCCAGTGGCGTTTCTGCCAGGAATGATGCCAAGCATGTACTGATTCTGCCCAGATATGAATTCAGGCCATGTGTCTGTGCCAGCTCCTGGAAAGAACTATCAAATTAGACCCATCTCTTTCCCCCACAGACATGCAAATTGTCCCTTTCAAATATATTGATCTTACTCCCCTTTGAAAGTTGCTGTTGATTTTACTTCCACTGCAGCACGTTCCAACTCACAGCTTCTTGTATTTTATTTAAAAGAAGTCTCATCTCCTGCTGCTTATATTACCAAATTTCTCCAATTTGTGTCCCTCTGCGCCTGCTACTGGACACAGTTTCGCCTTATTTATTCTATCAAAATTCCCTCATGAATTTTGACCAACACAATTAAATCTCACCTTAATCAGCTACGCTCAGAGAAGAACAATTCCAGACTTTACATCACTGAAGTCCCACATCCCTGCTACCATCCTATTAAATCTAAACATGGCAAACCATGTGACAATTGAAGCTTGATTTCTATAGCCTTAGACGAGAAGCCTGTCCTTGGCCCAATTGAGCCCCTGAAGTGGCCAATTAAAGGCTACTTAAGGGCCGTTTGCCGCCCAGCTTCAGTTTTTAGGTTGGCGGGCAGGAAGGGGATTGAGGGGGGAGAGGGGGGAATGCATCATTGGAAGCCCCCTTCTGACTGGAGGTGTTCTCCCCTTAAGGCCCGGTAACCTCCGGACCTCCCTCCCACCATGCCACCCCACCCCATCTTACACCTAATTGCCACCCTTGTGAGACCCCAGGCCTTCCTTATCCCCCCCCCTGCTCTCGGGCTTCTGATACTTCCCCGGGTCTCCTGTTCCAGGGACTTAGTCCCAGGCAGCCCCGAGCGGTTCCTCTTCCAGTCACTCTGTCACTGTTGCTGCAGGCACTGGGGAGCGGCCGGCCAATCAGATTGGCTAATGGCTCTCTAAGGTAGGACTTCTGCCTGAGTGAGGGCCGGAAATCTCTTAATGCTAAGCAATGATCATTAGGGTGTAGATTTGTAGCGGGGTAGCAGTGATGTGTTCTCTGCCAACTCTTCAAAAAGATTCAGATCCAGTTCTTTCATTTTTTGGTTCCCTTGTCTACCTGAAAAAATAAATTTGTTCCTCTCCCCAGATGCTGCCTGATCTGTTGAGTTGTGTTAATGTCATTTCAGTTTTTTGCTGTTGTTTGAGGGATAGATATCAGTTAAGGTCTGAGATCTCACTTCCTCTTCAAATAGTACCTTATTTTCATATATTCTATATATTTACATTGAGGGGAGGTGGTGGCATAGTGAGATTGTCACTGGGCTAGTAATCCAGAGACCCAGGACAATGCTCTGGCAGATGGTGAAATTTGAATTCAATAAAAAATACCTGGAATTAAAAAGCTAAAGGTGACCATGAAACCATTGTCAATCATCATAAAAATGTATCTGATTTGCTAATGTCCTTTGAGGAAGGAAATCTGCTATCTTTACCTGGTCTGGCCTGTATGTGACTCCAGACCCACAGAAATGTGGTTCACTCTTTTTTTAAAATGTTTTTTATTGAGTTTTCATATTTTATATCCAACAAATTACAAATTATTAGAAAAAAAACCACGCAAAAATTAACATGTATATTTACAGGTAAGTATCTTCATAGTAACAACTGTGGCTGCCCCCTTTAGCCGGCATACATATTTTAAATTCCCCAATATGGCCGAGGCACATGTTTATAGGCATTTATTTACAGTTTGGTTTTGGGCCTTAGCTTGCCATCAAACCCCCATAACGAACCCGTTGCCCTCCTCCTCCCCCCCCCCCCCCCCCCCCCCCGCCTCCCCCCCGGCTACCTTCCCCCGATTCCCGTCCATTTTCCCCTGATTTTTGGCCACCCGGCTATTCTTCCTCTTGTTCGTTGGCCACAAACAGGTCCCGGAACAATTGCATGAATGGCTCCCACGTTCTGTGGAAGCCGTCGTCTGACCCTCGGATGGCGAATTTGATTTTCTCCATTTGGAGAGATTCCGACGGGGTTCACTCTTAAATGCCCTCTGAGATAGCCTAGCAAACCATTCAGTTCAAGGGTAATTAGGGATGGGCAATAAAAGCTGGCCCAGCCAGCGATGTCCACATCCCCTGAATAAAAAAAATCCACTGAATGGGTAGATGGTCCTTTGCTTCAAAGGATGGCATCTCTGTCAGTGCAATGTTTCCTCAGTGCTGACACTCCAACAGTGCAGTACTCCCTCAGTACTGACCCTCCAATGCTGCAGCACTCCCTCATAACTGACCCTCTGACAGTGTAGCGCTCCCTCAGTACTGACCCTCTAACAATACTGCCCTCCCTGAAGACTGAATCTTTGACAGAGCCCCATTCCCTTAGTACTGACTCTTTGACTGTGCAGTCCTCCCTCAGAACTGACCCTCCGACAGTGCAGCACTCCCTCAGTACTGACCCTCTGACAGGACAGCACTCCCTCAGTACTGACCCTCTGACAGTGCGGCACTCCCTCAGTACTGACCCTCTGACAGCGCAGCACTCCCTCAGTACTGACCCTCTGACAGTGCGGCACTCCCTCAGTACTGGCCCTCTAAACAGTGTAGTACTCCCTGTACTGACCCTCTGACAGCGCAGCACTCCCTCAGTACTGACTCTGACAGTGCAGCACGCCCTCAGTACTGACCCTCTGACAAGAGCCCCCTGAGTATTCCTGATGTCTAGTTTTGTTCTGGGTTGTTCCGAGTTGACTTTATGGCAACGCATTCCAGATCATCATGAACTGCTCATCGCCTCATCTCTGCCCCCGCCCCACCCCCTGTTCCTCTGCCCATTGTCTCAATGTGTATTTTAGATGTGGCAAATTTTTCTCCTTTATAACTGATTCAGTGTTTGGGAATTTCAGAATAATGAAAGATCCTGAATGAAATTGGATGTACCTTTTAAAAAAAAAACATTTATTATTATCTGCAGGTACGTGCGGCTTAGACCCTTGCATAATTTTGAAGAGAAAGGAATAAAATATGGAGCTACATCGGTGTGCGGCGATTAAATTTGACTTCTGTTTGCACTGCGTGTGACACATGCACCTTTATGAAGTGCATCTTTGAGAAGAAATCTGCAGCATTATTAACATCTCATCAACCTGATGGAAATGTGACCTGAAAGGACTCAAGCAAGTGAACTAAAAAGTTGGCCAGAATTAGATCAGAATCAGCCTGGACCAATCAGTCGCAGTGAGAACATCTTCAGCAGCTTCAGCAGGTAGATCACAGCGAGGGGTGATGGTCAGAGAAGGTAAGTGCTGGTAAATATGACACCATCTGTAATTTGGGATTGGGTGACATTCCTGAGATGTTACATTCTCCTGGAATTATCAACCTGTATCCAAATGCTCAGGCACAGGAAATCTTTAAATTGCAAAATAACTTGAGAGCAGTGACACTGTTAAAATTAAGAATTTTGTTCCACATGAGAGAATCCAAGCCAAATCTCACCTTTGTGGAATGTGGGGTTAGAGGCAGGTCCTGAGATGTAATTCAATCATCAGCTTAAAATGGTTGTTATATCCTTATGTCGTGGATAAGATTTATATAACAATCAATTTGCATCAATATGAGATCCATGGTCTCATGTTTGTGTCTTCACTAAGACAGCCTATTTCCAATCTCAAAATACCACCTATGTCTCAATTCATCTGCTACTGAAACACTCATTCTTGTCATTAACTTCATTAACTCTAAACTTGACTATTCCAACACACTCCTGACTGCTCTCGTCACATTCTACCCTCTGTATACTTGAGGCTATCCAAAACCTGTTGCCCACGTCTTAACTCACACCAAGTGAGTAATCTCCAGATGGCACCGGAGTGTGGCGACTCTGCTAGCTCTCTCCCACAGATCCTCTTGCTACATCTCTTACAAACATACTTACCTTTTAAAACTTAATTCTATGAGACACATCGATTCCATACTCCCAAAACCCCTTTCTCCACTGCAATTCACATACCGCCACAACCAGTCCACAGCAAACGCGATCTTCCTGGCCCTACACCCATCCCTGGAGTATCTCGCTAACGAGGACTACTACATCAGTCTCCTATTCATTGACTACAGTTCCACCTTCAATTCTAGCCAAGCTTATATCAAAACTCTAAAACCTAGGTGTTTGTTCCTCCCTCTGCAACTTGATCCTCGATTTCCTGACCCATGGACCACAATCAGTCACGATAAACAACAACACCTCCTCCATGATAGTCCTTAATACAGGGGCGCCGTAAGGCTGCGTACATAGCCCCCTACCATACTCTCCATACACACACCGCTGTATGGCAAACATCTGGCTCCAATCCCATCTACAGATTTGCTGATGGCACGACCGTAATGGGTCGGACCTCGAACAACGATAAGTCAGAGTACAGGAGGGAGATAGAAAACCTTGTTGGGCAGTGTAATGACAACAATCTCTCCCTCAATGTCAGCAAAACTGTGGTCATTAACCTCAGGAAGTGAAGTATTGTACACACCCCTGTCTGCACCAGTAGTGTTGAGCTGGAGATGGTTGACTGCTTTAAATTCCTGGTGTGCACTGTGTGTTCTTTGTGTTGCTAATACTTAGGATGGATCCTGGATGCAGTATACACAAAGACCACAAAACTAAGTTAAATTAATAAAGCTAAATTTTATTACACAATTTATTATACAGTTCGAGCACTATGCCTAAAGCTAGCAATACTATAAACTATAATTACAATCTACACTATACTAACACCAATCTCACACACGCTGGGCGGGATTCTCCCCTACCCAGCGGGGTGGGCCGTACCGGCACCGAGGAGTGGCGTGAACCACTCGGGCGTCGGACCGCCCGGAAGGTGCGGAATCCTCACACTTTCAGGGGCTAGGCCGGCGGCGGTGGGGTTGGCACCGCGCCAACCGGTGCGGAAGGGGCTCCGCCGGCCGGCATAAGTTTCCGCATGCGCGGGAGCGCCAGCGTGTGCTGGCGTCATCCCAGTGTATGTGCAGGGGGTTCTTCGCGCTGGCCATGGTGGACTGTTACACGGCCGGCGCGGAAGGAAAGAGTGCCGCCAAGGCACAGGCCCGCCCTCCTGGAGCCAGATCCCCCCCGCACCCCCCCCCCCCCCCCCTCCCCCCCGAGGACTCCGCAGGCCGCCCGCAGAGCCAGGTCCCGCCGGTAAGGACTTGTTTGATTTACGCAGGCGGGACCGGCCGCAAACGGGCGGCCACTCGGCCCATTGCGGGCCGGAGAATCGCCGGGGGGGGAGCGCTGCCAATGGCCCTCTACTGCGCAACACGATTCCCGCCCCCTGCCGAAAAACCGGCGCCGGATTCTGGTCGGGGCGGGATTCACGCTGCCTGTCGGCGATTCTCCGACCTGGCGGGGGGTCAGAGGGTCCCGCCTACTATCTCTACTTGTTCTCTGCTCTCCTCCTACTCTCTCTAACCTTCTCCCACCTTCTACCAGAAGTCTGAGAGGCATTCCTTTTTATAGGTCTGCTCCCTAGCTCCATCTGGTGCTTGGATAAAATATTACATTAACTCTTAATGTGCCAACAATCGGTCCTGGTCCACCTATGTCAAAGCTATGACCAAGAAAGCACAGCAGCACCTATACTTCCTCAGGAAACTAAGGAAATCCTGCATGTCCACATTGACTCTTACCAGTTTTTACAGATGCACGATAGAAAGCATCCTATCTGTCTGCATCACAGCCTGGTATGGCAACTGCTCGGCACAAGACTGTAAGAAACTACAGAGTCGTGAACACTCCCAGTCCACCACATGAACCTGTCTCCCATCCATTGACTCTGTCTACACCTCCTGCTGCATTGGGAAAGTGGGCAGAATAATCAAAGGCCCCTCCCACCTGGGTTATTCTCTTTTCCAACCTCTTCCATCGGATAAGAGGAGACAAAGGTCTGAGAACACGCACTAACAAGTTCAAAAACAGCTCCTTCCTCGCTGTTACCAGACTCCTCTTATGACCCTCTTATGGACTGATCTGATCGCTTCACGCAGTCTCTCGACTGAGCAGTACTACACCCGATGCCTGTGTCTATGCATTTACATTGTGTATTTATCGTATGTCCTATGTTTTTTCATGTATGGAACGATCTCTCTGGACTGTGCGCAGACCAACATTTTTTGACTGTACCTTGGTACACGTGACAATAAATCAAATCAAATCTTGTTCTCCTATCACCCCTGTGCTCGATGACCTACATCGGCTCCTGGTCAAGCAGGATTTTATAGTTCTCATCCTTGTTTTTAAATTCCTCCATGGGCTTGCCCCTCTCTGTAATCTCCTCCAGCCACATCCTCCGAGACCTCTGCTCTCCTCTAATTCTGGCACCTTCAGCATTCCTGATTTTATTCACTCCACCAATGGTGGCCATGCCTTCAGCCGACTGGGTCTTCAGTTCTGGAATTCCCTCACTAAACCTCTCCACCTCTTGACATTCCTCTCCTCCTTTAAGACACCCCTTAAAGCTCAACCTTTGGGTCAGTTGACTTAACATCTCTTTGTGAGGCCCAGTGTACCTTGTTCTCTAATGTGGAAGTGTTTTGGATGTTTCAGTGTCCTAAGGGTGCTATATGGGTACAAGTTGTTGTTGCACTTACTGTCTGCTGCACTTTACGTCCTGCTGTCAACTCTTTTTAAATGAGGAATTCCAGTGACCATATTTTGGGTGGTGGAAAGTCGTTACTCTCTACCATCTCGCCCCTGTGACTCCCACAAAGCTCTCAAACGATCCAATGGACCTTGGGCTGGCTCCTTGATACCGCAAACTCAGACCAGCATAACAATATAACCAGGACACCAAACACAACATTGTTTTTGTCGTGTTATCCGAAAGATGTGCAAATAATATATTTTCTTCTGAATTCTTGTGGAAAATGTTGGATTAATGAGAAATACCAACCTCTGGTGGCTACACTCGGTTGGTGCACTTCCTTAAAAATGTGTTCATTCTGGGCGTATATCACAGCTCCTTCAATATTCTGGAATCTTCTCCCTAAGAACGTCAGTCTATGGATTACAAACATCTGAAAACAGACAGATTGTAAATGTTTCTGTAGGTATGTAAATAAGAGATTAGTGAAAGTAAACATGGGCCCATTAGAGCCTGAGACAGATGAAATTATAATGTGGAGTAGGGAAATGGCAGAGTCATTAAACAAATACTTGTTATCTGTCTCCGCAGAACACACACACACATATTCTGGAAATAATGGAGAAGCAAATGTCCAGCGAAAACAAGGAACTTAAATAAATCAGTATTATAAAATAAACTGCAAATGAATGAGACCAAGTGATAACAAATCCCCTGGATCTGATGTTCTGTAACCAAGGGTTTCAAATTAAGCAGTTGCAGGGATAGAGTTAGCATCAATTCGATTTTTCAGAAACCCTTAGATACTGGAACATTTCTCTAAGATTGGAAGATAGAAAACATAACCCCACTACTTAAGAAAGGAGAAAGAGATACAACAGGGACCTGTTTGCTATTAGGTGTATGGTAACGGGGCACATAGAAAATCATAGTCGGATTGTAGAGTCAACATGGATTTATGAAAGGGGAAATCATGTGTCACATATCGCTTTTTGAGGATGGAACCAGTAAATGGATATGGGAGTCCAGTGTTTGTGGATTTTCAAAAGTATTTAACAAGGTTATGACACAAAGTTAGGACTCAAGGGATGGAGGTAATATATTAACAACATGAATTGAGGATTGGTTAATGGTCAGATAAAACATAGAGTAGGAGTAATTGAGAGATATAAACAGGTTGGATGAATGGATAAGCACATGGAATACAATGGAGTCAAATGAAGAGCTGCACACTTTAGTAAGAAAAAATTAAAGATCTGGAATATCTTTTGGACGGTGTGAACCTGGAAGATGTTTGCAATTAGAGGGATTTGGGCGTTCTTGCATGTCAATCACATCAAGATTGAAAAAATCAAATAGGATGTGAACTTTTATTACAAAGGAACTGCAGAGGGAAGAATCATCCTCCAATTATACAGGGCACAGGGGAGGTCACACCAGCAGCACTGTGTGCAGTTTTGATCTCCATCCTCAGAAAGAACATACTTGCTCTCTAGGGAGTGCAGCAAAGGTTCACGAGAGTAGGAGGGGATTGTTCTGTGAGGAAAAACTGAGTAGACTAGGCCTGTATTCCCTGGAATTTAGAAGAATGAGCACTCATCTAACAAGCATGTAAAATTCTTAAGGAGATTGGCAGGGTAGAGGCTGAGATTCCTTTTCCCCTGAATTGGGTCAAAGTCTCAGAATAATGGGATGGTCATTTAGGACTCAGATAAAAATCAGCGAATGGTTAGAGAAGGGGGGCAATTGGACTGTAGTGTTTGTGCTGGTTCTCTGCAAGGGCAATTACGCTAATTGCACACTCCCGCCTTTTCCCTGTAACCGGTGCTCTTCATTCAGATGCTTCTCGAAATCCCCTTTGAATCTGCCTCTATCACATTCTCAGGAACAGTATTCCAGATCCTAACCACTCGCAACTAGAAAGTTGCCTTTGGTTCTCTTGCCAATCAGTTTAAATCATTCTCTTCTGATTTCTGACCCTTCTGCCAAAGGGAACAGTTTCTCTTTATTTACTAATAACATCATAAGATTGTAAGAATTAGCAGCCTACCAACTTCAGTCAACCAAGCAGCAGCTCAGAACAAGGGCTTGGTTCAGGTGAATGTCTGGCCCCCATCTACACTCTATCTATTGGAACCTCTGAACTTTTATACCAGTGCCTACAAGACTAATGCATCTCTGCGTGCCCATCCCATCATGGAAGTTATCTCTACTGGAAAAGTGAATTGTCCAGCATCAGTCTGCAGCCTGCTGACCTCTGTTAAAGAATACACCATTGGACTTTGATTCTGCAATCTGACTCATGTGAAACAATGGGCTGCATACTCCGGCGACATGCTGTTCGCTGGGGTGGGGTTCCATACTTCTGCCACTTGTCAATGGGATTACCCATTGAAGCCCCCCCCCATGCCACTGGGAAACTCACGGAGCGGGGAGGGGGTGGGGGGGGGGCAGGGAAGTGCACTTCCTTTATCTCCCTCTTTCATGGTATGAGTAAAAAAAGGCTCTCTTGTGACTCCTCCTATCTTGAGTTTGTGTGGGGTTATTAATAGAAGATTGAATCACATCGAAACTGAGGGGTTGGAAAATATGCCGTCGCTGATAAAGGGGGAAGCAAATCAATAGCACCTTTCTGTTATGGACGGTTAGTGAGAGGGAAAATCAGAGCTGTTTAAATTAATCCCCCTCCCCCCCCCTGTCCACAGAAGAAGTGTCAATATTGCACTTAGAAAAGCATAGTATGATTAGAACAACATGGTTTTACTGGGTGGAAATCCTGGTTAACAAATGTTTTAGAATTTTTTGAGTATGTAACCTGTAAGGCAGTTAAAGGGAGACCAGTATATTTAGTTTACCTGGGTTTCCCAAAGACTTTCAATAAGATGTAACACACAAGGCTAATGGGCAAAATAAATACTCATGCAGTTGAAGGTAATATATTAGCATGGATAGAGAATTGGTGAACTGACAGGAAGGAGAGAGTGGGCATAAACGGGGCATTTTCAAGTTGGCAGGCAGTAAATAGTGGAGTACCACAGGGACCAGTGCTGGGACCTCAGCTATTCTCTCTACTGAGTAGTACTACACCCAATGCTTCACCCGATGCTCGTGTCTATGCATTTACATTGTGTATTTATCGTATTTCCTATGGAGAATCCTGCCCTTTCTCTGGAAGTGGCCCACTATTGGCCGGTGGCAAGAACTTTCGGGCCCGCCGTTGTCATCCGGGGATCCTGGTGAATGCACCCCTCGCTGCCAGGAAACCTGCGGCGTGAGTACGCCATCAACAGGTCCGGAAGATCCCACCAGAGTGAATGGCCAGAAAATGCCAGCCATTAAGTGAGTGGACAACAAGATGATATTTTGGCAGCAAAATTAAACTTATTCACTTTGGATGAAAGAATAGGGAAGCTGAATATTATTTAAAAGGTGTGAAGCTTGGAAGATATTGATGTTCAAAGAGACTCTGGTGGTGCTGGTACAATGGACGCAAAAGGTGAGCAGTAGGTTCAGATAACAGTTATAAGGTAAATGGTATGTAGGCCTTTATTGCAAGGGGAACTGGGTAAGGTAAATGGTATGTTGGCCTTTATTGCAAGGGAACTGGGGTACAGGGTTTTGGTGAGACCCGGGCGAAATTCCTCCGACCCTCAGCAAAATCCCACCCCCGCCCCCGTGACAAGAGATTCTCCGCCACCCAGGAAGTGGCGGTGGCGGGAATCTCGCCCGCCGATCGGAGATGCCCCTGCGGCGATTCTCCTGCCCGGATGGGGGCCTCTCCTGCCGCCGAGGTTTAAAACCACCTCTGGAACGGCGGGCTCAGCGGTGCGAGCGGGCCCCCGGGGTCCTGGGAGGGCGGGGGCGATCGGACCCCGGGGGGTGCCCCCACGGTGGCCTGCCCGCGATCGGGGGCCCCCCGATCAGGGGCCGGGCCAGTGCCCTGGGTGCATTATTTTCCTCCGCGACCGCCACGGCCTCCACCATGGCAGAGACGGAAGGGAACACCACATCGCGCATGCGCCGGCAGTAACGTCAGCGGCCAGCTGCCGCTGACGTCACTGCCGGCGCATGCGCCGACCAGCGAAAGCCTTTCGGCCAACCCCGCTGCCGGGGGCGCCGGGTGTTTTTGCCGGTCTTCTGGTGCCAACCGCTCCGGCGCGGGGCTGGCCCCCAAAGGTGGGGAGAATTCCTCACCTTTGGGGAGGCGCGACCCCTGAGTGGTTGGCGCCACTCCCCTACTCCGGCACCCTCCGTCACGCCGGGTAGGGGAGAATGCCGCCCCACATCTGGAATACTAGGCGGGATTCTTCGACCCCCCCACCGCGTCGGAGAATCACCGGGGAGTGGCTTGAATCCCCTGTTGTGATTTACGCTGGCGGTTCCACCGAAAACAGTCGGCCACTCGGCCCATCACGGGCTGGAGAATAGCTGGGGGGGGGGCGCTCCCACCGGCTGCCAAATTCTCCAGCGCCGGGGTATTGGCAGGGGCGGGAATTGCACTGCGCTGGTCGGCGGTCGCTAACAGCGCCCCCCCCCAGCTATTCTCCGGCCTGTGATGGGCCGAGCGGCCGCCTGTTTTCGGTGGAACCGCCAGCGTAAATCACAACAGATACTTACCGCCGGGACCTGGCACCATGGGCGGCCTGCAAAGCTCTCGGGGGGCGCAGGTTGATCTGGCCCCGGGGGGTGCCCCCAGAGTGGCCGGGTCCGTGATCGGGGCCCACCAATCCGCGGGCGGGCCTGTGCCATGGGGGCACTCTTTCCGTCCGCACTGGCCGCTGTCAACCTCCGCCATGGCCAGTGTGGAGAAGAACCCCCATGTGCATGCGCTGGGATGACGCCAGCACACACTGGTGCTCCCGCGCACGCGCTAACTCGCGTGGCTGGCGGAGGCACTTCGGTGCTGGTTGGCGTGGAACCAAGTCCTTCCACGCCGGCTGGCACAGCGCCAAACACTCCGCCGCCGGTCTAGCCCCACCTGCGGGCGGCCTGACGCCGGAGTGGTTCACGCCACTCCTCGGCGCCAAAGTAGCCCGCCCCGCCGGTCCGCGGAGAATCCCACCCACTGTGATAATTGTGTTTTGATAAGAAAGGATATCCTTGCGTTGAAGGCTGTACAGGGATGGTTCACTAGATTGGTCCCTGGGATGGGGGATTGTCCTATGATGAGAGGCTGAGAAAATTGGGTCAATATTCTCTGCAGTTTAAAAGGATGAGAGGTGATTGAAAAGTGCTGAATTCTGAAGGGGTTTGATAGCTCTGAAGGGGTGAACGCTCAGAGGTTGTTTCCTCTGGTTGGGGAATGTAAAACACGGAGGCCACAATTTCAGGATAAGGAGCCAATCGTTCAGGACAGAGGTGAGGAGGAATTTCTTCAGTCAAAGGGTTGTGAATCTTTGGAATTCTCTGCCTTAGAGGGTTAAGGATGCCCCAGCGTTGAATACAGGCTGGGAAAGACAGAATTAAGGGAATTAAGGGATTTGGGGAGTGGGAGGGAAAATTGAGTTGAAACTCAAGGTGAGCCATAATCATATTGCATGGCAGAGCAGGGTAAAGAGTCAAACGGCAGTTCCTATATCTTATCTGGTAAATGCAGTGGTTGAAGAAAGTAGCTGACTACCATCTTCTTAGGGCAACTAGAAAAGGGCAATAAATCAAACCTTTACTGTTTCTAAGAACTGTCAGACTAATAATAGATAGTAGGATTACTCTGAAATATATAGTTGTACTTAAGGATGTCTGTTAAATTTGCATCTCAAACTAGCATAATGAAGCGTAGTTATTAATCTATAAACAGTTGTTTAATTAGATCCGAAGTTTTAATTTAATAATTTTTCACCTTTCATTTGTTTTTAATTAACCAGTAATTAATTAATCTCCTGTGCTGCTGCTGAGTCAGTGATTTCATTGCTTTATGATGATGGGAATGTTATACTTTGTAGCTCTCAGTGTATTAGATATAATTTGTGTGGTTCAGGGACAAAACACTGGGCGCGATACTCTGATGTCGCGCCGCATCGAGGAAGCCGTCGTGAACTCAGCCGAGTTCAACGACGACGCGAAACGGCCCCGATCGTGATCGATTCTGGCCCCGGGAATGGGCTAGCATCGGGGCCGCGAGGAACACGGGGGGGGGGGGCGTGACGTCGAATGCGCGTCATCAATGCGCGACGCCCAAATTACGCCGCTCCGCGTCGAAAAGGGCCCAATCCACGCACGGAAAGGAGGGAGGAAAATGTCAGAGCCACGGAGGGCCGCCCCGAGGTTCCGTGATACGGACCTGGAGACCCTCCTCGATGAGGTGGAGCAGCGCAGGGGCATCCTCTGCCCAAGACGAGGCATCGCCACCCTTCCAGCGTCGTGCGACGGGCCTGGCGTGAGGTGGGCACGGCAGTCAGTGCTGTAGGGCAGACCCTCGGTCCGGGGAGCAGTGTCGAAAGAACCTCCACGACCTCACCAGGGCTGCCAGGGTGAGTGCCACGAGGGTGCCCCCAGGTCACAGCCATCCCCCCCATCAACCCGCCCCCCCCCCCCCCCCCCCCCCCGCGGGCACGAGAGGGAGGGGGGGGGTGTGTGTGAGTGGAGGGGGGTGAATAACATTATCACAGACCCACATGAGCACTGCAGCCCCCTGGAGAGATGCCATGGTGAGGCTGCAGCTTTCCCCCCACCCTGTGCCAATATCTGAACGCCCTGATGATACCTGCCGAATTGTGATGCTCTATCTATGCCCTCCCAACAGGACAAGACTGCTCACAACAGCTGGGAGCGCAACAGAACCGGAGTGGGTTCACCTGTTATGCACCCCCTGACAGTGTTCGAGCAGAGGGCACTGGACCTTGCTGTGGGATCTGCCATCGGCGAGGTCGCGCAATGCGAGGTTGGAGGTGCAGAACCAAGTGAGACAACCCTGCATGACAACCCCCCCCCCCCTCAGCCCATCCTCTGTCCCCTCACACTTTACCCACTGGACCCCCCATCCTCTGTCCCCTCACACTCTACCCACTGGACCCCCATCCTCTGTCCCCTCACTCTCTACCCACTGGACCCCCCATCCTCTGACCCCTCACACTCTGCCCACTGGACCCCCATCCTCTGTCCCCTCACTCTCTACCCACTGGACCCCCCATCCTCTGTCCCCTCACTCTACCCACTGGACCGCCCCCCCCCCCCCCCCCCCATGCTCTCTCCCCTCACACTCTGCCCACTGGACCATCCTACGCCTGGCCGAGCGTGTCTAACTAACCCCGTATCATTCTGTTCCCCGGGGCCAGCTGATGAATGTCCAGGGCCGTCTGGTGCCACACACAGGCGACCATCTGCGACGACCACCGCACCCAGGGTCGCACGCCAGAGGGTGGCAGGCGGTCGGCCAGGAGTGCCATCCTCCAAATCCGGGACTCTCGAGCAGGACGTACAGAGGACGGACAGTGACGACTTTCATGGCTGTGCGTTGCCCGAAGGTTGGGCCGTGAGACCGGACAGGACGGGGTCAGTGGACCCAGATGCACAGAGGACGGCGACGCAGTCAACGGACTCACCTGACGCTGAACTGTACATGGGCCGTGTGCGCCCTGCGCTGGGACATGACTGGGATCAGGACTATCCTGAATTTCTGATGGACGAGGACCTCGAGCTTGCGGCACTGCTGTCTCCCACACCATCCACCATCCCAGTGACACTCACCTCGGTTGGGCAATTAAGTGATGAGGCTCCTGGGTCATGGTCTGGTGTGCACCACACAGCTGAGCCGGTACAGCAGGTGGAGGTCGGAGCAGCCGAGGGGCTGGACGGTCAGAGGGCAGCCCAGGCCCGGCATCCAGCTGCCGCCCAGACGTTTCCCGGGTTCCTGGATTTACTCGACCCACTTGGACAGCCGATGCATCTCGAAACCCAGGGACACAATGACGGGATGAGGGCCATCTTCCAGCAGCTCCAGACGCAGTTAGAGGAGTCAGACCGCGTCCAGGAGCAGGGAGTGGTGCCGCTCATGGCAGCCACCCAGGCCGACACCGCATGGGTGGCGTCCGCGATGGAGGCAATGGGTGAAACGGTTTCGGCCATGGGTCAGGTTCTGCAAGGCGTTGGGCTTCATGTGCACGCGTTATCCATGGCCTAGGAGAGGGCTGCCCTCTCACAGGCAGCAATGCGCCAGAGCCAACATGACATTGCGGGTGCGCTACGGACCCTGGCCGAGTCTCACCAGGCCATGGCCCAGTCCCAGCACGCCCTGGCACAGTCCCAGCAGTCAGTCGTGGAGGGCATCGACCGCCTGACGCACGTGCTGGATGGCGACGCGCACTCAGGTTGAGGTCGCACAGTCCCTGGCGGGAATGTCTCACTCCCTGGACTCCGTCTCAGCGAACGTTCGGACCCTGGTCGATACTGTTTCAGGCCTCCAGGACTGGCAGCGCCAGGTGTCGGTGGGGCGACGGGGCACCTCCCTGCTCGCACCTCCGTCCCACAGTGAGGCCCGGGGGCCACTGGGCTCCCCGAGGGAGGAGGAAGTTCTGGGGCTCGTCCCATTAACTCCATCACGGGACGTCCCTGAATGCTCGGCCTCCCCCCGTCCCATCCCTGGTGCATTGGGTGGGCAGCGGGCAGAGCAGGGTGGCACCACGTCATCTGAAATGCCCGTGGAGCAGCCTGGCCCATCAAGGCTGGGTTGCCCCAGGAAACAAGTGCCGACGGGGAGACATGTCGCGGGGCGTGATTCTCAGCAGTCCGCCTCCACTCCTGCTGTACCATCTGGGGATTCACTTAGACGTAGTGGTAGGGCCCGTAAGGCAATGAAGAGAGACACAGAGTAAGTTGGCACGGGTGAAGGGCACAGTTTAGTTGTAGGGGCTAGGGCATCTGTACATAATATTCACAATTAAACTCACTGTTGCACCTAACTTGTAAGACTGTGTGATTTTTCCATTGCCACGGCGATCGTGATGGCGACCGAGTGTCGCTGGGATTGACAAGGGGTGAAACTTCGGTGCCGGGTGTGCAGTCCCTTCCCCCCCTCCCACAGTCGGACACCGTAGTCCTCGGCACTCCGACGCCAGCTACCCCACGCGGGCACGTGATGGAGTGTCCCTGACGAACTCACCGACCACCGAGATGGATGGTTCAGCTATTGCCATGGGTCAGACTCTAATGATTCTGAGCTCACAGCTCATCGCAGATCGGGCTGTCATCATTCAACATGGCACTGATCACACCCGCTGACACAGCCATCAATGTCGTGCTATACTGTTTGGCCGCAGTGGTAAGGGTGATCTCGAAGTGCAGTAGTGTACGCAGAGCGGGGGGTGTGGTGGGGGGGGGGGGGAGTTGTGTGCTGTCCGTCTGCACGACTGGCGATGCAGGTGGTAGTGGTAGTGTTCAGCGATGCCGTCTCACGCGATGCGTGAATCTTGCAGCCACCAACGCGTTGCGTGCCCGCTGTCCTCGCCGGTGCCGTCGTGCAGCCTCCTGGGCATCACCAGCACCCGGGTCGTGTCTGTGTGCTGCACCCGACACACCACCAATCTCCTCCTCCTCCTCCTCAGCGTTGGCACCACTGCCAGTGGCTTCTCTCTCCGACTCCTCCACCAGGGCATCTCCCCTCTGCATTGCGATGTTGTGCAGCGCACAGCAGACCACAACAATGCGACCGACCCTGTCGGGCTGGTACTGCAGGGCCCCTCCGGAGCGGTCCAGGCACCTGAATCTCATTTTCAGCAGACCAAAGCAGCGCTCCACCACACCCCTGGCTGCTGCATGGGCCTCATTGTAAAGGGTCTCCGCGTTGGTCTGAGGCCTCCGTATGGGCATCATCAGCCAAGACCTCAGTGGATAACCCCTGTCGCCCAGCAACCAGCCCCTCAGCCGGGGGGGGGGGCCGTCCTTCAAACATCGCAGGGATGAACGACTGTGCAAGAATGTATGCATAATGCACACTCCCTGGGAACCTTGCGCACACGTGCATGATCTTCATGTGGGGGTCACATACCACCTGGATGTTCATGGAGTATGTCCCCTTCCTGTTAGTGAACACTTCCCTGTTGCCTGCAGGCGGGCGCATGGGGACGTGAACACCATCAATCACTCCCTGGGCCATCGGTATCCCGGCCACGTTGGCAAATCCACGGGCTCATGCTTCTTGATTTGCTCGGTCCTCGGGAAAGGTTATGTCGCGGTCAGCGATGGCAAACAGGGCATCGGTCACGTCCCGGATGCACCTGTGGACCGATGCCTGCGATATCCCGATAGGTCCCCACTCGGAGACTGGAAGGAGCCGAGAGCATAAAAGTTAAGTGCCACCGTCACCTTGACGGCAACCGGTATCGCGTGTCCTCCTCCCGTTCCACGTGGGGCGAGGTGCGCCACGAGGTGGCAGATATGTGCGACCAGCTCCCTGCTGAACCGGAGTCTCCTCCTGCAGGTGATGTCCGGCAGTGCCTCGAAAGAGATCCGGTCACGGAACACCCTAGGCCTCGATTGTCCCCTCTGGCGCCCTGGCTCCACCATCAGTGTCTCCTCCTCCTCCCCCCCCCCCCCCCCCCCATGCTGCTCGACATCAGTGCCCGCATCCTGTGCCTTCCTCAGCATTTGGGGGTCAGTGTTCCCCTCGCCATCCCCCTGGACATACCGGCCATGAACGCCTGCGGCCTCTACGGCGACGACGGGCCACTCTGCGGCCATTCTCTCTGCTGCAGCAGCTGCCCCTGCATCCACTGTGGGATTTCGCTGTGGACGCTGCTGGATGGCCAACTGCAGTGCAGCGGCCCCAACCACTGCGGTGAACATCGCCATTCGGTTCGAATACATTATGGTCACCTACAGAAGGATTGTGGAGGGCAAAGAAACGACATGTTAGACGGAGGTTATTCGACACCTCGGCAGCCGCCTGCCACGGGATACCTGTGTGTCCCGGTGGCCTGGTCGCGCTGCTGACACGCGGCCAGCCTAACCCCTGGTCACTTTCGCATTCCGATGGTCAGTTAACAACATCCTCCTCACCGGTGCGTCAATGGGCTCTGCCCATCAGCCACAGGGCAACCAGCGGCCGTGACCTCGTCACCGTCCTGCCATGGCAGGGCGGCTGAGATGTTGCATCCGGGGGTGGACGACCCACTCCACTCACTCCCTCTCCCCCCCCCCACTACTCACTCCCTCTCCCCCCTCCCCCCACTACTCACTCTCTCTCCCCCTCCCCCCACTACTCATTCCCTCTCCTCCCTCCGCCCCACTACTCATTCCCGCTCCCCCTCCCCCACTACTCACCCTCTCCCCCCTCCCCCCAATACTCACTCTCTCTCCTCCCTCCCCCCACTACTCACTCCCTCTCCCCCCTCCCCCCACTACTCACTCCCTCTCCCTCCCCCCACTACTCACTCCCTCCCCCTCCCCCCACTACTCACTCGCTCGCCCTCCCCCCATTACTCACTCCCTCCCCCTCCCCCCACTACTCACTCCCTCCCCCCACTACTCACTCCCTCCCCCTCCCCCCACTACTCACTCCCTCCCCCTCCCCCCACTACTCACTCCCTCCCCCTCCCCCCACTACTCACTCCCTCTCCCTCTCCCCCCCACTACTCCCTCTCCCTCCCCACTACTCCCTCTCCCCCCTCCCACTACTCCTTCTCTCCCTCCCACTACTCCCTCTCTCCCTCCCACTACTCCCTCTCTCCCTCCCACTACTCGCTCCCACCCCCCCCCCCCCCCCCCCCACACTGGCCGCAGCGTTCTCGGGCAGACTCCCCCAGTCTCCGGAGACTCCGGGACAGTCCGCTCACCTCCTCACTGCTCAGCGTCAGCCAGCACGAGTGGTTGACGACTTTAAAAAGCAGGTGTGGACGGCGACGGCATGAACTGGGGTCACGCCATCGGGACTTCGGCCCATCCGGGCCGGAGAATAGCGGGCGTTCCGGAGAATCGCCATTTTGGGTGCCTCGGGCGATTCTTCGGGTTTTGGCGCGCGGAACACGACGGAACCGATTTCGCCGTTCCGGAGAATCGCGGGAGCGCGTCGGACAGGCGTCGTGTAAAAAACTGCCGCGGCCCGCTATTCCCCCAACCGGCGTGACATCGGAGAATCGCGCCCACTGTCTCCAGTATAATGCTGTCAGCTAAGAGATGGAGGAGGCCATTCAGCCCCTAAAACCGACCTGAGATTCAGTAAGATCAGGATTGATTTGTATGTTTGCTCCATCTCCTCCTACCTCAGATCCATTATCATTAATAACCTTATTCAACAAACATCAATCATCTTTGTTTGGAAATAGTGCCTGGCCCCAACCCTCCTCGGCTTCTACCCATTTTTGGAGAGAGAGTTCCAGATTTTCACTCCCCTTTGTGACATCTCCTCGGAACAGCCGGGCTCGAAGGTAAAGATCCTGCCCCCTGGACTGGACTCCTCCCGCCAGAGGAAGTTGTTTCTTTCTATCTACCCCGTCAAATCCTTTCATCATATTTAACACCTCAGTTATATCTTATCGGCTGCTTCCTTTCTTTATGTCTGCCTGATTTTTTTTTCAGTCTTGGGATGTCGCCTCGCTAACTTTTATTGCTAATCACCTTGAGAAGATGGTGCTGACCTGTTTTATGACTCTTTGTCCCTTTTGAGCCCTTTGTTTTTGTTTTTTTGATCATTTTTCCCAGTCTTCCTGTAAGTCTCACATTCAGAATATCACCGAGATGATAACACGTGCTCCATACTGATGTAATGAATTATTTATCTCCGTTATTCACAATATACATCAATGATTTGAATGAGAGATCCAAATGTAATATATCCAAATTTGCTGACGTGAAACTTGGTGGGAATGTGTGTGATAAGGGGGACATTAAGAGGCTTCAAGGCGACTTATAGAACGATACAGCGCAGTACAGGCCCTTCGGCCCTCGATGTTGCACTGACATGGAAAAAAAAAACTAAAGTCCATCTAACCTACACCATGCCCTTATCATCCATATGCTTATCCAATAAACTTTTAAATGCCCTCAATGTTGGCGAGTTCACTACTGTTGCAGGTAGGGCATTCCACGGCCTCACCACTCTTTGCGTAAAAAACCCACCTCTGACCTCTGTCCTATATCTATTACCCCTCAATTTAAGGCTATGTCCCCTCGTGCTAGCCACCCCCATCCGCGGGAGAAGGCTCGCTGTCCACCCTATCTAACCCTCTGATCATTTTGTATGCCTCTATTAAGTCACCTCTTAACCTTCTTCTCTCTAACGAAAACAACCTCAAGTCCATCAGCCTTTCCTCATAAGATTTTCCCTCCATACCAGGCAACATCCTGGTAAATCTCCTCTGCACCCGTTCCAAAGCTTCCACGTCCTTCCTATAATGAGGCGACCAGAACTGTACGCAATACTCCAAATGCGGCCGTACTAGAGTTTTGTACAACTGCAACATGACCTCATGGCTCCGGAACTCAATCCCTCTACCAATAAAGGCCAACACACCATAGGCCTTCTTCACAACCCTATCAACCCGGGTGGCAACTTTCAGGGATCTATGTACATGGACACCGAGATCCCTCTGCTCATCCACACTACCAAGAATTTTACCATTAGCCAAATATTCCGCATTCCTGTTATTCTTTCCAAAGTGAATCACCTCACACTTCTCCACATTAAACTCCATTTGCCACCTCTCAGCCCAGCTCTGCAGCTTATCTATGTCCCTCTGTAACCTGCAACATCCTTCCGCACTGTCTACAACTCCACCAACTTTAGTGTCATCTGGAAATTTACTCACCCATCCTTCTGTGCCCTCCTCTAGGTCATTTATAAAAATGACAAACAGCAACGGCCCCAGAACAGATCCTTGTGGTACGCCACTCGTAACTGAACTCCATTCTGAACATTTCCCATCAACTACCACTCTCTGTCCTCTTTCAACTAGCCAATTTCTGATCCACATCTCTAAATCACCCTCAATCCTCAGCCTCCGTATTTTCTGCAATAGCCGACCGTGGGGAACCTTATCAAACGCTTTACTGAAATCCATATACACCACATCAACTGCTCTACCCTCGTCTACTTGTTCAGTCACCTTCTCAAAGAACTCGATAAGGTTTGTGAGGCATGACCTACCCTTCACAAAACCATGCTGACTATCCCTAATCATATTATTCCTATCTAGATGATTATAAATCGTATCTTTTATAATCCTCTCCAAGACCTTACCCACCACAGACGTTAGGCTCACCGGCCTATAGTTACCGGGGTTATCTCTACTCCCCTTCTTGAACAAAGGGACCACATTTGCTATCCTCCAGTCCTCTGGCACTATTCCTGTAGTGAGTGAGTGTAGTTAAATGAGTGAGTAAATAAATGGCAGATGCAGTATAACATGGATAAATATGAAGTTATCCACATTGGACAGAGAAATATAATGGGCAGAGTATTATTTAAATGGTGATAGTTTGGGAAATACTAACTTACAAAGGGATCTGGGATCCTTGTACACCCGTCACTGAAAGCAAGCATGTAGATACTGCAAGAAAGGGTGGCGCAGTGGGTAGCACTGTTGTCTATGGCGTTTGATCTCGGCCCCGGGTTACTGTCTGTGTGAAGTTTGCACATTCTCTCTGTGTCTGCCTGGGTCTCACCCCCACAACCCAAAGATGTGCAGGTTAGGTGGATTGGCCATGCTAAATTGCCCCTTAATTGGACTAAAAAAACTGGGTACTCTAAATTTTAAAGAAAGTACATGCAGCAAGCAGTTAGGAAGGCAAATGGTATGTTGGCCTTCATTGTAAGAGGACTTGAGTACAGGAGCAGGGATGTCTTACTGCAGCTGTACAGAGCGTTGGTGAGACCACACCAGGAGTATTCTGTGCAGTGTTGGTCTAAGAAAGAATATACTTGCCATAAAGGAAGTGCAATAAAGGTTCACCAGTCAGATTCCTGGGATGGCAAGTTTGTTGTAAGAGGAGAGATTGGGTCTGTATTAACTGAAATTTAGAAGAAGAGATGGTCTAATTGAAACATATATAAATCTGATAGAGCTGGACAAGACTGGATTCAGGGATGTCGTTTCCCCTGGCTGGAGGGTCTAGAACAAGGGGTCACAGTTTCAGGATCTGTCCCTGTCCCCAACCAGCGCCAGCCAGTGTGGTTTTTCCATTGCATTGCTGTGTAGCTGTTCCATTCAGACATGTTGCTGATGGCCTCACGGCCCAGACTGGAGCTGTGCACCATTTGTAACAGAAGGCAGGACTCAGGTAACACAATCTGATGCTTACTTTGATTTTGAGTGGCTATTCACAGTTCAGGAACTACAGATATTGGTGGGCCTTAGGGCCTCTGGTCATGCACAGGCTGGGAGATGGCCGTCCGTACATGCACCGTTCTTTTTTTTAACTAACTTCAGGCTGTTTGCACTTGCACGAGCCGGGAACCAGCCACACATGGTCAGTTAGTGTTTTTGTTCACTTTCTTTAGGCTGGGAAATTGTTCGACGGTTCTGCAAAGAGGGAAAAGAAATGTAACGGTGTGAAACAGCAGGCCGGGGGCCTGAACCAGAGCACCATTCCAGAGAAAGGGCGGGATTCTCCAATAATGGAGCTATGTCCCCACGCCGGCGTGAAAAGAGGCGCCAACCAGACCGGTGTCAACGGTCCTCAATAATGAGGAATGCTCCCCTTCCTTGGGGCCTAGGTTGGCGCCCGAGTGGTCCCCGCAGCTCCAGCAGAGCAGAGGCAGTGGGGTGTAGT